>NW_026017110.1:20945224-21011787 GCF_020466585.1 Dendroctonus ponderosae | reverse complement strand
CATAAGTTATAGAACCTACAACTTTAGCGGACCGATAGTTTTCGAACCAATAAGGGGAATCTACCAGAAACCGGGCATAGTTCTTGTGGACTATATGTTTTATAAACTTGAACCTGACAATATTAGCGAGTTAAAAAATTGTTATACAACAGAATACGTTAACTTTATTCAACTGACTATCATATGGCATAGCGAGAGTTTTTCATTGGTTTCATATACCAAAAGACAGTTCAAAAGGTTATTTTAACGTACTTTTAACATTGTGTTTTGTCTTACACGATAATGACAGCCAGGCTTTTGGTACTAGTGCCCAACCAAAATGGGACATTTGTCAAAATTTTTGATCATGAGTTAAGGAACAAATCGTCATGTGACATAGAAAAGGCACACATCCACATGTCCATATCCATATACATGCTCTATATTTCTTTCAAATCAGGAAACAAAGAAAGGGGTTATATTAAACAATAAATTGGAATGAGAAAATGTGAGATTTAATGATGTAAATATTACTTATCTGTTCCAATCTGTTTCGTTAAAAGCAATTTAGTATTGGACGGAAGAGTGTATATTTACTCTATGAGTGCATTATTAACAAAGTCATCCCATTTATAAGTATCAGACATTAATTAAGTCCACTTTTGAATATTTTGTGCTGAAGAGAATTAATAATTGGAACCGCAGTAGCTCACAATATGTAAGCTCAAGATGATGAACATGATTAAATTGAATGGGGCCATATCATTGACGCAATCCTCATTAAATTAATTGATCTAAGTCTCTCGAACGACGACGAATTGGAAACTAGTTGGATGGACATATCCTGTTCAGTTCAATATTGCATTGGCAGATGACTAAACATTTGCCTATATGTTGTTAATTACACATACACCTGTTTAGTATTTGCTTTCTGATGAGCAGCTAGCCAATATTAGCCAATTCCTAGCTACCACCTAGTTTTTGGAACTATCTTAGTTAATAAACAGACAGGGAGAGATTGAATATGCAAATTAGTCAATTCGAGTTGTTCTCATTAGATAACGCAAATGCTCTGAAATATTCATAATGTTGTATAGATCCGCTGGGATTTCCACTCTCTTTAAGGGTCAAGTGATTAAAATAATGGCAACCCATTTAGTGGATTTATAATCCTAGATAGGGCCAAGTTTTCGGCTTCTCTGCAAAGTACCTAACAGCAAACTGCTGACAGAATTTCCATTAATCCTTATTTCAGACATGTTTTTTATCTGAATGTATTAGGGACGTAACAATAATTTGTGCCAGTATCCATATCAATTGGCTGTGTGAATGAAATTATATTTTACATGCAGGAATGCTATTGACATTTTGTTCAACTTGTTTTAAATATTTCTCCGTGTCTCAATCCCCTGCAATGGCATGTAGGCAAACGCGAGATTTCGGTTTGTAAGAAAAATGACGCGTTTCTTAGAGGAAAAATCTCACTTTTGACTGACATATATCTCCCATATCGTAATCCATTCTCACGATTTGCTAGATCCCTTTTCCTTGTGATTCCTGTCACTATGAACAATTGGTGCTGGAATTGCTGCAGATTTCGTATAAAATGGATATAGAAGGATTGAACAATAGCTGCGACCGGAGACTGATACCGCGCTCCACTTTTTGTTTCAATTATATATTTTACTTTGACTCCTTACATCACAAAACTGCAAAATCTACAAACGCACGTAAATAATATAAGAAGTAATTTTAAGTCGCGGGATCTTTTAGAGTTGTTACTAGCAACTAGAAATATTTGAAAAAAGGTGATGGTATTTTCAATAAGATCATAACAATTTTGTATTTACAAAAAACCCAGAATAACTCATATATCGGACGGAAATTTATTCCACGTGCAGGACACGACAACAGTGAACGATTTTTTGGATCAAATTTTGAATTACTGGTTAAATGATTCCGAAGTTTCTTGAACGTGGTTGGATTGTTGGAAAAAGACCTTTGCCCTATGGTAACCTTAAGAAAAATCCAGCGGCCTCAATTAATATGAGCAGGGTGGCCAGTCAACTAGAATTAAACGATTTTAAAATTTTGCTTTCCGTTGTGAATGCAATGGAGTTTCATCGGGGAGATGTGGGCTTGACCAAGTCCACAAAGTCATGATCTGCTAATTTGTTAATCTTTCTATTCTATAATTAAGCCATTCAGCCAAAAATTCGATTTGCCGCTAACGATGATGGTTCGCCGAAATTCAGGATCTGCAAACTTTTCACACAAAACAAAATCAGATAAGTTTCGGCTCTTTAAATGGTCCAAAAATGTAAGTTCTCGGGTGAATTATATTTTGCGAGGGTGCTGAAGCACTGTACGCATTGGCCATTCAAAATGTCTCTTTGGACTGAGAAATTCTTAATTCTTTTGCATGAAATGCTAATCATTTAAAACTCCTATCAGTTGTTACTCTATGTAACTCTACTATCGGTTTTCACTGAATAACAGGAGTAATAGGAATATAAAAGACTAGAGATCAGAAACTACAACACTACATGGCTGGATGCGGTGAGAAAAGGGTTTTACTGGATAAACAGCAAGCTGGAAGCCCAAACAACCCAGTTCGTCAGAAGCCCAGCTCCGGACGATGCCTAAGGGAGCATTTCCCAAACCTCAACAATAACAAAAAAAACTTAAGGTACATTTTTCAAACACGTGTACATGAGGGGTCTTGTTACATCGCTTGTGGATCTTTAATTACTAAATTACTAATATAACGATACTTCGGCACACATGCATAGTCTCATTCTTCAGCGGTTTTCTAACTAAAATCTACACTAAATTATTTAAATAATTAATTTTCAATTATTCTTAAAACTCACGAATGTCCATTGATACGTATTAGCTAAATTATCGAAAAAAATGGGAAACATATTTTCCATTATGTAAGTCATATGAACTTGATCAGAAAATATTACTATTGAACATAAACTTTATTTTCAAATTTTGTAAATAATGAAATGGTTTATGTGAGATAAGCTAGAGGATATCACACAATTTCACAAATGGCAAGCTCTGCATAAACCAAACAAAAATAAAATACTTGCATTTTTGCAGGAACCGTTTTCAAAATTTGAAGCATGAAAGAAATTCAATTCATGTTTTGAATTTTAATTAACACGACTTTTTAATTGAATTTATCCGCGTGTACATATTTTTCGCTATAAATTGTAAATGTTTTGTTTGCAATACAAGCCGC
Source organism: Dendroctonus ponderosae (assembly GCF_020466585.1). Lineage (NCBI taxonomy): Eukaryota > Metazoa > Arthropoda > Insecta > Coleoptera > Curculionidae > Dendroctonus > Dendroctonus ponderosae. Next base: position 21,008,558 of record NW_026017110.1, on the reverse strand, counting down.
AAAATTTCTGCATTTAAAAAATAAATGATCAATGACCCTTTGGATGTTGGACTATATCACCCGTTTAGAGGCAGCGCCATTCAGACAATTAATTTTCAATTTGAAAATCTGTTACAAAAAAGGTCTGCAGCTTAGCATCCAGGATCAGAAACAGAGGAAATGAGACAAATTGTATTGCAAGCGGATATCCGGTTTTAGCTATTAGGGTGGCAGATGCTTCAATAAATCAGTTGTTTAATGGATTGCGAAATATTTGGAAACTTGCTCATACTGACACATAGACGTGAGCCAAATGGAGGGTGTATAAAGGATTAATTAGATTTGCCGATTAACTGAAGTAGCCTAATAAATTTGCATAACATAAAGGGCTTGCATTAAATGCTTTAATCCTAAAAGCCACATTCCTTTAGTTGAATGCCAGTTTGCTTTAAATGATTTTTTGTCGTCCCATTAGTGACATGTTCTGCAATTGGACACATATTTAGAAAAACATCCACTGTTGAAATGTACTGCAAATTCAATTCAAAACATCAACATTGCCAGGCTCTCTGTCAAGAGGATACTGTACAATTCGGGACATTATTGGAAAATGTTCGGTTGACTAAATTTTTGTTTATTTTTACCAATCACACGACAATTTACCTTTAATTATTTGACCGAACATGTTTACGCAGTGATATTGCTACAGCCTAGCCCAGGCATTCCATAAATACCGTATACTTGCTTACTGAATATTACCTACCCATTAATTTTCTTTGCTAATGTATTTTGCTGTAATGTGCAAGTTGTTCGGCATAGTGTACAATTTGAAGCGAATATATTTGCTAATTAATCACTTTGCAATAAAAAGTGATAGTTTCCAAACAGTTATGGAAGAATATGTAGTCCAATTCTGTTTGACCACACTACGCTGTAAAACTTTGCTCATTTATTATTTCTACTCAGCACCACTAGCATAGTACATTCTTTCAGTTGCGCTAACATTTCCGCTACGTCAAACATTTGTTTCCAGTTCGAAACACACATCTCAGATGAGCAGAAACGACAGAGATATTGCGAATTTACTGAAAAAAATACATGCATAAATGAAAAGACAAATCCATAGAAAGTACTTTTCGAAATACTTACGAAAACAATCAAAGCCTATTCAAAACGTCTAAAATAATTATGCTTATAATATAAAAAAAAACTGTTCAAATCTTGAAAACTTTTTAAGTATACATGAAACTGGTAGGCTATTTAGTGTTTACACCGTAAGAAAAACAAGTTTCTTCTTGACGTTTCGCAATCACTTCAGCATCAAAAGAAGATTACGAGTCTGAAAAACCTACCAGCTTCCAGCAATGTTATGGTTACAATTTGTATTAGCATTTCTAAAGTTCACGCCATTTAAAAGTATTTTTATATTCATATCTTTAAATATTTTTTAACGTTGACCGTTAATAATAAAGCGAGCTGCTTTCGAGCCTGTTAGTTAAATTACTATTATCTGGCGGTCCATCCATATATTTCATCTAATAACTAAAGGGGGCTAGAAACCACACACATTCAAACCCAAATATTAACCATTTACATTGCCGTGCTGTTGTTAAATATCACGTTTCCAATAAGAAAAACCAAATATTTTCAATTTATTTACTTGTTTTGTGCCTGCACATATATTGAGCAAAATTCAATTAGTCGAATTTCGCATCAATTACTTACTTTATAGGACAACTTAAATTGTTCCATCAAGAACAGTTGCAAAGTTCTATAATGAAATCAGATAGAAACGATCGAACAAAGAATATTAGTGGAAGAACTATCTGAAAGTATTAAATTAACTTTGTTTTATTAATGTGTTTTTGTTAAAATGTATATATTTTTGTTAATGTAGAATAAAACTGCAAAACATTTACAAGTGTTTATTTTCTGTTTTCCTTTGCTTGAAATAAAAGATAATTTGAATTGCTAGAATTTATCGAACGTATATAAGTGCAAAGAATGACACCTGTACTTTTGATTATCTTGCATTAAAGGCATTATCTTATTTTAAAATATCTTGAAGTCAATGAACTCGAGTTAGTGAAAATAACAAAGGCCATAGAAGAGCGAACAAAGCGATTAATAGAAACGTCGATGATCATTTATCCGATATCTTCTCCTCTCTTTTATGATAATCTCACATGGTGGAGTTAGACGCAGAATTAAATAAATGTCTAATCATCTTACTTGGCACAGATCCATTTACTATCGCGAGTTTTTTAGGTGGTCAAAGATAAGATAAGATGGTTCAGAGCTTGGTCACTTTTATTGGCTCTTGATATCCTTTTAGATTTGGCTGATGCAGATACATAGATGCAGGTCGGTCTGGACAATAGTCTCATTAATAAATTTATGTAAATAGTTGCGTTTTATGACATCTTGCCTTAATGAACAGCTAAAATGTATGTTTTCCATAATTGGCTTTAATTACTCATGGATATAGCCAAGCTACTGTGAAGACACAGCTCGCAGAAATGTTATCAAATTAAGATACCGAACGAGAATCAATAAATTACTTACATAGGCATTTGGCCAAAACCAAATACTATAGATATTGCCAAATATGAACAGTGTATTGTTAATTTCAGCAATTACTGGAGTAATCAGAATATAGATGAATGTTTGTCAAATGTAATTAATGGCTCGCTTTTCGCATATTCATATATTAAGTAGGATTATTAAATGCGTATAGTATTAATCCTGACAACTATATTGGTGATTGGTGGCATTTTTATAAACAAGAAAATATTAATTTTACCAAGCAGTTCATTATGAAATAGTTTATTGCCAAATCCATAATAAATCTGGACCCTCGGTTAATCCTGGCAACAAATATATTTTACTTTTATGGCTACAGCTTATGTTTTAGTCCGTGCAAAGCTATTCAGCTTAGTTTAGAAGTTACCAGCGATACCGTGTCCTTTCAGGAAATTGTACTATAAAAGTTTAATTTTCAAATTCCCGTTAGCTGACGATGAAATGCGAAACTATGAAAGCTCTCAGGAGGCGATAATTAAGCGAACAACAGACCACCAGCAACCCATTATCCTACAATTTACCCGATATTTAGGCCTTCATAACCACTACCAGGTTAACTTGCGATGAGTTCATAAAACGGCCGATTAAAATATTGAACTTGTAAAACGGGATCAGTTTTTGAAACAGAAATGTTGCTCTGTAGGTACCACTTGTGCTACCTATGTGGTTTTGTTGCACAATCGTATGTATTTATAATGAAAATTTTTTAGGATTATTTTATAGGATTATTGTTGAGAATTGAACATAGAGACTTTAGATAATAATTAATGGCTTTGCTGGATTTACTGACCGGATAATGTGCATGTTCTTTGAGTCAAATGTATAATTTAGGTTAAACTTCCATTTCAGCTCCGTTTTTCTGGAGCAAAATTGTCTCGTCTGTTATAATCCACTTAAATTATTGCGGTTTCGCGGTCCAATTAGAATTCTGGAACTTTTCCTCGCCAAAAGGTTACTACATAGACCACGCAATATTTTCTTTTAAAAACTCGCGCAACTTCTGCCAAGTTAATAATAACTTTTTGAATTTGGGATTTAATGTATATGTGTGTTAGCACCCAGATGAGAGTAAAGAGAAATTTGCTCTAAAATATTCAAGACTCAATGTTATATGGATGGAATTTATTATTTTTTTTAACAATTGACGCTTGAACATTTAAAATTGTGTATACATGTACTCTGTGAATCTCATTTAGGTTTGCAAAGTTTTTTGCTTATGTCTCTGGAAAAGTATGTTTTAACAATTATTTTCTAGTAGTTTTCTATATTATGTGAAGTTTTATTTTAACAACAAATTACTTACACAAACCCAAAACTTTTAAATGTGCTTGTGAATTCAAAATAATTGAAAGATTTAAAACATTGGATTTGTCGGTTGTGGAATATTATTTTTGAGGTATCAAGTAATCACTTACAGAACATTCCCTATCATTTACAGTTTTTTACCCTTTTCAATTTGTGGATATCGAAGCTGGATTGCGAGTCAGCAGCGACCAGAGACTAAACAGTGAATGTCCAATTGGCTCAACTGAAACTGCGTATAAATGAAAATAATGCCGTAAAAGTTTCCTTTTCCAGTACTGCGAAAAGCAGTTACAAAATAACGTAATTGATAATTGCTGCTAACCCAGGCGAATTCTAAAATCGAAGTTCAGGAAATATTACACAATCTTTAAAACATTGAATTTCCTTCAGTGTGCTTAAAACTAAAAATTGAGGGTTGAAATGCATAGAATTCTTCCTCTATCGGCTTTATCCCGCTTCCTTCAAACACTTTCAGGCTGGATTTCCGTCATTGAATTTTGACGAACAAATAATATCGAGCAGCCATAGGAAATAACTATAAAGTTTTACGATTTTCAAGGTTCACTTTAAGTTTGGCCCATTTTCTAAATCGGATACTGGCGTTTTAGCTGAGATGCGAAATGAATATTAAACATTTCGATCTTTTTCGTTTGCACTCAAGTAAATACTTTTTAGTATACATTTTTTTGTTTATAACAATGTTAGATATTCAATATTGCATTGACGTCTTATGAAATATAAGTAAATGATACATTAATATGTAGATACATTTACGAACATGTATTGGTTTGTTGCAAAAGTGACCGTTTCACTATAAAAGGCGTATAGTATTATAGAAAAAAGTCCTTTTTTTAGACTTAAGATTTTAAAAAAATTGTAAACGAGTATCTTTCGGTAGGATCTAATTTCAAAATTTAAAGCGCCTTGCAATTCCATTATAATTTACTTGTCTTTTATACAGAACAAACCGTTCGATCTTTTCTTTATGTGCTCTGAAAAAAATCTGAAGGAAAAAATTGGCACTGCAGGTCGTTCTAGAAATATGAACATGAAATGGGTTGCAGTATCTGCAAGTGCAAACATATAACTCTGCCTCTTTTAAAGCCTGAAAAGTTTAAAATTTGGTTAATTTAGCAAATGACTAAAAGAAACGAAAACGTGTTCCTTTTGCTAAATCTCCTCCCGCAGCTGAACTCAGTACTAATTATTCTTACAGTGTCATTTTTTATAATTAAATTTACCTTTTTATTGGTGATTAACTAGTGCTAGACCTTATTTGATAATTATAGAGAATATTAAGTTACACGTGATTATCATCATAAAAAATGCCTGGGTAGTTCAATAAATATCAAGTCCGAAGTATTAAACGGATGAAACATTGCATTTTGTAAGTATGCTCCAAAGCCTCAAACGGGTGTTATTGTTAAAAGTTGAAACCGCTGAGCGATTCTCTTCATGTAAACATATTTACTTAAACTTCCACAGCAGTACAAAATAAAGGTTGAACCTCATATCGTTTCCTCCTTAAAACGAACCTTTCTTTTGAACCGAGTTTGTGTACAAAGGAACATGTCCTAAATGCACTTGTACTTACAAAACGCTGCACTAAATGCGCGAGTGTCTAGCATATTTAATTAAGGGGTAAGCAAGAGCAGTGTCCCTAAGGAAAGGCTCCTGGGAGTTAAATATTTAGCATAAAATTCACGACCCACAATTGGCTCTTTGCTCGCTGCTTTAAGCAGCAAATAATCGTATAATTTACAGTTTACTTTTCTTCTAACAAAATAGCAGATCACCTTAACATCCTTCAACGCCACAAATGCTTTGAAACATATAAAAATTATAAATTATCGTCTTACGTAATCAATCAACTGTTTCTTCTTTCAAAAATATTGAAACACTGGTCTTTCGTGAGAAACAGTTGTGAAAATTTATTTCAGATTTGTCATATAGTAAAATAGAACTCATAGACCTGCTATTAGCCGAATTGTGAATGCACAAACAATGGACATATTAGTTAGAACATGAAGCTCCAATTTAAAATAGTAATGCAGAAAATCAGAAACATGAGCAAGTGCAAATCGCACTTGCTCATGCAAAATATTCAATTTTTCTACGTCCATTCTAATCCTTTTCTCAGACCTCACACTACATCAGCAAATTATACACTTTTTAACGTACTAGTTGTTGTTGTTCCCATCCTAAATACGAGATTTGTTAAAGACCTCATTATATTCTTTATCTTTCGTGCTAACGAACAATTACGTTTTCTTGCGTTGCTTTTTTGCTGTGTAGATCTCATCAACTTGTGCGGAAAGTGTTTCTTTTCGAAGTTTACCTTTCCTAAGAGATGGAGTTGAAACCTGCACTTGAATTATTTTTGTCAGTCTGGGATGGATTGGGTTTCCTGGAGTGAGGTGGGTTCGGGTTGGTTTTACTTTGCTTCAATTTATTCGAGCTTCGAGAGGATTACTTCGGTCCAGTTGGGATTAGTATGAGTTATTTCGTGTTAGGTTGGTTTTGTTTGATATAGGTATTTTAAGCATTTGTTTGGATATCTAAATAACTACTGAGATACTTCGTTAACAAAAACCAGAAAGAAGAAAATGCGTTCGGGCACAATTATTTCACATTCACACACACACACACACACACACACACACATATACTCAACATCAGTTATTTCATGTGTGATAATACTCGTTTTGTCGATAAATATTAAATTATCTCGAAATATCAACTTGGTGTTTCATAGCACTATATTTACGTGCGGTTTTGGTACTTGAGCTAATTATATACCTGGACTATTTTCTACATTGCGTAGTTTAGGTAAATTGGTGTGGTTTCAATTTTCCCGCTCTAGTGCTAAAATCAGCTCTCAGACACAGGGTTTGCATAATTGGTGCTCATACGATTTGCATCATGCAAATACAGCGGTTGCAGTCTGAGAATGGCTTATAGATAATTTTCCGGCTTAAAGCCGAATGAGACCTTCATGAGTATACATTTTATTCCAAATCAAAATTAATTCCTGGGTTTCAGTCATTTATTGTACGTGTAGCGAATTTCGAATTGAAACACAGTCAGGAAAGTATATACTATACATTTTATGTTCTTGATAAATCAGATGATTACGTAATTGCAACAAAGTTTTAGCATTGAATAGAGTCCAATGAAACTAATCATTCAACTGCGAATGTAATCCAAAACGTTGTGAAAATCAGTGAAGTTTAATAAGTTTAATGAAGTTTAATTAAGCAAAAAGAGAAACAGAGCAGATAAACTTTTTCAGTAACGTTTATCTGCAAATTAATGCCTTACGCCTTTCGTTAAAAATGTCGAAAGTCGTGAAAACTTCATTAAGTCTTTCAGGCTTCGTTTTTACTTATATCTCTTATTCGGGTTAACCTTTTAGAAAATAGGGTTAATTTATTATCTCAGAGAGTTTATCTCTCAAATCTTTACAGCTAATAAAGTAGCTGCCAGGATTCCTTCCAGATTAACTACCTGAAATGTTAAATTAAGACAAGAACAGGCAGAACATTAATCGTCAAAAATACTATTAAATCTTTATCAATTCAAATGCGGTGTTAATGTCACATTACCTAGTTAGTATTTTAGGAAGTTTATTCAATTAGCCATTAACCTGGAAATCTGCTTTGTATAGCGAAGATATATTACGTACTGATTTAGTGTTCCTCTCTATTTGGCTTATCAACGGCAATTCGCGATAAATAACTGCCAATAAAGGAGTCTGTATTCCTGCCTACAGTACGACTGTTACTGATTTACATAACAAGGGTTTAGTCTTCAAATGTCAGAAAAGAAATAAAGCTCATTTGCACCAGAAAAACATTGTCTGAAAGTTACATTTCTCTATGAGCAATTTTGTGTAAAATACTTTATATTGTTTTTAAAGATTTATTGCAAAACTGTCGACAAATACTTACAATCATCTATTTATTTTGGTGTTGTTATTCAGTCATCAATTCGTTCTGGTTTCCCTGAGCACGCAATAGTAAAATAAAGTCGAGTTTTCTTTGTTTGTTAGTGTGTTAAGATTGTAATTTATTCTTTAATTTCAGAAAGCAGCTCCCCTGAAATGAATAAACGTCATCCTATCTTGAAAGTCGAGATTTCTTCCTTAAGAAATATACGTTTAGTTTCTTTTGTGCCGCATTATGTAGCGTTTTAATATTTTCGCGACTTTTTTAAGCCTGGATTTACAGGAATAATGAAAAGTTCTGAGACAACAATTCGCACCAGGGGCTATCGCGTTATGCTAAATATCACCTATTTGTTGTATTTTATAATGAACAATTTTTTAAATACATGTTTGAGTAACGTTGTTGACGTAAATCGAAGACCATTTAAGAGCTCTTCAAACAATGTCAGGTCATGTATTTTGCCGCAAATCTCAACGTTCACTGAAAGCTTTACAAGGCTTCCATGCCGCTAAGCGGTGATAAGCCATGGGAAAATTAAGGCATGTAATAGCAAACAAGTTTTACTTGGTCAAATTCAAGACCTTGCTAAATCTAGGTAACCATCTAATGGCGAGTTCGAAGCCATAAATGATCAGTCAATTCCATCTTCAGCGCCATATAAAGCTGGGAAGGGCATTTAGAATTATGGCTGTCATAAAATATGGGAGACTATATGGATGCACCATTGCGGTTTACCATCCAATGTATAGACATGCGAGTTTCTGTAAATGTAAAATGGTATAGTAAACTTAAGAAAGTGTAGCGTTGATTTTTATTAATGTTCACTTATAGTAATAGTCTGCCAATTGATCAATTTATCTACTTTTAAAAACTCTGTTACAGTAAATTTGATATTGTTCCGTCAAGGACTAATATGTTAGATTCTGATATGTTGATTGATACAAATGAATCTAAATGTGTTAATCGAAAGACAAATAATGCCAATTTTAGATCACCAAAATGTCCTACTTTTTCATAGCAAACATAAATCTCTGATTTTGGTAAAGATCGGAACATTAATGAGAATTTGTAATACCCAAGTTAATAACGCCTCGTTCTTATACGGAGGACATTTTATTCCCGGTTCGAAGGACAAAATGTAAAATTAGAAAAAGGAATTTAATCTAAGTAACTGGATGCATGTGCTCATCAACAGTACCAAGGAATATAAAGAAGTATGTAAGCTATGCAAAAATAAACAAAATTTGGGAACATTGCAATCAATTGCAGTATATTACAGATCGCTGTTAGGCGCATCCCTTCGCCTTCATATGAGAAAACAAAATCGTCATTAGAGTGGACTCAAAATTGTACACAAATCTCTAATAACTCCACAAAATCGTCATATCACGACCAACAATGAAGGCAACGATGTTAAATTGTATACAGTGATTAAAAACCAAATTATTTAAAATTCTTTAATATTTGCATCGTTTGAACGGAAAAAATTGCTAGATCTCATCTTATATTTTCTTTCGGTAAGTTAAAGCATGTAATAGTAATGTCGCTGTTATGTATTTGGAGTCTCAATTAACAAACACTAATTAATTTCAGCTACAATCTGAGTAATCTTATTACAGGTCTTGTTTATGACAGTTTAGGCATGAAGTCGGAATTGCAAAAAGGGCAAGTAGCACGAATACAAAAGATACATAGCACTATAGACTGTTCCAGACAGTTTGGCTTTATTCGGGACATTGATTGGCATTTACAAACGGAAAGTTTTCTTACTTGACAGTGTTTAGAGAAACATTTAGTTTTGCTATGTACAATTAATAGAGCTTTCGAGTAACGTTTTTAGAGCAGATAATTATTTGGGATTTGCTTGTTGTATGTTTTAACATGTAGGTCTATTTGGAGTCGATAGAGACTGCGGCAATACACTTACATGTTGTTACCAAAAAGGTCGGATCTTTTCACTGCCATTTCCAAAAGTTGACCTTTTATATATATACTTAACATTCTAAAGTTTAAAAACTTAAGAATGTTAAGAATTCACGCTTACGATATGCAGAAAAAGTATATAATTTGGGAAAGCCGATTTCATTCCAAACTGTATATTCTGTTTATTTATATATCAAAAGCATTGAAGCGTAAACACCGGAATGTTAGCAAATAAACAAGAACGAATTTTTCTTAAGCCCCTGTTTGAAGTCTGCTCACGCACAACATTTATCCAAGCAATCAACGCATTTTTTGTTTCATTATAGTAGTAAATTTTGTTAGGCTTGGAAGTTGAGCCGCCTCCTCTGCAATTTCGTGATCATGTCGCCTGAAATTTAATAAAAAAGAAATATCGACTTGACAATTTAAGAATTATTTTACGGCATCTTTTTTTATTCCTATATAAACCATTTACATATCCTGAAGGATATGTAAGTTATATGAATATAAGTTTTAATTAATCTGGAAAAATAGGATTGATTCTAATTTGAAAATGGATTAAGAATTTGCAATAAATGACAAATTTTCATTTACCGAAATTCATGTTTTAAATTTTTTTTGCCATTGTTTAATCTTTTTAGAACTTTGAGACAGATGCAAACAGGATAGCAGATGAATTTTATACAGAATTGGACAATAGTCGACAAAACCTTGGTGAGCAACAAACAGAAAACTTAGGTAACCCTGAAAAAAGAGTAGTTATCCAAGGGTTGGAAGAAATGCCAGATAAAACAACACACGAAATAAGAAACGCACTAAAAAAATGAAAAGAAATAAAGCTCCGGGTGGAGACCGTACTGTTTCAAACCGTAAAGATCGGAAGAGACAGACTTTTAGAGAAAATAAAGAAACTGCTCACCTTATGTCTGCACCAAAGCGAATCATCTACAAGATGGCGCAATGCGCTAACCATTTTAATACACAAGAAGGGTGATCCAACAGATCTTGAAAACTACCGACCGATAAGCCTATTAAACCACCTCCACAAGCTATACACAAGAATAACATTAAATCGACAACTGAAATAATTTACGAGAGGCCTATGTTCAATTGTGGTCGCAGAAGGCTGGATTATGATAATCAACCAACGCAAAGTATACCAACAGCCTTATGGTTTCGCTATTTAACTCGCCTGGAGCCCCAAAACGTTTTCAAAGACGATCGAAAATAGATGTTAGACATGTACGATCTATCTCCCGATTTTTTTTTAAATCATAGTATGTAATGGTTTTAAGGATTAAAGCTAATATTTTTGCTCGCTATGAACAGAAATTTTATTCGCCTTGGAACGAAAAGTTAATTATGGTTTTGGAGGGACCCAAAGTAGGCTTGAAGGCCATTCTGCGACGTTCACTTCTTCAATCAAAGTTTTCGCGTTATTTAACAGGAAGTAGCTAACTTTAAACATTGGTCAAACAAGTTGGAGAACAGTCTCTTTGGAACACTTTTCAAAGAGGCTTTTTAACTGATTTTTAAATTTGTATACACATTTACAGAATGTCGCAAGTATGGACAAAAAATTGTTGCATAATATAAATTTTCCTTTAAACTCATGTCGATGGAATGACTTAAGTTAACGTGACATAAAACAGGCCCCTCTAAATTGGCGTTATAGGCTTTTGGTAAATTTAATCGTTTGTCTTCATTATTGCGTGCTAAATTACCTACGATTTTCTTGTAATTTGTCAATTAATGTCAAACATATAGGGACTGAATCACAGAACTGATGAAAAACAGGCTTAGGTGAAAACCGTTATATGCCAATCGATTATGAAAATTCACGAACTAAACTAAATGATTAAAAATATTGGATGATTCCAAATAATAACTAAATAACGCAAAACATTTGAATGTCAATTTTTTAATTTAACTTCTGATTTATAAAGTGTTATATTTAACACAATGTTTTCTATACAATTACATTTAAATTACATTTCGTTTCTGTTTTTAGATAATTTTAAAAAAAATTCTTAAAATACGTATTATAAAACATAACTTATAATGCGATCTGAATTACAAAAATGTACATTTTCTGTTCACGTGTTTTAGAAAATACTATAAAAATAATAATAAAATGTATCGCCAATTTTCAAAACGCATGATTTAGTTAGCTTCTGAAGTTGATAGATTCTCAATGATTTTTCCGTTAATAATATTATTCCGTTAATTCTGTAATATTTATTTCGTTCAGCAAAATCTAGGTTTTGCTTCTTCAGTTTCTCAATAAGTGAGGTCAGTCTTCTCAGGGGTCTCAGTCAAAGTGTGAAGTAAAAATTTTGAACCTCACTTATTTCAGTACGTTTCGGCGAGACAACAGCGCCATCAACAGATTTAAAATTTACACAAACTACAAACACCAATTGTCATACAGAAAAATCCTTAAACAGTAAATACAACCAATAACACTTTATAAAATATAGTTTTTATACAACATGGTTTAATTGTGAATTGGTGTTTGTAGTTTGTGTACATTTTAAATCTGATGATGGCACTGTTGTCTCGCCGAAACGTAATGAAATAAACGATGTTCAAAATTTTTACTTCACACTTTGACTGAGACCCAGGAAAAATAAGAATATCATAACAAGTACACGCAGTCAGGAAAATAAATCAGAAATAATTCTAGTTCCAAGTTTCAAGCTGATTTATTAAAGAAAGCAAAACTTATAATCTTGGTATAATTTCATATTACTATCTTTACGATCATTAATTTGATCCTTCGCATCTCTATCCCCATTTGATTGATCAATTTCTCCATTAAAAAAGCCAGTAGTAATCAATAATGTTTTTAATTATCAGATTTACCAAGTCTAATAAAGATATGTTTTCGCAACTATGACGTTGCTACAAAAATTTAATTATTCAAAACGGATGATGCTTTTGGTGGTCTGATGATCGATACATACCCTACTTTAATTTGTCAAAATAATTTTGGTGTAGCATTCAGTATTTAAAAGTTTAAAAGTAAAGGGTTACTAATGGCATTCCCTAATACACATACACGCGCATAAATCTCTTCCCTACGCGACAAATACCACTCCCCTGCTCCATGGAAATTTCCATTCCTATTCAGCAATGACAGTTTTATTTGTTACCTACCGTATACATATAAGTTGCTCCGAAATGCAGGGTTTTTATGCCTTGAGTGCATATTATCTACTTATCATTTCATATAAATTTCAACAATGGTAAGGGATGATAATTCTCTTTGAATGTGAACATTAATGCTGACAAGCCGATGGCTCTGACCTCAGTTGCAAAAGCCAGCTAGATGTTCCACCCATATAACTTCCATTACCGAAAAGTTGTATCAAAAAGTAATCAAGTATCCTTTGTAATACTTAGGCATCAGCTTGAGTGGATCCTCTCGATGGAAAAATATTGTTGCATACTGCAGTTCGTTTAAAGAAACCGCGCTCGAAATTTAATTACTTTTCTCGTTTGATACTCAAAGAGAAAATCAATCTATACATTTTTCATTTGAAAGTGTCGGAAATATTTATAGCTAGCCAGTAGCATGTGCTACATTAGGATGCATAACATGTGGAGGTCACAGATGCAAAATATTGGCACGGATTTTCTATGTTATCCAACCGCTTATAAATATGGAAATTTACATGGATTTCCAAATTTTTAGCTATCTTTTTAGATTTACAGAATTTTTAGCTTAATTAAATTGCATACCCACCCCCAACAACGAATACTTTATTGCATTTAGATATCAAATTAAACTTTGCAAATACAACTTAACAGACTTTTATTCAATGAAACAAATAGTAAATACTTTTGTAGTGCTACCCATCACAATTTAAATCCTATATAAGGAACACCTCGTTTGAAGAATAGTTGCGCTTGTTCAGTTTAATCAGAAACATGTTTCAATTGAATACAGATAAAATTAAGGAGGATTTGAGGCAATTTATTCGAAAATTGCTGGTTCATAAAGCATTTTATTGCACACTATAATTGAAGTCCGCTCTGTGGACAAACCCTTTAATTATTTCGTTGCTTTCAAACTTTAGCGCCCATGAAAGTAGAACCGTTTAGAAAGTCGAATATTGAAACCTTTACTTAACTGCACATAAAGTAGCAATTTCGTTCAATTAAGGCTCCTTTCTTGAAGAATTTCCAGGCTATAAAACGATTTTTAAATTACACTCATGAAATAGCATTGGAGGCAATAACTTTGTACATTATTTTGAAAATGTTTTAAAGGAGCCTGCTCTTGTTTAAAGAGAAAAGAGTTTAAAATGAAGGAAAAAGCAACAATTTTCGTATTTACTTACCTGCTTAGAATTTTTCTCAATTTGTAAATTTATTTCTCAGCAGCGTAACAAACTCATTTAAATCGACACAAGTTTCCTAAGTCATAATTGGTTGAGAATCAGACTGCCAAATATAAACCAAGATGTCGAGACTGAAAATTCTCGGCAAGGGACGATTATTTTCATATCAAGATACCCTCACCTGAGGAAATTTAAATGTGCTTCCTTGACGGTGTTAATAATTTAATATTCTACAGGCTTGGCAACACGTTTGCATATCAAAAGAACTCAGATTCTCGCTACTTTATCGTAAATTTGATATAGTGAACCTGAATGATATTTTTCAGACGATTTTTAGCATTCAGGCAAAACACAAGCTGACAATTGCGGTTTTATTTGAGGAAATGCTGAATTAACTGGCTGAAAGTAAAACTCATATCAGGTTGACATATTAATATAGCTCATAATAATAGTTCATTTAATAAATATATATTAAATTTCGTGCTTTTGTCAGCATTCTCTGACAAACTTATTCGTTCAGCATGCGAGGGTTTTTATAAAGAATAACATCATTTCCTAAATGTCCAATTGAAAAATGTTTTTTCGTCTGAAGCCAATTTCATGGCCACGCATGCTAGTGATGGATTTCGCGAAAGAAAAACAGTCTTTACTATTGATTTTGCAAGGAAAAGTCATTATTTATCCAAACGTTCTTACCGAAAAATCGGGATTTTCTATGGAAATATGGGTGCAGTGACTGTAAAAACGTACCTTTTGATATTTATGGTATTGGTGTTATTGGCACGAAAATAGCAAAATATTCTTCCGTATCCGAGTTTACTGTTTCGAATTGGCGCTTTGTAAATGGCCTGATTTTGTTAATTTATTTCACCCGCTTGTGAACACTTTATTTCCAACGTTAGTACACCAGCAACGATCAAATAAAAGTAAAGTAGATGTTTTTGTTGCATAATTTAAATAAACGGTGCTTCGTTTTTTGATAATTAATTTACTACGTAAACTTTTCTTTTTGCGAAACTAAAAACAACATTTTTTATTTTGTTTAACTATAGTTAAACCGAACTTTTATATCATTATTTTAATTATAGACAGAAACAAAGACAAAAATGTTATTAAACGCAAAAATCCCCAGGTTCTTTTATAAATACAAAGCCTTTAAGTTTTTCCTTATGACTAAACAGCCACTCATTTTAAGTGTTATTTCTTCCCAATTCCGTGCTCTAATAATGTGTTATTTATTTAATGTAATGCTGAACTAAACGAATTTAAATCAAATAACGCTTAAACAGAAACTATTTCATTATCAATCAATACGGAAGGCATAAAAGAAGCTTTCCGGGATCCATTTTTTGTGCTTTTTAGCCCCATTACCCAAAAGTATGTTTAAGAGATCAAACGCCTGTTCCGTTTGAATGCGAAACTGTGTTGCTCGAATCCTTATCAGCCTATTACGGAACCAGAGATATTGGAAATTAATCAAAATTTTACAATTTTTTGGCAAACGGGGCTCAAATCTAATTAAATTAGTTTTCTAAAACTAATCACATAAACGTTATTAAACCATTTATCTCAATACGGCTCGGAATTTCGCCGTGCGGAATCCACTATGGATTAAAGTTCCACTTTTTCATATTTTTGAATAATTAGCAGTCTCCAGACAGTTCAAAATTGAGATTCTGGAGAAGTTTAAACAGTAAACCGCAATAAAGTTTCTATAGAATATAAAATACAAAATTAGCAAAATCAACCCACGTATTGTCTAATTTAATTCTCAGGTATAAACAATGAATGTATCTGTTATTTACGTTGCTGGTAAATCAAAAAGATTTACAGGATTCCAATAGTGGTATTTGCTGAAGCTTAAGGGCTCTGAAATTTTTCAGTCAGGTAAGCTCCGACAACGTTTCTCGTAATGATGGCTGCAGTAAAACAAATAGGTATATTGAATCGGATCCTAAATTTAAACTAGACCCATTACAGTAAATGCATTGGCTTAAAAGCAAACCACTAATAAATATAAACGTTCTAAACAACAAATAAAGTTGTGTAATCTACATGCTAGAGGATTAGTGCAATTATTAAGCAGCAAAAATAAATTACTTTGAGTCATGCATTATCAAAAAAAAAAATACAACAAGCATTAAAAACGAGTGTACGCGTTTTACAGCTGCAAAAAGTTCAAGATATTTCATCTGACTGAGGTTTGTGAGTGGCTCGGTCAAGCATCAGAAAAATTTAATAGATGTATGGTAGATAATATAACGATTTACCATATTTGAATGACAACCTGCCACATCGCCATTTCAAATTTCCAAAAAAAAATGCACCTGAATAACAAAATATTCTATTTTAATGTGGCGAATCAGACGTATTGGATATAATATTATTAGCTCTAACTTATAGGAGTGTAGTTGCTTTGTCTGGAAAGTATAAGTCAGATCTCCAGTCGCTGTAATGGATCATTAT
Source organism: Dendroctonus ponderosae (assembly GCF_020466585.1). NCBI lineage: Eukaryota > Metazoa > Arthropoda > Insecta > Coleoptera > Curculionidae > Dendroctonus > Dendroctonus ponderosae. The sequence goes on along the minus strand of NW_026017110.1, from coordinate 20,992,009 downwards.
GCAGCCTAAAACTTGTTTCCTCCACTTGTTTTTAATCAAAGATCATCAACAGATCGTTTGAAAATCATGTTCAGTAACAAAGTTGTTCAGTAACAAACTAAATATTCTCGAATGTCTTTCTTCTACTTCCCAAGTGAGCGAACTTTCAGCTTCAAAGCAATGATTCTTTGACGACAATTATTCAATATAATTCTCAAACATCATGTGTAAGAGTATTACTGCTAATCACAATGTTCAATTGTAAATTTGTCGACGTTTTCGCATGTAATTCCCGAAATAAAAAAACATGATCAATTAAAACTTTTATCGGTAGTGAATTGGTCCGGAGTGTACTAATACGTGGATTAAAATCCTTGCGACTTTTTGACCAAAGCCATTTGGCTCGTATGAAGCAGATAATGTGATTCCAGTCCAGTTAATACATTGAAGCAACTATCAGGTCGATTCGAAAATAACACTTCAATAAATCGAAAGCTCTCGGAAAATTTACTAAAAAGAAATTAGATTTTCAGCGCATATGCAATTAAACCGTGGATGAACGAACAATATTTCGAACACTTGTCGAAGCTTTAACTCAAAGTTTTGTCCTGCAGTCAATTGATATATGTCTGAAAATTTATCAGAAATCTCAATTAAGTACATTGTTTGCTGCATGCTGTGTTTATTAAGCCTTCAGCTATTGGTTTTAACGTCCCATTCAATTTGCTCAAGCAGCTGCCGACAAAGCGAAAAATGTAATTTTGAAGCAACTGATGCTAAGAATTAAATAGTTTAGAATTTCTATGTTCAGGAGACTACTATACTTTACTACTAAATGTTCTATTTGGCCTTTAAAATATATTTCAGATAAGATTCGTCAATTGCAAAGCAGGATCTGGATAAATTTAAATAGCAGCCTGCCGTTTAAAACGCGATAGGGGTATTATTTTAGTAATTTATAGAGTAAAATATGTACGATATATACAAGTACACTAAACATTAACATTAAAATATCCTTGGAAATTTAAAACAACGCATAAAACTCAAAAACTTTTTTAATTAACCGTAAACTTTCTATTATGAACTGGATTCAACCGGAATGTGAGCGGGGGACTAAGAAATAATAAAGATAATGTGATTTAAAACGTTTTAACGGTCATTATCAGGATTTTGTTGAAATAGTTTTAGAAAACTAACCCAAACTAAAATGCCTACGAATTTTAACGAATTCCCTGTTGGAAAAAAAATATGCAATTTTAGAACAGCATTTTTTACCGTTGATGTTAACAAGTTTCAAAAAAGAAACAAACTAAACTGTTAACATAAAACATATTTACTTGATTTCAATCAATCTGTAGGGAATGCAATTAACTTTTCATTCTGACTTAAATAAGGTTTATTTTTCTCACATTCAGTAATTGAAAGAACTTCGACAAGAGCGCTTCAAAATATAAAATCAATGATTGGTTTGAAATTGAATCGAGGAAAATATACCCGAGTTTTAAAAAGTTTATGAGTTGCTAAATATGTGTTATGGTTAGGAGTGTATCCGCTCTACGAACTGTTTGTGTGGATTTACATTTTATAAGGGCTGTATATATAGGATTCCGAACAGTTGCTCTATATACCTGACCTTGGATATCGATAACTCACAACAACATGCTTGATTTAAACTGGCTATATTCAAAGTAAGTTATATAGCTGTTAGAAAGAAAATGATTTAATATTAAGATGAATACGAGCCCTAAAAAGCGAAACATTTAGGACAAGTTATGTGCTTTCATATGAATAGAATATCATTTGTTCGGCGAAAATAAAGAAGTACTAAAGAGCTCAGTTTTAAAGTTTGTTATGTAGGAATTCTTTGCTCTAAGTATCTGACTTGAAGCCACTGTTTCCGTTATACAGAAACTGTGTTTTGTACTGAACATCTTCAATTCTCATTACGCTTTGTCCAAATTTTCGATTAACAAAATCCGTATCACGAAAACGACCGAACCGACTTGCCTGATAAGTTGTTAAACCGTCTATTGTGTTAAAACTTTTTAAGTTTCTATAGAACTAAGAAGCGGAAATGCAGTATAGAGAATTTAATTTAAAAATGTCAATTAAATACTAAGTATCACACCTTTAAGCTTAATTTCAACTTAGGATTAAAACTCAGTACAAAAAATTAATATTTATTAGAAAACAATATTATTTTATGTGTGAAACAACATCAAAATTAATTATTTTCAACATACTTTCCCCAAAAAGCAAAGTTTACTGAGCGATGAATTTTTGTCAATAAATAAAAAACATCCTAGAAGTACACCACAGAAATACATTGCCTTTTTGTAGTGCGGACAAGAGTATTACATAAAGTAGTCATGTTTATAGGAAATCAAAAAATATATTGACTGGAAATTTCCATCAAAGAAGTTTCCGTAGCCAAAAATGTATGAACATCAATCTTCATAATTATCGCACTAAAATATTTTACATATTTTGCAATTTAAGCAGAAGCTGAAGACAAAAAACCGTCTTAATTATTGCCATTAAATTTCGGTACTCCTGTACTATTTGACAAATTAATAGCAGAATCATATCATAAATAACAGAACTAAACGTACTCACAAGGACCAAAAACTATTTAAGTCCCAAGAAAAATAATTTCAACATCAAGGCATTTTTGCGTCAATGTTAGGAGGTTTATGTGGTATACTAGTATTATTTAAGAAAGTTTCGACGAATTCATTAAGCAAATAGGACATTTCAAATGGTTATTGATGGCAGCTTTGAAACGAAGTTCGGCTTTGGAATTTTGAATGGCGCGTTGCTGCTCGTCTTAAAGCCGACAACTTTTGGACAATTTGAATACGAACTTCCGGGTTTTAACATGTTTGCAGAAATTTAAATGATTAAAGCAAGATGCTGGGGGCCACCATTAGTCATCGTCGAATGCCACTTCATGCACTTTTAGAAAATACTGTTTAATAATTTTCCAGTTTTCTGCAAACCTCTAGACCATAATCCCTTTGATTCATGGAAAAGCTTCTGTATCTAATGAAATTATTCCAGTGGGACAGCAACATTAACAGCCTTTAATATTCATATCATCAGGCGATCTCTTTGCACATAAATCGAAACTTTAGAGCGCCGTCCTAATAGTCAAATCTGTAGGGTTATTTCCAAACATTCAATTGCATCTGAGTTCAATTCGAAACCCAATTAAAAACAGCATATTGCCCGCATTGTGTTATTCCCTTAAAACTTTAGTGAAATAATGATCTCATTTCGAAAAGCCGGTAAATCCAATCGAAAACTTATTAAAAATAATGGAAACTTAATTAAACTGAATGGGTTTAACACAGGATTGTTTTCCTAAGATTTGTAAGAAGGTGGTTGAATGATTGCCTATGTACGTGTAGATAATGATTTTAAAACTTAAGTTAAAAGATATTTAACGCAGAAACATTATTGGAGTTTCGTAATTTTTATATGAGAGGTTTGCTTTTATTTTATGAACAGCGATAGACCGTTGGAAGTCAACGTAAACAAACCATTTTCAGCCAAAAATATCCAAGGAATATTTACATCAAATTGCTTCGAATAATTAAGCAATGTCAAGTAATCGCCCTGACAAAATATTAAAGCCATTTAATAGCAAAAATTCATTACTTTAAGGATTCTTAATCAAACTGAATCTGGGAATAATATTAATTATGTCTCCCTGTACTACTCCAGACCTCTTAAAATGCGAGGAAATAAAAGGATTTATACCTAACTAGCAGCTAGTTTATATGATGTATAAAATTATATTAGGTATGTTAAATATTATCGAACAGCTACAGTAAAGTAATTAGAGTTGTCTCTAAGAGACTTATATAGTTCGAAATTCTGCCAATGCTACAAATCTTGGTGTTGTGAATAAACATTCACAAAAATTCACAAGTTTTGTGGTAATAAGAAATAGTGTGAAAAACGACTTGGCCGGCAAGTTAATGCAAACTAAGAAGGTCATAATAACTGTTGTCGGCTATTATTAACAAAGTATTTGAAACACGTATTTTATTTCTGAACACTATTAATCATGCATTTCCTATTACCTTCCATTCAGTCTGCAAATAGACTTGCAATTGACTAAATTATCAAATAAAAGTCTTGAACAAGAATAAATCTGCACGAGTAAAATAAATATTTACAATGTAATGTAAATTGGTGGAAATTAAACATTATTTGCGCTTTTCCATTAAAACGGATTAAATTTGATAAAATAAACTCACAATATATTATTTATTCATGAACGTGCATAAATTATTGCGCCATGCAAACGAATGAGCTGAATGACATCAGAAATGGTTTGTACATATATATGTTTTATCAAATTTACTGTGTATGGAATCCCTTAAACACAATTTCAGTGCATATTTAATTATATGCTGTTTAGTTGAGATTTGTATCTAAATTGGTTCTGCAGTGCTGATATGGATCTTAAAATGTAGCTATCAAGAACACAACGGTTCAGACGAATTTCAGTGGCATTTTTTAATGAAAAATACAGTAAAACAATATATAAAACCGGGTTCCTTTGTAAATTTTTCGCAACATTTCTTACCCAGTTTTTCCTCATGTTTAAACAAAATGAAACTAACTGAAATACCAACTGGAGGACGAGATTTTAAAAGGCTTCCACATTCTTTACTTAACACGAACTAATGACAGTCATTGTAGTGCTCTATTACCTTATTATTTCGTTCAAAAAAGCGGCTGCTATACAGTCTTAAAATAAAAATCTAGCTGTTGTCGGAATCCAGGAGCGTCACTAAAAGTTCTATAAAACAAAACAAAAAATTTCCATTCTCACTTGTGGAAAACAAGAAATTAATTCTCCCGAGCGTTCAAACAAAACATAAACGTACGCTGCAAATTTATATTAAGGGAAAAAGATTCTCCACAATAATAAATCAGGGACTATCCCGTAACCCGAAAAACACGTCTCCTTTCGGGATTGCTCGGCGCGGTGTCAGTAGCGATACGGCAGGATCGCTGGCGAGCTTTGGACTGAATAGGGAATAACCGGATAGCTCTAAAAGCAGAGCTTTCTCTGCTCCAGCAACCCAAAGTCATTGTTTTGCAAGGGGTCGACCTTAGTGAATAATCCCTACAGCTTTTTGTATTTTTGCTTCAATAGTTGTAAAGCTGCATTTTACCTTTGCAATTTTTGACAACTAGTTTTGAGCACTTAAAACCCGTTAATTGCACTAGTAAGTAAACTAGGTGAAAAGATGAATCCGCTACCTAATGGAGTTTCTAAAGCTACCTTGCATGCCGATGGTTCAGCTATTGAATAAATTGATTGAAATTGCTAATTTACATTGTTTTTATGTGATCTGGCTAATTTAACGGTAGATTAGAAGAATTGGTTTTCCCAATTTTTCAAGCAAAAAATTAATGAATTTTTTTTTTCGCATATTTGTTCGTAACGTAACGTTACAAAATTCACATACTCGTATCAATCTTACATATTTTTACGTCTCGCAATAGGAAAAGTAATTAAGCACCGCGGTTAACTGAAAAATATATTTTCTCCAGTGACCCCTTTTGTGACATAAACACTCGATTAGGTTTAATGTTGTTACCACGTATCATTTTTTATTAAAACTGTAAAGAGTCTCTCCTAACCCTCGGGATTGTAGGATAAAGCCACAGCTAAAGTATTGACTATACGGATATTATCAGATTAATACGTCCTGGACTAGAAAATTTACTTTGCGTGTCAAAGTTATAGAAATGTAGAAAAGTCGCAAAATCATTTAGAAATACAAAAGTTTTCAGATATTTATCAGTTTGTTAATGCGCATATACATATTACATAAACTGATTTTCATGGTTTTTTTCTTACGATATTTATCCTCTTTGAAGGAGTACAAAAAAAGTGAATTGATTGCATGTTAGATCTTCTTCACGTTTTCTTAAACATTATTTTATTTCTAATTATTAATAAAGCAATTATTTTAAGTCAAGAGTAAAAGTCATCAGTACAAGTGCTTGAAATTAAATTGAAAATGTATAGGTTCAAGCATACTAACAAGAACAAACGAATAATTCATTATTATCAAACCTGAATTAAACGAACGTTTTTTCACAACTTATAACTGTAAATAATTAAGATAGTTGCATGCAGTGGTTTTACGCACAACTAGAACTTTTAATCAAGTCTAATATAGTACTTGCTAAATAAAATATAAATAATGACTAAAAGAATCCTTAAGTAAAAAATCATCAATCGTAATTGTGGTCTAATCTACTAAAATAATTAGGAATTTTCAAATAGAGATATTTTTATTTCAAATATATGTGCCTAACATTCAGCCATTTTCAACATATATATTTGACACAATATATATGCCTCAAAGTAAGTTTCAACCGATTATTAATTGTGTTTGCCCTTCTAAGCCCAAACATAATTTATAAAATATTGTTACGTTACTAATGTCTTTTGAAGCAAAACTATACTTCATAGGATTTTCTGATCCAATTAGAAATATTCCCGCTATAATAAACGACTACTAGGATGTGTCAACTTTTTAAGCCGCAGATTTTCACAGGTTCTGCTTAAAATACAAAAGCAGCACTTTGACATGAGAATGTTTAGCACTAATAGGCAATCAATGCCCGCTCCAAATAACCACACGCAAAATTAAACGCCCCAAGCTATCAAATAACTTTTCCCCGTGTAACAACAAGAAAAAACTTTCCCGCTTTCAATGTGTGCCTGCAACCGAAGCAAAAGCCGAAAGCTATGAGCAAATATGCAAATTGGTGTATATTAATGGGATTGAAATTTGAGAATGAAAGAGGGTCGGAGACCGACCAGATTCCGCATGAAATTATACTAAAACCATAATACAATACAACCTCCCCTCCCCCAAATTGAAACACAAAAATACCTGTAAACTATACAAGATGTTGCAAATTAAGTTCACCTAATTGAACAAGGAAGAACAGAAAAAGACCTCGAGCTTTAGAGGATGCATGCAGAAGTTACAAGGTATAAATATTGAGTCAAAGTAAACATAAAATTTTGATGGTGGTTTTTGTTTTTGATCTATTTTTTCCCAAATTTATGGGAGGTATATTAGAGAGATAAACACATTATTTTACATTTGACCACAGCCGTAAAGAAAAAAGCCTGACTACAAAGGCATAAATCTTTAATGCGCTAACTGTAAATAGTAGAAATGTGGTTTTGTGGGGAAAGTGACAGCAGGAAACGAGAAAATATTTCGCTGGCATAAAACTAGACGCCCAGACGCCGTGCTCTCAATGATTCGATTAATTTGCTTGTTAAATGTAATTTTTAAATTAAAGCAAAGGTTCGGAATATTTACTAAGAAAATATGTCTGTTTGTAGTTGCCCAGACTATGGACACTATTATAAGTTTAAAGACGAATGTGTAAATTAGTCTCGAAATATAAGTTGTACAAATCAGTGAGCTTTCCGAAAAAAATCTCCCAAAAACAACTATGAACAACTGACTAAAGTATCAGTAATTTAATTTAATTTCTTATATTGAATCTGAAGGTATACATAAACCCTCACTAACACAGACTCATAAACCTGGTTTACTTGTTCGTACATTCTATAAAATCTTTAATGTTCGCACAAATCGTTTGGTGGCAATAGATATTTCTACTATAAAACTACATTGTTAAATTTCACTGTCCTTATCGAAGATGAGTGACAATGAATCTCGGTTAATCTTGTCAATGAGAAACAATGTACAAACCGGATGAATAGGGTGTTTGATTTATCACTCTCGTTTAAAGTGTGAAGCAACCAGACGTTAGAAAATAGTCTTCCCAATCTGGAGACAAGATTTAATTTTATTATCATTTAATAATTAATTATATAAATTCATATTCAGTTTCCAAATTTGTGTATCACTTATAATCTTCAAAGTTTCAAATCGCAATTGAAGTTTTAGGAATAATCATATCAAACGGTACTTCTGGGCTTTCTAGTAATAAATGCTTAAATACTATGTATGTATGTTTGAAATCAACGCCTCAACCTGTAAAGATGATTTCCTTTAAGGCCAATGAAAACTCATAAATAAACCCGCACATCCACGTAAATCCCATTCTGATGATACACGCATCTATCTCTACCAAATCAAGGTGTACATTTCGCCCTCAGACTTAATCAAGTGCAATAAGCAAATGATGCAAATACCGTTTACTGTGTTTACCTGCCTTGTGCAAATGTACTTATTCGAGACTGCACCAACTCCCATAATCTTGCTAGTAACAGACATAATATGTAGTTACTTGCCTATATAACGTGCAAAGTAAATGAATATTGTTTGCCTAAATTTCATGTTTCGCAATGCGGGAAAATTGCAGCTCTCAAATTTACGCCCGAGCAGATTTATCGTCTGAAATTTGCCAACATCTACTTGAAAAGTTTTAGACCCTAATTTCGAAATTGGAAGCACTGGATACATTTTTCAGATTCTAAAACAATGCACTTCAAAGCCGTCGAATATTTACATATTTGATACGCATCTCAATGTATTATTTGTGGCTGAAACGACTTTTACAGAGTTTTAAATATGTTGTCTAGGGTTTGGATTCAAGCAACGAGAATTGTAATTAACATGTAGCATGTTGAAAAAATATAATTAATTGAAGCTGGAAAATATTACAGACTGATGGTATATTTCTACTATTTATTAAGTAAATAGAAATAAAATCATCAATAAAAAATGTAATCTAACATATGACGTCTTTGCGAATTATAATTTATTAAAAAAGCAGATGCTGTGGTTTCCATAATAAATCAAAATATTATTTATCATGTGTATACGGAATTCGAAAAACAAGCATAAAAAGCTCAAAAACTGCCAGAGAGGGGCATATTTTATGTAAAAACTTAAAATTAGGTTTTCATTCGATAGAAACATGAGACATATATTTGCCTGCACACCCCTTTCACTATGAACTCTCTTATATATTCTGAATTTTATAGCCAGAAGTATTTCGCTGTATGGGTCCTTTTATTAGCTTAAAGCTTTACAAAATGGTATTAGATTCAACTGTAAAAGTATACAGCCAGCTCAAGTACTTCACTAATAAACTATCAAAAGAAACTTACGTGCCATTTTTATGTGATTTTTATTCCCAACGATATTTCACATAAAACTTAAAATTTTTATTTTCTCTGTATTATCTCTCAATGAACCCAAAACTAAACTAAACTAAATTTAAATGCTGACCTGTATTTCAAACATTGAAAACCAATATTTTACCTTAACTGTGTGTATTTGTTCGATCGAACAAAGCTAAATTCGACAGTGTTCCGACCAAAGGAACCGTGGAAATAACACATCTAAATAGTTTTGTTTTCGGAAATGGTTTATTCATGGAGAAAATCGAAAATACCTATAAAATAAAAAGTCGATTTAACTTTTATCGAATGACCAATTTTACGATGCATTCTGGTTCTTTCCGTTCACATAGCGTTCGCTATAAGATAGGAAAATGGCATATTACAAGCTAATTGTTTTCGCTTACAAAAGCACGTTCATTGTATTGTGGAAATGTTTCAAGTTGTATAATTCTACATTAGAATTAATTTTCGCAAACAGTAACGTAAGTTATCTGTAAAATTTTCGTTCAAATAATTTTCTTAGTTTACAAGAGGATGTAGGTTTTGCATAAAGTAGTAAATGCTGGTAAACACTCCAAATATATTAACTTCGCATGTAAAGGAATGAATTTCGACTTAATTATGAGGCAACGACTAATTAGTCGTTGTGAAGTTGCAACTGTAAGTGCAATAAATCAGAACTTCCATATTGCTAATAAAATATTTGTTTAAAAAATTGAGAAGCATAGACTGGGATTAAACATTAACAAAAATGTCAAAATCTCATCGTCAAAATCGCATCAAGTAAAAATTTCTGCTTATAAAGCTGGCTAATAGTATATATTATTTGAATAGAAATTATCGATTAAGAAAACAATTGAATAATAGAGTTTCATAGTTATAATAGACACTTTATGATTTTAAATATATAATTATATTGCATCACTCCTTGACAAAATTATTTAAATTAAAAGTATCGTCATATATGTTTCTTCATAGGTTTCTAGAAAGCTGTTTAAGAAGGCATTTCGATAATAATTACCTATGTACGCATGTAACGTTTGTCGTTTTCCTCTAAAGTGTTTGAACTGTCTGGTAAAATTAGACGTATATATATGTAAACTTTACTAAATTAAATTTACAGAAAATTTTACAGGAAAATTTTAAACTTTTGAATGTGAAAGAAATAAAATTTTATATTTTTCAATATAACAAACAAAGAAAAGAACTATTTATGTATTTGAATCAACAATAGTTCAACCAAAATTTTCCTTGCCAATAATCATAATCTCAAATGAAATATTTTCTGACTTAGAACAAAATATTTTTGCGTCAGCGACACAGTTTTTGACTATTATTTCTGAATAGTGCTCCGATTAGAGAACAATTTTCTCACATGAAATTCAAGTACACGTTACTGTATTTCTAATAATACAGGAAATCATGGACATGATCTTCAGAAATAATTTTTTTTTGTAAATTTCAGGAAATGATGAATGTGGACAGCTGGTATTCTATCCCATTTTGCCATTTAAATACTAAACCTCATCCGACGAAATGTTTTGCCAAGTAGGTACTACATATTTACATAGCGGAAAATATTTGTATTTCCAAATGCAAAAGTTACACTTCTGACATACGTGAAATTATCTTTTTCTTCTTTGAAATGCATTTCGAGGAAATATACCAATTTAGAAAACCCTGGTAAAGCTTTTTTCGGTAGTTACTACCACATTTTTCTATTATATGATTTGATCACATTATGGGTTTACAATCATCATATCGATGATGCGCCAGCTGAAGTGTTGTAATCTATTATCCTTATTCCAGATAAATGGTCAGCCTTTATATATATTTATGTGTATCGATTCTCTTGGCGCAATAACATATGTTCTTTATATTACCAATAACTTACTGTTATCTTGTCTGACCATAAATATGTCCAATTTTCCATGAAAAGTTGAGGTTAACAACATTATGGGAAGATCGATCAGACCAAATATGATCAGCAAAAATTCGGCAAATGCCTAGACCGTCAATAAACCTGATATGTAATTATTTATACGCAGCATTATGTGAACACAATAGACATTTTTGCTGTGCACATTAAAGTGCAGTCGTAACAAAAACTTTGAACACTGTAAAAAGGAAAATTAGGACGCACACTGAATTCTACACAGCAATCATATTAAATAGAAATGTTTCCATGTTGCATGCATTATCCGAGCCAATTTAACCAAGTTTCATCAAATGTGCAACATTTATGATAAGACTTTGTTTTATTCATCTATACTATTCAGCATTAATATCCGACACAATGTACCTAGTAGAGGAACAATACCAGCATGTGAATTCCACAAGTTCAGCGGCTGTACAGGTTTTACAGTACATAGGAAAGCTTGTTCAATTAAATTACGTGATGATGTTTAAACAGTCGGAAAATCGTCGTACGTTTCAGATTTAATAATAGTTAGTAACTGAAGTTGAAACGTTCACTTTAAACCACATATTAAGAAGATATTAATGGTCAAAAGTAAATATATTTGCTTTGGGTTGGTTAATTTTGCACATTATTATTAAGTTATAAAACATGTGAAACGACTGTATTTATATATTATTAGTTGGATTTACTTATACATATTACAGGGATACACACACAGGGAATTACATAGGATACACTTATTACAACATCTCAGGAGTCATCTTTTGAGCTGAGCGATTTTACCTAATGCAGCCTCAGAAAATATTTCTTCGATAAAAACTTACTTTTTAATTTGGGATTCTCCTTGACATCCAATTTACTATCTCTTATTTATATTTTAAAACAGTTCATATCTCAATAACGTTTGATTATAGGTGACTGGTTCTAAATTATCTACAACAGTTTTACGCAAAATTTATTATTATAAACTTACATTAAAAAAAAAGAAAAGAAGATACCACGTAAGAAACACTGACATTAGATCACAATGCGATGTACATGATGTGGTAAGTGGGGAAGGCAGAGGAGAAAAGAATGGCAGAACCACGTAAAGAGAATGACCGACCATGGATTGTCACGCATTGTACTATAGGAAAATCCAGCAGGGACCCGTCCACATCTCAGGAAATATTCAGGAATTCAGATATCAACAGATCATCTAGGTCTCGAACAAGTAGAAAAAGAAAAGAACGTTACAATATAAAATAAAGCGGAATAAAGCGGAAGAAAATAATAATAAAATATGTGCCTTTTGGGCTCTTGGAGGAAATATTATTCTAAATGTATGTAGTAAAATATGCACATATGCATTATTCGTATGAGATGTATGCTGAAAAACTATTGCTTGCATAGTTGCTATTGATTGGTCAAATATACCTAACTACAAAGTTACAGTTACTGTTAGTAAAAAAATGCGCCAAGGCTCAAGTCCTGCATTAGACTTTAATCATCAGCATTAAAGTGAAAAGTGTAAATCCTTAAGTAACTTGGAAGCTATACTTTCAAGAAAATTGCATCAGCCCATCGTTCCATGTTTCCCACTAATTGAATCAGTAATGTAGCGTTCCATCCAAAATAATCAATTAATCAACTCGCGTTTTCTCTTAGGTCACGCTACTCTGCAATCCACAACACTTAGCGTCAATGCAGCCCCTAATATTCAACTTATAAATAATGCATGGAGATGTTTCATAGAACAACGTTATTCCGATTTATTTTTAAAATGCCAGCGACAAAATACGAGGCAAAAAGGAAAACGTTGTTAGTTTTTGTCATGGGATTTTTAAATTACTAGTGATGTGGTGCCTTTATTCATACGTGTTTCGGGCCGTAAACATAATTTCAGTTGTAATTAAAATTTCGAAACATACATACTTAAATAGTGTATTTCAAAAGCGTAATAAATTTGATGAAATGTTTCCTGAGTACGCAGACGGTTTAAATATAGTTACAGTAGAAGGTCAAAAGTTAATCCGTTTAAGTTCAATAGAGGGTTTCACATCAATTCATTAGCAAAGGTTAAATGCGACCGAAATGTTGAAATATTCCCAGTTTGTCAGCATTATGTGTTAAACTAAAATTTAATTTTAATTGCAATGCTCTTCTCTATAAATGTGTTGTACACAAAAATTCAAATAAATATTTTATTGAAAACAAAGGTTACGCCCATGTGTACTATTTACTTCCGTAGCAGCCCTAATGACTAAACTTTTATTATTTTACCGTTGTCATTTAACCGTATATTTAAAAACAAATCAATTAGTTATCCACTGATACCGGAAAACGCTATTCCGCATATGTTTTCAAAAAATCAGCAACTCAAACAACTACTTTACTTTAGATGCGCAGCGAAAATGAAAATCCTTATGGAACAAAAATCGATTGCCTAGACACCTGCAAAAATAAACTTGCATTATTTTGAGAACTGTATATAATATCTAAGAGTAAATAGTGGAGCAAACAACTTCTTATATTCCTGGAACTCGGGTTTTCACCTGTCAGGAATTGTATTATTATTTCAGTCGCTTGGAATACACTCACAAAACTGCAAACATAAAATTTTCCTTTACTTAGTAAAGAACATATACATCAAATGACGAGTTCAAATCCCAAATTAGAATTTTCAGTCTATTTTCATTTCAACACGGGGTTTCAATGAAGAATATCTCTTCAGAAACAACGTAGAGGAAAGAATAAGCAAGTGGCTTCCGGGTAAAAAAAATAAATTTTATTAGTAAGTGTACTACAAATTATGAGAAAGAATTATCACATTACTCTGTATTGAAATAAAAAGTGTAAACTATTCAAATACATTTATTTAAACCTAGACGTATATTCGATCTGACAAAAATATTTAAATGCTCGGCCAACATTTGCATGTTTCAAAAAGAGCAGTTCCGCAGTGACTAAAATTATTCAAGAATTACCAGAATCTCACTTCCTGATTTTCATACACAAATAACTATTAACGGTTAAAATCTTTATGAGATTAAAATTGTTCGGGCGTGTTATTCTACAGCATTGGGGTAAGTTGTCAGAGCACTAGAACGTGACCGACAGCGGAAAAAGATTTTATTACTTTCCACTTTATCTCATCTCTTTCGCGGAATAAATCAGAAGAAATTAAACAGGGGCTTAAAAATCAGCTTTATTTTCAAGTGAAATTTTGTTAGGAACCTAGATCTGTTTGGAGCGTATTATTGATTCTAGGGGCTACATTCAAAACTAGGAATTGCATTTCATAGAAGCAACATGAGATGCTTTAGTTTTTATTGAATTTTCTTTAAGTAAATGATTTTGCAGTATAAGCAAAGGTGAGAAAGGAAAATCAATACAAATAAGAGTAAAAAGTAACTGTAAGTGCTCCAAAGACAAACATTCACGACACAAAATCCTATAGTTAAGAACGAATGAAGTTAATCAATGCCTTAACACAAAAACGACAATGTGAACTGTTAAAATTCACTCGACACTTGATTCAAAGATGCATATTTATATTACTGAGTATTCAGTTAGCAGCTTGTTAGCGAATAAGCTGTTAAAGGTATAGTTTCATTAGGCTGAAGAACATGAAAATACCAATTACAGCAACCAACACTTAAAAGCCAGAAACTTAACGACTAACGTTAACTGCCCGTCGCGATAAATATGAAAATGCTTTAAAGTAAGACGAAATATGTCAAAATGATTTCGGAAGTATAAATTACTCTTAATTGTCGATATTTGTAACCATAGAATAGAAACCGCAACTACATTTAACAACATTGATTAATGGGCTGCTAATATCTGAACAAGTACCTTTTCTTATTTAAACGTAATTAAACATTATCATGCTTTATATTTTCAATTTGCATAAAGTCCACAAACAGTTGAGTTGACTAGTATTTTTACGGTTTTCTTAACGGTACCATCTGATGGCTCTCATATAACATTCGAATACTTTCTTTGATGTAAAATTAGTTCACTTTTTTACTACTTACTTCTGCTGAAATAAGGACAACTTCTGGACAAAATTTAAAAAACCGCAAATACTGTTTTTGCTTTATTTACTGCATTAAAAAATACAAACCATACAAAAATATATTTCTTATTCATTTTTATTCATGAAGAGCTGAAACTGTACCTCCTTCACTTGCTAACAATGAGCAAGACCGTTTTCAATGTTCTTTATACCGCTGGTTAACAGTTGCTGAGTGATTAGTCTGGTTTCTGTCGTTCTCATTTTCCTCTATTATTAATAGCTAATAGGTAAATTAATAAAATGTTTCTAAAGTTGCCTTGTAACTAGGTTGGACTGTAAAAGGCAGATCAAGATATTTATGGGAAACGAGTTACCTGTTAAGTTTCTCTTAAACACACCAATTTATGTTCTATTGCTAAAAAGTACTGTAAACTTTCAATCGCCAAATTGATCCGAATTTTCGATTTAAATAGCTTAAGGAAAAGCCACATAACTAATACCTCCCTTAAAAGTGGATATTGTGCTTACAAATTTCAGGAAATAGTGAAATTCATACCCAATGAATTTTATTGCGCATGGAAAGGATTTTACTTCAAAATATGTGTTTACATTAAGTATATCCTTATGGCAGACATTCACCCGATGTCTAGTGAAATCATCGTTTGTACGTCCACTTCCGGAGAAAATTTAGCTATATTTGATGTCAGCGTCACAGATTCTCGTCTTCAACTTGGTATGTGACTACGGAATTTGTATTATACGGCTAAATGTGAAATAATGTGATTATATGGGCCATCTAACACCGAATAAATAGAGCTAAAAAAGCGTATTAAATACTGCAAAATACAATTTAACTCGACAGCCAACTATGAAAATTTTAACTATGTTGATGAAGTTATTTTCGGATATTAATTATTTATCGGATAGTTTTTCACTTTTTTATGTTGACAGGGTATGAAAGGAAGGCATTTTGCAGTGACCTAAAAACCCCCGACTTCGGTCAGTAACGTGTTCATCACATCCCACGAGTTTTATTATGTCCAGATTAATAGCTAATCCAAAAACATGTTTCGTAAACAAGAAAGTTACGTACAGAGAGAAAATGTGATTTAAAGCCTTAACCCGGAATGCTTAATCAATATTTGAAACTCTAGGGGGAGCATGAAAAATATCGAATCACCTTTTTCAATGAAGTATTTTAGGAGGGATATTTTTCTTAGAAATAAAGGCGGTAAAATCATATTTTTCTCTTCAATTACTCTCTATGTGTACCTTATTCCACCTGATCCACATCTTCAGCAAACTATAAAAAATAATGACTTTAAGGTGTTTTATAGATTTGCAGATTTATTGCACATAAACGATAGATATTTTCATAAAGTTAAAAGGATTCCAAAATTTAAATCCTATGCATGAGAACGTAGATACTTAGAACTGGACGCACAGAAGGGACACTTTCGTCGCTAGAAAACTTGTCCGGTTAAGAATTATAATGTTTTTCAAATAAACACTAATACAGCACATGGTGGACAGTTTGTAAAAGAGTGTTGGAGCGGCATCTAATACTCAGCTATTCTTTAAAACCGAATTAAATTTATGGATTTCAAAAATTTTCAGAAAAATCTCTTTGGAAATGTACAACTTTCAAGTCCAAAGTCAGCTACCACTATAATAAGTAAACTGACTGCACAGCAAAAATAAGAAATCTACAACTCCAGTTGATAAATCAGCTAGGAAGAGATTGTTTTCCTAATTGACTCTGATTTTGTAAAAAGTATACATTCCCTTGACAAAATGTATGTCGGATCGCATATTGCCCCGAATTAACCGCTAATCGTTCATCCAATTACAGCGTTGACTGCAGCAACCTGAACGCTTAACCTTATCCCTACAACATGCGTCTAGAATGAACTGATATAATGAAATAAGCTCATAATGGTGAAATGGACTGGATTTCTGAATGTACCGATTATCAACTAATGTCCGCATGAGGCCCATAACAATGTACATTGGATGATTTGTGGCAGTCCGACATATGGAAATTAACTCCGGTGTAAAAAGCCCAAGTGTGTGAAATGCAGAGCTTTGATGTTAGATCACTCCGTTTTAACTTGCAAAAAGCTTTCATTACCTCTAATGACTCTTTTATAAGCATTTAATGGTCATACTAAATCTGGTACGTAAATAAAATTTTCACACAAATACGACCGAACAAGTCTCGTATGCTTTGTATGCAGAAAGCAGTTTAATTTTCATTTAACCAACGCCGCTTTATAAATTTGATTTTGCACAATACAGCTTTCCAGGAATTCCCTTGAAAGCGGTTGGAGGGTTATACTGGACCAACAATTTTATTCCTACTTTTACTTAACGGTCGCAGTGCTGTGGTATGCTTGAATAGAATGCATTTAATTTCAATTTTCAAATACAAATAATAAATGAAAACTACAATTTACTTGCAATGGCTTTGTTTGGAACATATTTATTATTGAACACTTCGAGCTTTTCCTGTTATGGTGCATTTTGTAGATTGACAAAATTGCAAAAACATTAACAATGTTGGTGCATTTAAAATTCAACAGTCAGCGCTACATAAGTTACTCTATTATTCATGGAAAAAATGCTTTATTGCAAAAATTATCAGCTGTCAGATTCAAGAACTTTTACTTCTTACTTAGTCCAACAGAGGAATAGACAACTTTTTAACTTTTTGGGTGAACAAATATGAAGCAAAATTACCAATTGCCACATACAATTTCGACAGTATATACACTCCTAAGTTTCTAAGGCGATTAGAGAAAATTCAACTCAAATTGATACTTCGTATAAATAATGTATGTTTGTTCAATTTCCCAGTTCTCATTTAACTGCAAAAATTATATATACAATCGCCAACTGTAAACTCACATGAGACATCCACTGCTTGTATTACTCGAGTATATCAAGCCATTTGAAACAACTACCTTTTACCAAATTAACTTCGTTGTCTGTGTGCAAATGCAGATCCGTCTGAAGTAGGGCAACTGTTTCAACCCTTTGAATTAGTTTTGAAGCATTATTTTCAAACGATGGTTGGAAATTACCAAAATTAGCTGAAAAGTTTCAGTAAACAGCTGAATATGTACTTTTAAAAGTGGAGTGATTACCGGTTTTTATTTGGTATTTTTAACTTGCCATATTTATGACATTAGGTTATCTGAAATTTATTTTTTTAGGAGTTTTTTTAAAATGCACCATTTATTTTTAGCGAGAAATAATGTCATACTTATGAGTTTAAAAAAGAATGAGCGGCGTTTAATAAATTTCCAGATAATCGATCAAGAACATCGCGTTTATTAACTATTCAATTTAGTAGAGTAGTTACTTTTACTTTAATAACTCGATACCAAGTCTCAACGTGTTTTAGTACCGTAGAACAAGTTATAGGATTTAACTACGGAAATTCAACTTTAATCACTGGGTATTTGCTATTTGGAAAATTGCTAATCCTGAAAACTCTTCAAGTCAAATTGCTTCGGATAATACATTTTCAACTAAACCGTTCTACATTCTTAAAAATATTGTTTTCATATTAGCGGGAGTTATATGAGTGACTTGCACATTTTTAATTCGGGTTAAAACACCTGTAAACTGAGGTATTACCCGACCCCTTTCCCATTAAAACCTTTTGGGTTAATTGTGACCTCTGGATAGAGTCTCTGGAAGTTAAAGGTTTCTGTTGAAGTAAGAAGATGACTTGTTTTGGCGATTTCGATGTTCTTATGTAACAGCCGAGAAAATCAGAGTTGCAACGTTTCACTGACACACCCTGTATACTTTACAGGACCATCTCGTTTTCTGATTTAAATTTAATTTTTTTTTAAATTTAGATTTAAAAACAACGAAATTTCAACGAGAGAGATACATTATCAGTAATATGCTCTGACGTTTCGCCTCCAAAAATTTTGTACACCATTGTAAACATTTTTGTGTTTAGAGATAAAAATGAAGCATACCAAATCAGTAAACATATTAAAATTTACAAGATTTCTGAAACAAAAAAAAATCTGAAAAAGGTTTTCAAATATATCAGAGTTAAATATTTGTATCATGTTTTATTTTGCCTCAGAGAAACTCCAGTGTGGCAGAGTCACTGTATTTGAACAAGTATCCGGAAAAAAGACAAACCAGACAAACGAACATTCGGCTGGTTAGTAACTAGACCCTGGAGTTCAACTTGAAAAATTGGACGAAACTTACATATTACAAACACCACATTTGATTTTAAAAAATCAAAGGTTTGACCCTTATAAATACAGAATTTTCCAAGGGCTTCCACCAGGTGATTTCGACAGACATCGAATATTCTAGGAATGATAGGTATACTGAAAAATGTTCAGCGGGCGAACATTTTCGTTAGCAGAACATAACACAAACACAAGCTTTGTTTCCAGTAATGGTGTATTTAACAGAAATAATATACATTTTTGGTGCTAACAAAATGCTCTTTTATACAAAGAGTAGCATAGATTCGGATTTAACATATGGGCTGGAATTTTGGAAACAAGGATCATAGGCCTCTCATTATTAAAAAATCATTTAGAAGAAGCCCTGGATAATATGCCTTCAGCCGAAGTACGGGATTGATGGTTTCAGCAGGACCAACATAAACATTTAAGCACTTTCGGAGCCCTGGCCAGCACGGTCACCCGATATCACTCCAACTGATTTTTTTCTGCAAATATATCAAGAATTATGTTTATGAGCCGTTTTGCAAGTGACCATAAACCCCATAGATTGGTTATTGCAGCTTCTGAAAGTGTGACGGCAGAAATGCTGAGACCTGTTATAAATTCGACATTTAGAAGTGAATTTTATGAACGCATATTCTCCATTGTGAGTACCGGAGTTGAAAATACAGGTGGCGTTTTAAATTTTTCGAAAGCGTTAGTAAATGTCCACATCGTTGAAATCAGAATAAAAAGCGCTTTACGATTTTACTAACAAAAATCAGGAAGCTAATCTTGGACACAATGTATTAAAATCAAGCAACTAGAACGAACGGGAAAACACCAACCAAAGCGTCATTTCATTCAGAACAACAGAAAGCGATTTAAAACAAGAAAATCAAAATTGATTATCTCGAGTCGCTTACTAAGTTTTTTGACTCCAAATTACAGCACGAAGTAAAAGTACTTTGGATAATCATTGTTAAACTTTCAAATTTTAATATCTTCGCTAAATGGCCCCACGAAGCTAATTTAGTTCAGCATTAATCAATAGCTAGTTTCGTCTTTTATCTTGTGCAATTTGTAACGTCCGCCATGCTTGGGACGCCTGATTATCAAATAGACGAACAGAAATGAAAAATTTTCTCACAGCTTGATCACGTCTCGGTGCTTCACTAAGATGTCGGAGAGCCATTAAAATAAGCGTGCTAGAAAGTTGAGCCTTCTTAGAAAATAGGCGGTAAATGAGTTCTGTGCTTAAACAAGGAATTAGGGTTGACTGAAACAGTACTTGACTTAACATGGCCACTAAAACAGTTTAGGTAATAATTCTCATCTATTTTTTATTTTAATTGAATATAAAATAGAAATTCAACATATGTTTCTCACAACAAAAAAAATCGAGGAAAATATAGGACACAAATTTATAATCTGTTGAAACCGTTAAGTTCAAATTAAGTCCACTAAGATAAACCACTTTTATCCGCAAAAGCATACGGTCTTCAAGCCGTACATTAACATAGACACCGGAACTTAATGCAAATATTGTACAAGCACGATATAAGCTTGTTTAGGGTGGAATAGTGACGCCACTCGGAAGTTTGGGCGAGGACTTTCTCCTCGCTGTTAAACTACTCCAGGTTTTAGAAGCTCCGGTATGCCTAAGACGATTTACTAATACTGCAGCAAGAACAATCCCCTAAACTACGTTGGATATGTATTTTAATATGCTCAAATCTGAGCAAAAAAGCGTCTTCGGATTATGATATTTCTGGAAAAATCGATGAAACTCTGAAAAACGTGAGTTTTGATGGTAAAATGACAATTATTTAATTTTGTTGTTAAACTAGTCAGCATTCATACATAGTTGTTATTCCTAATCAACTGTTTAGAAATAGAGCTAATAAATATCAAATTCTTTTCCGATACAATTGCGGAAAACCCCAGAAATATTCCTATTCATTCTTCAAATATAACCTCAGACAAAAAATTTAATCTGAAATTTTAATTTTGCTAAATATTACTTTCGAAAATCTTATTGTAGTTAAACAATTGCTCGGAAAAACAATTTCACTGAAGAGTTTAAAAACAAAATAAAATAATTGTAATTTTACCACGAAAAATGACGCTTTTCAGAGTTTAATCGATTTTTCCGGAAAAATCATAATTATGTTTAGAGTTGAGTTCCGCAGATTAAAACACATAGCCAACATTGTTTGCGCAAAAAAATTAACTTGTTTCACAAGAGAAAAAACTTTGTCACACTGTGCCACGCTTTGAAACGTCAAAAATTAATTGAAACCATTGAATAACATTAATATTTAGCGAACAAGCATAAAAAGGAAAACAAAAAACGCCCCCGCTTTGGTGCCACCTTTGTGTTTGAATTGCACAGCGTGGAGCAACGCATTCGGTTTGAACCTGGCTTTTGATGCCAATAAACAAGTTCTGTAAGGGTTTATGTAACATGAATATAACAAGGATACAGTAGAAAATGCGTATATGAGGAAAATCGAAAACTCTTACCTTCAATTGAAAGTAATTTTAAAATTTAATTCCAAACCATTAAAACATAGAAGTGTATATCCTGATTAATTTCGATCAGCAAGGAAGAACTGGGCTAGAAACAATACGAAACAATTATTGAATGCCAAATTAGGCGAATTGAAAGTTCATAACATGATACAATATCGAACAATAACCCGTAAATAAAAAGCAAATTAACATCACAAATGTATCACTTGGAACAAAGTAAAAAATGGAAATATTTTCGCATGTATCCAATTATTCAAATTCTGTATAAAGTATTTTTATGCAAATTCAGGATCGACAACAGTGATACCGCCACATTCCCACAAAACAAAAAAACCGTTCTCATAGAAGTTTAATTTATGGGCACATCACTTTCAATGCATTTCGATTGTCAATGGAAATTGATATCGCGAATAATGCGCATTGCTGTGAAAATCATAGCCTTATTAATATTATGCATTAAAATTAATCGAATAGAATATTATAATTGAATTGAATTTGAATGAATGAAATTTTAATTGGTATATGAACCCAAATTGATGACAGTCATGAAAATGTGCTAATAAATAACTCAAGTGAACATGTAACATTTTAAAATATGAGCATTTATAAACAAAGTGCCTGTGAAAAGTGCAAATTCACAACTCAATTTCCTTAGCAACAGTTGGGTGTTCGGTATAAGTAATCAGCTTCATCAGAGAAGCAAGAAACTGAATACAATAATAATAAAGTAGAAGATCAAATATTCCTATATGAGTGTTATAACTTAATTAACTTTTAAGCACTTCACGCGCAATTTTTATTCTAGTGCGTTTCTGCTTTCATCGGTATGATTTAAGTATAAAAGAAGCCACAGCAGAAACGAGAATTTAGTCATAAGAGGTTCAACCTAAATTAGGCATGGTTAACTCAGTTAATTTTCAAGAGTTGGCACCGTGTTGCCGAAATGGCTTGTTGCGCCAACCCAACGCAGCGGCAGAGCAACTCACCGCTGCAGTTGCGTTACAGTTACCCAATTGATAAAATTTTGCTCCTAAAAAATTTGGTAACCTTTTGTTTAGGTGTTGAAACTCCAGCCCTCGGCCTTGTCGAGCTTTAATCCGCCTCTGAGTTAAATGCTAACCGTAAATAAAAGTGCAGCACAGTGAGACGCGATGAGTTTTAACGAAAAACTCAGAAACAAAAAATCCTACACAAGTTCAGAATTGTGTGTTCAGCAAAGAAGAGTGCGCTCTAAATGTCAAAATTTCGAACTTTACTCGTCGGTAATAAAATTTTGCTATGCATTTGAAAAAACTGTTGCGGAACACATTTTACATCGCGTTTTTCGAAAATATATTTCTCTGCAAGTTTAGAGTTAGTTGTACGTTCAGCAATTTGCGCACTTTAAAAATGTTGATTTTAAATTGAACGCTTTTACGCAACTGCATTCTCCTCAATATAACATTCCAACTACCAAACTAAAACATGTAAAAACTTTAAAATTTGACATTTTTTGTTCCATCCAATGATATAAAAACGAACTCTGTGGGTCAAATGGTGTCATGTTTCAGTCGATTTCGCAATTAAAAAAAAAACAGGCAAAAGTAAACTCCTGACTTTTTTGAACAAAAAACATGAGACTGGAACTCATATGTGCATATATGAAACGGTTCTTTGCAGACAAGCTTCAGATGAGCCTGATGTAAGAATACAAAGCCGCTCAAAATATTCCAAAGGATTAAAATTGAAATACGAGAGAATTAATACTGGGTTTCAAATCCACGCTACGAGTCAGTTGAGGAATGTGGGGCTAAAAATTTTACATGTACATGGAACGAGGGGCAAAGTAATGCTAAAGTTACCGAAAGCTGCGTAGTGCCACCACCTGGATGGACAGAAGAAAATGTGTTTAGTACAGCAGAAAATCTGTCCAAAGACAAACTTATTTGAAATCAGCAAAGCAAAAAGAGAGAAATATAAAGAATTCAAAAAACTTCAGATGCTTGTCGAAAAACTAAACTCAGTTCAAACTAAACGATTTATAGATTAGGTCATCCTTATCAACTTTCTGCAAGCTGGCGCTCCATCCTCCATTTTCTACCCATTAATCCTCAAGAAGTGTACTACACTTTCACAATCTACCGCACTTGCCATAAAGTCCACAATGATTCTATTGTTCTCATCTGAGAACGCGATTCATTGCGCGAACGATTTGTTTATTGTTGACATTTTTGTGTAAAGTGCCTGTTCGGTCGGCAATATTTACAAAGGCAGATTTCACGTTCCAACTTAACAAACAGCAACAACTAAACGAAAAACCATTTATATTGGTCTGAATGTCATGCATGTGCATTGATTAATGCACAATTCCAAAACTAAAATTAATAAGCGAATTAACTTTGTTTTTCTAAAAATATTGACCTCTTAAAAATGAAAATATTGCTCATTTTCCGAGCTATAAATAAAACCAACAAAATTTCAATTATTTAAAAATGTCCTTTAAAAGTTCTGATTTCATTATTCCGCCACAAGCCCAATTCGAGGAGCGGCGCAGTGAGGCGCGATGAGTTATAACTCACCGACTCACAGCCATCAACATAATAGCGCAACTCAACAAACAGTCATAGTTAGGTTCAGTTACATGTAAAATTTTTATTAATTTGGAATAAAATTGTTTTTCAAAAAGAACGAATTCTCATACATGCTTTTACTAGGCAAAATATGCAAGTTATTCTCAATCACTTTGTACAATAGTATAATATTTTAAATCCATGAGCTTTAATAGCACATGTAATCAGAAAGTAGTGCTACTCAAACGAGCTCAACCTAAATATTTATAAGGCGATTCGCCCTCATCCCGAGATAACCCTAGCCATAAGCAGCAAAAAATGTCGCGTTTAGCTTTAAAAATTAAACCAGATGTGGACAATTATGAAAGAGCGGAGAGGTCATTAGTTAAAAGCGAAAAAAATAAAATGTTTACCAGGCTTGAAGCGCCATGTTTCACAAGGATTTTCTGTCTTAGGAGTCTCATTATACAAAATCAAATTTGCCCAGCTTTGCCGGTTTAAAAGGAAAATTAATTCTCGTTTAACGGAGATGTACCCCAGATGAGAAGTTTGCTTTAACTTTAAAAGATGTTTAGATGTAGCGTGAAAATGTCACTACTGAGAGCAAGCTTTATGACTTAAACTTTCAACAAATTTACAATTCAGTCACGTAAACCTAGCAAAGGCACGGAAGAAATAAGGATAGATAACACTGAAATGTATAGAAGCTCTCTGTTTTATTATTAAGGGCAAACAAACATCAAGTCATGAAAAATCAGTATGATCAATTTTCGATCTGAGACGAATTTGAGAAATGCTTGTCTGAAAAATGTGACATAAAGATTAATCAAACACTTAGCAAAACAGATGAATAAGCGAAATATTCATGTCGGTAAAAAACCTCGATGCTTCCTCCATTTAAAAATCCAAGTGGTTAGCTGTGAAGATACGCGAGCTTTTAAAAGATTTTTTGATTTAGGTATTACATATTAGGTGCACTTATAAATACATTATTATTTAATGTTAATTTTCTTCAAAAATAAGGCTAAAGCAAGTAATAATGTATATAATAAAAAACTAAAAGTACTTACGTAACTTGAAAACATATTACGGAAACATTGGAAAAGTCTGTACATGAGCGAGCAAATACCAATCGGGTAGTTAGCGGCTAAAAAGTTATACATAATTCATGTCTAGTGGGAAATTATATTTTTATTACTTATATAATTTGGATCACAAACTTTTCGATTTTAGTTTAGCCACGAACGAATGTTGTTCTCATTTGCCTCTCTAACCAAGTTAATTTTAATTTTAGAATGGATGTACGAACAGGAAGTAATGCTGGAATGTTTAGCAAAAAATGCAGAAAATTGCAAAAAGCTTATTTAAGCGTTGGAAAAATGTTTACCTTTTTCAGTGGCCATTTCCTGAAGTAATCAGGATTATGTGAGGCGGTTTCCTAAGCTATATTGTGGAGCTTTTACTTTATCAACGTTTGGAATCACCTCAAACATAGTTTGCATGAAAGCAGAATAATTATTTAATATGCTGCTTATTCTTCAGTTGTTTCGTGTCCATTCCTGACTTTGTAAACCTGACGGTAAAAAAACGTTTGCCCACGGTTTAGACGAGCCAATAAATTTCGGTGTCCAGACAAAGACAATTCTATAAACTTAGTCGCTTTACTCAACAAATCACTTTTTTATTTGTAGCCAATTTTAATACTCTTAATCTTAATCTGAATTGTCTTGCGGTCACAACCCCCTAACACTAAATCAGGAATTTCCCCACCTTTAGCCGAATTTTATGTCTCAAATATTAGTCACGTTTCCTTAGAGTATTGTAAGAACAAGATTTAATATGAAGTAAAACTTCAAGTATTTTCAACTTGGCTTTTTTGGCGAAGGATAAAAAAGCAATCTCGTTTGGTATCTTGAATAATTTAAAAATAAATAATATTAAAGTCACTAGAAGCGACCGAAAAAATGCCTTGATTAAAATAGATGGTTAAGCCCAGCTTGTTGCTAAATATTTGATTAAGGAGATATTATGGTCGCTTTCCAGAATTTTGATTTTTATTAGAAAAAGGGCTGACTTGGAAAGGGGTTAATACTTTAAACATTTTTTATTGATAGTAATTAGTTCGACCATGTTGTAGTAGCAACTATTGAGATTTTACAGTTCGCTGGATCCTTCAGATGACAATAGAAATCATCAAAGTATTAAATAAAATTGATCGAGTAAAAATTTTGTTTTTGATCGAAAAAAGTTGGAAAGTATACGATCTGGAAGTTATATTTTCATTTTCAAATTGTTGTAATTGCTTAAAGAATAAATGATTTAGTTTCGAACTTACGCTGAACTGTTCTAACATCTCTAAGATTGTTCAAGTAGTTCAGTAACTGAAACTATGAAGTATGAAGCAAACATGTCCGTTTTGATGTAATGTTAGAGAGTTTGAATGCTGAGTTTTTAAACCGAATTTAGAAATAAGTAACAAATCACAAAGTATACAATAAACAAAATACGTGCAGATATATATTAAAGCAAAATATCAGAAGATTACCGAAGATTATTCTTACTGGTTCTGTTTCACTTAATTGAAGTTGGTACGTTTCCTATTCGGGAATCTAATATGGACATTTACATAATGGCGTTTACAGTATACAATCGGATTTCTGTTGTTTTGTGGTTTAGACATCTCCCACCATTATACAAAGCAGCAATTCCAACTGTACCCTCGCTAATCGAGAACCTTTAGACCCTTTATGGAGAGATTTCGGTAAAGATAAAGGTTTGAATTATTTAATCAAAATTTTAGCTAGCAATGTAATGAAGGTACTTAGAGGAAAACGTCTTTTCATCGAGAATTTAAAAAGTGCATTCCAATGCGGACAGTCGATGTGTTCTGGAAGATCGTCAAATTCAGAACATCAATGTTAATGCTTGATTTCCATACGGACATTTAGAAAAAGTTTAGTCTTTTAGAAAATAAAGACGGAAACCGAGCTGACTTACTTCGGTATTTGCTCCGACATTTTCAGTAAACAGGATTTATGATCTCTATAAATTATAGCAAACATTTCCTTTAAACCACATAGTTACAGCACAACAATTTCAAAACGAAAAAACTCCAATGCATTCCTATGTTTGCAAAACACGCAACAAAGTTCGTCTTAAGCACAGACCGGTTTTCCAAAATAAAACTTTAAAATCCTATTCGATCTTAGCGGAAATTAAATTAAGAAAACCTAGAAAGCAAACAACGGCTTTGTTCTATTTGTAAAAATCAAATTATCCAGGATTGAAATTTTCTCAACTGAAATCGTGATTTCTCTTTTAACATAGACTATCTACGTGACTGATCAAACTTGGGTAATAATGATAATGCTGATTTATGCGAAAAAAGAATCACATTCTGAGTTTAATGGTTTTCCTTATATTGAATTATTTTTTTATTATTATTATCTCCCAGTAATATTACATACTACCCGAAGGTATTCAGAAATTTTGTTTGACATGCAATTTATATATTATTGAATTTTATGAATTGATTTATGTCTAAAGAAGGGCTAACAGCTTCAAAGCAATATGTGGTTTATGCATAATATCAGGATAATTGGCCACCAGGAATCTTAATGTGCTGAGTATGTATTACTCGTGCGTCGAAAAAATCAAAAGTTTAAAAAAAAATGTGATATTTTTAACATCGATATCGAACTAAATTTGTAGAAGATTTGAGAAACCGTTTGCTTAATGAAACTCTATTATGTTCTACTATTTTAGACGAGATGATTTAAATCATGTGTCCCGATCAAAGGTATTTTGACCCTTTCATGTAGATAAACAAATCAATTTAATTTGAGAACTAAATATAGTTTTTGTCAGTGTTTCCGAAGCCACACCGGTTTTCAAAAATACAAAATTGATTTGCAGAATTTTTAAATCGTGTTTAATTAAACAGTCAGCATTTATAATTTGTTAGATTTTCTACTCTCTCTGTAGAAATTAAAAAAACACGTTCTTTAGAATTCCTAGAACCTGCACTGCACACCATTTACATTTGGATGATGCAACTTGCATTTGCAACACCTGACATATCGGATCTTACATATTAAATTTGGCATGTGTGTGTTTAAATGTAAATATATTTTTATTACAGTTACATAAGCAAGCGCTTGCCACCCCCATTAAGTACAAGCCAACAGCGCCTTTTCAGATGAACCCAACAAAAACAAGGTGACTTTCATTACTAAGAATTACTATTCCAGTTAACATTTAATTGTCGCCTAAATGCATGAGGTTTAGTTAAATCCACATAAAAACGTGCTCTTTAAAGAACTAGCATTATTTGTGTTGGTCCCGGCTCGGACCTGGAGACTAAAATAAATTGCAATCTTCGTTGTGGGCTTAGAGTTTCGCGACAAAACAAGGCTTTGCTGAATTTTATGTTTAGGTAGGGGCTATTGAAATTGTAATTTATCACTTTTTATGCATAAAGGTAGCCTAGACTTACCATGTACCGTAAAAATAATGGTTGTGAAATATTTATAAAATAACGGCTTTGAATGCGATTCTCTTCGGTTGAAACGTGCGAATGTCATAAGTTTATTACGACTTTTATAATCAATACCTCGAACTCCCCTTTATCTTTCTCCTAAATGTTCTGGGCGTCCATGCGTATAGTTCCCAGTTCCGGAGGATATTATAATAAATTCCCTTCAAGTTACTTCGGACCTTTCTGCACTTGATCACCCAAGTGACATAATATTATAGTTTGAACGTCGATTAAAAGTCTACTATTACCCCATTTTATAGGCCAGGTCGGCACATAACTGCAAAGTGATTTTAGAGTTGCAAATAATGACCAAAGAAATAAGTTTGTTGCCATTAAATAATCGGCTTTATTAAATTTAGAGTTGAAAAATGCAAACTCTCAGGGACCGGCAAATATGGCACAGAGAGATTACACATAAATTTTACAATACTTATCCGAATGTAGAGATATATCGGAAATCCCAAAAGAATGGAGGATATCCCAGATTAGCCCAATATACAAAAAAGGGGATAAGTTTAGATGCGAGAACTATCTAGGCATAGCGACCAAGCGACCACAAACACTATGTGTAGAATATAAGGAAAAAATCTAAAAAATATGACAGAAAATTAATACAAAGAAATAGAACCAGAAGAACAAGCTGAATTCGTGCGGGTAGATCAGTCGTGGATCTTATATTAGGCCTGGGTAACACTGTGTTGAGTTGCGCTATTGAGTTGTTGCCGCTGTCTGAGTTAACGAGTTAAAAGTCATCGGTTAATGAGTTATAAGTCATTTGTTAAAGCGGAGTGAAACTTTACGCGACCGGAGACTGGAATTTTCACATCTAAAAAAAAGTCACCAACATTTTTTTCTGAGTAACGTTTTACTACTTTGTCCAAACAAGTAAAAAAAAAACGATCCACAGAATGGGGTCCAAAGGAAGTCCAAACTATAAAGACGGCGAGTTTTCTTGTCAAATCGATCTTTAAATATTTTCACATAAAAGACTCAATTAGCCAGTATTTTACAGAAAAAAGTTAGAAAAAACACGATTTCTCTGTTTAGAGGCAGTGTTGCTTATAAATATTGACCTCAACGTGAACAAACCGCAGTTTCCAAGAGTTTTCCAAATAAATGATTATAATCTTTCGCTTTTTCGGTTCGGGAAAATATTTTTGGAAAAAACTCGGAAAAATTTTTAGGGTTTTGTCCATAGTTCAAAGCTGCAAAATATTTTCGAAAAATGTTTGCAATGCGGTTAAGGAGGCGAGTGTTCCAATAACATTTATCTTACAATTTTTCATAGAAAATATCTGAAGATTTCAATATTAGTATTAAAGTCAGTATTTTTAAGTAAAACTTTAGAAAATAAGGCGTTTTTGGGTAGAAAGTATTATTAAAGAAAAACTGGAAAGACCTGACATTTTAAAGAAATTTTTAAAATCATCAGTGATGAGCACGGCGAATTTTCCAAATGATTTTTTGTAAACTTTTGATCTCTGGTCGTTCTCTGAAGATAATCTTAATTACATCTGGTAAAAAAACTAAAGAAAATTATTTGGTTTTTGTGCCAAATTCGAAGCTGAAAAAAGTTTTCTAAAGTTCCCTACAAACCGATGAATGCAAATTTTCAAGCAAAATTAATTTTGTCGTGTTTGGCTGAAAAAACCCACATCATTGTCATAAAAGAAGAAAATCATCAGAAAATAAAGTTTTTTCCGTTTTCAATAAAAAAACTTTTAGTTTTGTGATCGGTTTTTGAGAAAACCTTAATGACTTTCGGGGAAAAACGAAAAAAAATTATTTTCGTTTTTGGTCCGAATTCGACGCTGAAAAAAGTTTTTGTACAATTCCTACAAAGCTGTAAAGCTATAAATTTATCCAGATCGTCAGTATGTTTAAATGAAACTGTATCAAACACCGAATTTGCCAAGGCAGAGAGGTGATCGCTCTTTTAAGTGCACTACTTTGGAACAAAAGCCAGCACCAAAGAAAACAAAAAGCTCATTTATAATGCGATTGTAAAAAGCATAACCGCCTTCGGATCCGAGGTGTGGCTATCGAAAGAAGCGATGAAAAACGCCTAAAAGCAACTGATATGGATTTTAGGCGTCGGGGCCAGGAATATCGAGAAGAGAACGCATAACAAACGAGGCAGTGAGAGAATGATGGGAATAACGCATTCTATAACAGATGACATCAAAAACAAACAACTAATATAGTATGGACGTATACAAAGAATACAAAAGCACCGAACCCCGAAGCAAGTGATGGCCCGAACTGGCAGCCAAGAGGCCGAAGACGACCCAGACGACAAAGAAAGAGCTGGAGAGAAGGAATCGACAGGAAACTTAGAGACAGAGAACTTGAAGACGATCTGTGGAATGGCCAACACAGATGGAAAATGGAAATTGGAAGATGTCATAGAGCGTCATAAACCGATAAATAAATAGATAGATGGATAAAATTTAGAGCAGGTACTAGAGCGATAAAAAAATGGGAAGTACAATTTTGTCCTGTAGAAGAATCATAGGTGATCTCACATGCTATATTATTACATTATTATGTAACTCAATTTTTTGTATGTATTTCTTTTTTCCTAAAAAGTCCCCAGTAGTGCCGAAATAATTTAATATACCTTAAACTCAAATTATTTGACAATATCAATTAAGACAAAGTTTTCTTTTAAACGTTTCTAAAGTACCTTTAATTGTTTGTGGTTTTTTTTGGGTTATTTCAGTTTTTTCATTACCTTTATTAAAAGGGGGATAACAAAACAAACTAAATCAGTGTACTTACTTGCCACTTAAAAATGTTCTAAAACGGAAAGCCTAGATATCAAACATATTAAAACGGTACATTAATTAATTTTTAGTTAATAGAATGATTTCTCTGTGTTCACTATCAAAGTTTATGTCTCAAATGTGTCCAAAATGTTAATATTAGGCATCCAAATTGGATATTTTCGAAATAACGATACATCTGGATTCTTCCAAAATCCATAAAAATTTAAGATTACGCGGTCTTAAATAGAATAAAATGCTTGTGGAAATCCGAAAGCAAAATACTCAATTTGGCATCTGAAAGCATTATCGATAAAGGATGTGGCCAACAATGTAATACTGGTTTGCAGCAAATC
The DNA here is from genome assembly GCF_020466585.1 of Dendroctonus ponderosae. NCBI lineage: Eukaryota > Metazoa > Arthropoda > Insecta > Coleoptera > Curculionidae > Dendroctonus > Dendroctonus ponderosae. The sequence continues at coordinate 20,960,005 of NW_026017110.1, read as the reverse complement.
TCCCACTTTTCGAATGGCTCCAGAATCTTTGAAACTTTAAATTGCCGTTTTGTTAAACATAAAAATATGTTACAGATTTCGCATATTGTTGACTTTTAGGACCTATTTAGCTTGTTAAAATCGTAATTAAAAAGTTAAGGTTGATATAAAACAAATAGGATGACGGTCTGGTAACAACACACGGAATATGAGTGAAAATTATAAATTTCAGATAACTTTGGGAGTATTATTAGTGATTTTGACGCAAGTTAGCCGATATGTATAGCTTACAGTTACTCAGATATCAATGACGGTATCTACATGTCTGGATAGAGTTTTCATGTATATCTAAATTAAAAATTTCATCTTCAATCGAATGTTAATAACATTTTGAACAGTTTACTACAAATTTTACATTCTTTGATCTATAATTACTTGATGTCTTATTGAAAACTTTAAATTTTATTGAGATAAATTTTTTAAACGGACCAGAACTTTGAAAAATGGAACGTGGTTGAATCACTTTTCGTTCCTTAAATCGAGAACATAATAAAAATATACGTCCAGGTCATCAAGAGAAAACCGTTATTCATTTATAAAAATTACTGTACTCGACTGCGGTTCACCCCATGTGGTTTTGTGCTAAACGTAATCTGTTTTCTTTGTAGTAGGAGATTAACTGGACGTTTTTTTTTTTCACTTCATCTGAGATTATTTCAACATTTTCTGTATTATCATTGTATGGATTGCACATATTTTTACAACTATAGTTTTACGAAACTTAAAAGGAAACTGATTTTATGTTTAAATTAGTTTCGTTTTGTTTAAAAGGTGTGAGAGAACCCGGAATTAAGTGAGTCAAAGTCGACTAAAGCCTGTAAACTGTTGGTCGCTGTTCCGTTGGTGTAAAAGTACTGATAAAAAAATTGAAGAATTGAAAATTGCTCAGAAAAGTAGCAAATGAGTAGGCAAGTAGGTCCATTTCAGCAAGTATGAGAATAAATAACACATGTTGAGCGTTTTAACGTAAATCAACACAACTATAATCTGGGGAGCTGAGAGTTAAATGGCATTGGGCAGAGCGAATTAGAATTCAAAACATGTTTTCATTGGATGGGGGCAGCTGGTGAATATGAAATGGTCTTGAAATAACTTCAGTTGCAACAATAGACTTTGTGGCTACAGCTTTTGATTGTTCAGATCGCTTAAGGAGAACAATGTTAAACAGTTATTCGCACAGATTGCAAGTTGGGCAATAACTATGCAAAATATTTAGTTCAATTGCTGCCTTCATAAAAAATTAGTATCATCCTGAAAATTTACAAATGTTTCAATATTGTGGCCTGTTTTAACAGCAGTCGATTCGAAAATGATAAGCAATGTGCCTGCCGAAAAAATTAATTAATCCATCTTTGACATCCAACCTGAAATATTTCGTTCCCCTAAAAGCACCTTCTCTCCTCTTTTATGTTGTTTTTCCCCAACGAAAAGAACATATAATGCTCTTCCTGTTCTGACGCTTCAAATCAATGGTTCGTAAAAGACATGCCATAATATACATTCCCCCTGTTTTGTTCTCAGATAATGCTTTATTAAATTGATGGCACGCTTGTTTGAAATCCGGCAAGTCAGCGAGTAGAGCAATCGGTTCAAAAAATCAGCTCAAATTGAATCCGCAGCTTCTTTCCCTTGGAGATGCACGCAATTAGCCCAAAGAAATCAATCCAGACTCAATAGGACTAAGTCGTAATCAGCCGTAGGCTCATTAACACTTCATTAAAATACTGCAATTAGCATGAAGTGGGCGCTTCAATTATACAAGGTGGAAGACAATAAAGTCGCATGTTCTCTAACATTGAATAATACGTAAGGCAGGAATTTGGAGCGGTATCAGCTGTATTTTATTCTGACCATCAAAAGTTCATAACCTTTACTATGTGGAAATATTGTTGTGGTATATTATTGTAAATCGTAATTATATCTGTAAAGTTGGCTGGTTGTTTTCACATATTATGGGCAGTCGCTGTGATGCAGTAACCGTATAATTCATGCATATTTGCATCTCTAGATTTTCAGTCAAAAAATGAGAATTTTCTGGTGCAGCTAAGTGTGCTATCAACTATACGTATTCTCGCCTAAGCGTACGGAATAAGGGACAGAAAACGGGCAGAGTAAATGTGAAAGTGCTCGAGAAATGCAAAAAGGAAAGATAAAAGCAAACGGTGTTAAAGGGAATGATAAAGTAGAACTCCGGCACATGACGTCATCTTTCTAGTTGCTGAATTATGACACTTAACGCAAGCTCGGTTCAGCCATAAACTGATCTATCCTGCACTGCAGCTATTTAACCTATGAATAATATAGCAATAATTTATAAACGGAGAGAAATTGTGCAACCTTATGTTGAGCTAAAGTTGGGCAATTTCACCTGCATGTTATTGATGTTGGATCAAGATTTGCCAGATTAGTAAATGTATATTTGAGAAAACTAAAACGGTGAAATTGCAGCGACAATTCTAGAATTGCCAGAAACATCTTATATTTGGACAAAAAGGCAGAAGTTATTCAAAGTAATATTTCAAAGTTCAAAAATTATTCAAAGTAATACTCAAAAGTAGTATTTCAAAGTAATATAGAGTAGCTTTGGCTACAGTCACTTCTGTGCAAAAGTTACACATCCTCATATATCCCTATATTCATAAGTTAATTTCTTTTGTTCAAGTTCAACTCTTTTCAATAAGCATTTTTATTCAAACATGTTAGTCCTTTCGAGTTCTGAACCTGAGCATATCAATAACATTTTAGCCACTACCAGTCATATATTATTAGATGATTATTTAATAAATTATTTAGATGTATGTTCTCATGTTCCACATTGACTCTCTGCGGGCAAACGAAAGCAATACGCAATAAATAAATAGTTTTTGTCAGTTTGCATGATTTTTTGTTTATGCAAACAATTACTTTTGATCGTTGTTAATTTTGAGATACTGATACAAAATTTGAAATTCGACTTTCATTTGACGACTAGGATTTTTAATCTTCTGTCCCGAGATAGGGTTATAAGCGCTACGATTTCTGAGATATGAGTAAAAAGGAGGCGTCAAACTAGTCTGGCGCGTTGAAAACTGGGTAAAACTAAAACATGTGTTTAAAATTTTGTATTTTGTGTGAAAACCGCCAATATTTCAGTTTATAACTGTGTTTCATTAATATAAATAAATCTTATACCAACTGTGGTATTATATTGTAGGTGTAATTTTTTAAAAAATTATACTTCTTCTTTCCTGGCTTTCCAACTCTGGGCGAGTCTTAGGCTAATCCCCTATTGCTTTCCATCTCCAACGATCTTGTGCCTCCACTTGCCACCGCTGGACTCCCATCCTAGACAGATCTGCTGCTACAGCATTCTTCCATCTTCTTCTTGGTCTACCTATTGATCTTCTGCCATCTGTCTCTCAAGGAATACTGTTCTTCATTGATCAATCTGTGATCCATCTGATCTTAGTACATGACCTGCCCATCTTGTTCGGTTAGCTTTTATGTGCCTGACTATGTGTTCATTCAGTATTGTGGCGTCTTTTCCACACTCCTGTTGTTTAATATCTATTGGGCCCAAATATAATTCTGAGGACTTTTCTTTCAAACACAAGAGCTTATTTATTTTCCGTTGATTGAGTCCAGGTTTCCCTGCCATAAGTAACTACCGTGCAATTATTGACCCGTACAAAGCTAGTTTGGATTTTCTCTTTTTACCAGCATGGATTTCAATATTGTTACATATTCGAAGGCACAATTAGCTATATACGTCTATAATTTCGAAACTGTTCCTTGTTTCCTTTCTTATGTATAGGCTAATGACGGAGGAGGAGGAGATAATAGGAGTATATAGGATAATGACGCTTCCGTTCCACTTTTTAGGTATTCTCTGTTGTTCCAATATTTTTATAATCGTTTCATATATTCATTGGTGCAGAACGTTTCCTCCTTTTTGTAGCAGTTCTCCATTTATACCATCGTTGCCTGGCACTTTATAGTCTTTGAGAGATGCTATCGCATTCTTAACTTCTTGAGATGTTGGTGGTGGTACTCTTATATCTACTGGATGGTTGATAATGTTTTTTTTGCATGAGAAAGAACGAAAATGACCACGCTATGATTTCCTTGATTAATATTTCCGGAAAATAAAAATAGTAATAATTAAATAATTAATAATTAGTCATAAAACTTGATGCACAATTGTTTTGATACCCTAATTTACTTAGTGTCGCTTTGACTAGGCTTTATTTATTGATACTCTTATTTCTGTAGATGCCAACAAAATATAAATTTGACCAAAATTTCTTGAATAAAAAAAATGTTGAAACACCAAAGAGCCTGTTATTGCCTCCGAAATGTATGCCTTGACGTTATTCCTTAATTTGATGCCAAATGACAGCATTTCTCTAGATTCCACTTTATCATACCTTTTATTGCAGTCGCGCTTTATTGCTTTCTTGCTGCCTCCCTTTATGTCCTAATTTGCGGTATTTTAGAGCCTATAAAAGTGTGCAAAATTATTTTGAAGAAATATGGCCTCGTCAAAACTCCGTTTGCGCTTTATATCCCAGAAAAGACTCGCATTTTGGGCAATTAGTGAAGAACTTATGAGATCTCCTATATCAAGAACCAGCAAAAGGGGTTTCTTAACATTTGCAAGAAAACTTCAATTATTAAATGTTTCTAACGGTCGCGTTAATTTAGCAAAAACAATATTTAAACTAATGTTTTCTTGCAACAACTCTAAGTGATAACGGCAATAAATACATAACAGTGAAATAGAATTCGAGTGCAAATTTGTGTCCGTTTCGAAGTGTTATTTTACATGAGCTAGTTGTCGTCATATATACGCTCAACATATTAACAAATCGAAAATCGCTCAAATATAAGCGGTATAGCTTAGTTGCGATACACGAATAGAGAGGAAACAATCTTCCTGTCAGTTCGATTTGTACTATTGTGTCAACCCCAATTAGAGTATGGATTACGCGTTATCCGGACGATTGTGTATTTTTTGTTTACACAAATCATTGATAATTGGCAGAGAAAGCGCTTGTTTAATTGCTTTGAGCGCTCTCCAAATAATTGGAACCTGGACAATTCAGGTTTAGCATTAAACGGATCTAAATATACTAACAGTGGTCCATATGAAGATAATATTTGTTGTTTTCAAACAATTTCAAATTTCTAAATGATGATACGAAAAAAATGGTAAAAAATCGTAAGCGGTATAAATTATCGAACACATCTTTGAGCTAAATATGTTTCAACCGTATTAAATTCTCTGGAAACAAAGATTCATATAAACAAATTGAAATATTTTTTTTATTACAAAAGATGAGATAAAGTTGTAAACCCTTTCTGGTCAGCTGGATGTTCAACATGTTTTAAATTAAAGATTTTTCAGTATAATAATGATTTTAGAATGATCGTTGCACACTTCGTGTCTCTTTTTAAACAGTATTTTAGACAAAATACAGTGTTACAAGCTAAATTTTTGAGTCAATTATAAACTTAAAAATACTCTTTTGGTTTTAAAATTGACCATTTTGCAACATGAAAATGTTCTCAAAAAATTAAAAGTAAGCTATCTACCTTAGATGATTATTAAGTAGGGAACTAGCCAGGTTAAAAAAAATGGGAAACTTTCTTGTTGCTAAAGCAATCTTTAAAGAAATCTTCGGAAAGAATCAATTAGTAAGCTGGATAAATTGATATCCGTCTATCCACATATTTAATTGCGTGTAATTGTTAGTAGATCTCTTAACAAATGCAAATTTACCAACAAACTTGCAGAGTTTTATGTTTCAAAATAAAATCGCATATTCACCATTGTTACTAATAAAATACATATAGAACCATAGCAGTATTTTCTTATTATAAGTTTTTTTCTGATTTGCACGCGTAAATGTGTAAATTCGGACCGCCCTTAAAAATATTTCAAGAACATTTCAATATTCCGCTTTCGTAGCGCGTGACTTTTTCTTTCGCTCAATTTATTCCGCTTTTCCGCAAAATCCAACATATCTGCTTTTATAAAATTTCCGAATACATCAAGCCCGGCTTCTTATTTTCAGCAAATGGGTAAACGAAATCTGAAACGTCATATTTCCATCGAATCGATTCCTGTTCACATATGAATATGGGATTAGCTTCCGCAATTTTAATGCGAACGAATTGAATTTAACTCGCAAGACAAAATACCGGAATTCGATGTCAAATACTTTTTGATTTTCTCATATCATGTCTGAATTTTAACAGACAACGTCAGAATTACAAATAATTTTAAACATTAATAAGCAAAATCGTATAAAGTTATAAAGACTTTTTTATTTGTTTTAAAATATTTGTTTATAAAATATATTCATATATATTTTATTTAATGTAGTTGCTCTAAAGATATAGTTCATAATCTAAATGTTGGTGTTATTCGGTCTGTATTAACGTAACTAAATTTTACTTACTAAGTGTTTCATTCATTTTCCTAACCGCTTCTGAATTTTTGAGTACTTGCTTGTCTCATAAAATAAACTTCGATTATGAATCGTATATTATACATATATATCTGACAAATCTGATACAAATTGGTCTGTACTCATTACAATTCAAGGTGAAAACGAAAGAAATTAGTCCATTTAAATTTTCGGTCTTGTTTTATTTGTAATTTTTTTTTTCAGCGGGTATAAGATTTGGCTGGGAATTAATTCAAATCGATTCAAAATAATAAATTCAAATCTTTAAAAAGCTAAATAAAATTAAACCGAACATTAAAAGTGAAAACCTGAATAATTTATAACAGTTGATATTAAACTCCGTTCAAAAATGTGTGACTAAAAACTTTAATTTACTTCTTTATTTCACGGTTAATTCAAAATTGCTGTTGGCTAACGCCTAATAATTGCCAGGATTACAAAAACCGACAGGGTTAATGCCGCTTTTCGAAAGTTCAATCTAAATATGAAATGACAATGCAACTATGGTGAATATTCAGTGACATTCAAATGAGCTATACCTTGCAGGTTTGTAAATCGATTTTTTTTTGTCATGTATAATTCAGTTTTCAGGTTTCGCTTATTCAAGTTTATTAGATTAAATCTAGATGATACTTAGAGATTAGAATAACAGGCTTATAAAGTCCAACCCTGTTCGATTTCTGTCTACAAAAGTTCTAATAGATTATTGAAATAATGAGCGTGATTTACATTCACATTATTTTTAAGCCTTATCTATATACACGTTAAATAATTAATCGTAATATTTGATTAATTGAATTCTATGAAAAAGTTTCTGACGTAAAACATAGCCATCGTTCGTTCTAAGTTAATTCCGATGACTCGCATGTATTGTTATACTTATAATAATTCTGTCTACATTAAATTAATCGAGCCTAGGTTTAAAGGCTTTGCTTAAGACAAGAATTAATGGAATTCCACATAGATTTTCAGATGTCTTACTTTGGCTGTGTTATTTTCGATGTTTTTCACTTGACTCATTTCAGAAAATGTGTTTCCCAATTTTCACTAATAAACAACTTTAAAAATTTTCTTTAAACATTTTGTTATAAATACGCGCGATTAACATGTGGATTCCGCAAGCTTCGCGAAAACATGCCAAATAATATGATAAAATTAATTTTGTTGAGTAATTCCGGTCAGATGTGAAGGCAGACTCCTTATGAGCATTCTGTACCACGTTAAAGTCTGATATTTAATGCTTAATAATTCACCCGGACGACATTCGTCTATAAATGATGCTCTGCTTTCTCATGCATTGAATCTGCAAAGTTTTCACTTCCCACTATATCTGCAAAGCATCCTTTTCACCCTTGGATCGCACGATAATCTCGATGTTTCGTATCCGGATATTATGCAGCATAAATTATAAATGTCGAAAGAGAGAGTTTCTTTCGCTTGCACCAATGCAACCAATTTTGTCGATTGGCTTTTTCTTAAACCATAAGTATTGAAGTTTGAAGTCAACAAAACGTTATATAAAATTTCAAAAATTTTCCAGTAATTTTTGTTTCAAAGTTCGATTGAAAAGTTTGACCATTAGAATTGAGTCCTGACGATTCGCTCGAATCTGTGATGAATATTATCGAAGGCAAAGAAATTGCGGTAGCTTTTTCCGACAAATTCCGTATCTTCTTCCAATAGCGATTTTAAGCTTTTATAGGATGATTAGGCAAAAGATATTCAAACTTTTTTCTATTAAGGATTTGGATTATATTCTCTTTCAGTTTATTATATACATATTTCGTGTCAGTTCTAGCAATTACTTAACATAAATTTGCCTGATGTTTCCGGAAATGTACATAAATAACTCCCTAAGATCTAGATATTTAAATCTCTCTTCGAAAATATTACTGAAACTTCCAAATTCCGTATTTTGCTAGCTGATGCCATCGTTTTCTTCAAGTCATTTAAACCCAAGATCAGTACCAAAAATCATCCCCGAACAAGCAAGCAAGCCAAATAGAATCGATTAAAACCTATATTGCTACTTAATCCCCGATCATTTCGGAAACGTGAATTACTGACTGAAATAGCAGAAGCTAAAAATTCGGTTATAAACGCGAACCGAGCTAGCAATCGATCAATTTAACGGGAAAGCAAAGAATCACCTCGGCACGTTCAAATTATTTCCTCGAGCTTCGCAAAAGTAATTTTGAGATAAGCCGTCCGCACAAAGGCATGTTGCTCGTCAAATATGTTACTTTAATATAATGTGACGATGACAAATAATTCGAGATCCAGAGCCATAATGCCAGTATTTCACAGCAAGAATTAAATCTTGGGAAAATGAAAAAAGTTGAACCATCTACGAAGAGCGACTGATATAAGTTTTTACCCAGTGACATGACTCAAATGTTATTTATAGTTTTTAATATATTTTCTTGACTCACTGCTCTAAATTGCTTGACTTTTGGACCTGTGCTTGACGAACAAAATAATGTGTCAAATTTCTTTCCAAACTTTGAAACAATACATATCAACTTGATGTTCTAACTTCCCGCCAACCGCTGTTAACCGGAGGAAGATAAATATTACCGCTGAAAATGTTCAGTTATTAAAACTTTTACCCTAAGCTAAGATTAAACGTATAGCACTGTTCAAATTTGTCCTTCGAGTACTGGTAATTTTATATAAGTATTCATACTTCCAGCTCAGCAGCAAAATCTCTAACATTTAAAGATGTGATAGAATACCTACCTTAAACTTTAAAAAGTTTGCTTTTACCACAAAGACGACTGCACGAAATAAAGTCGAGTTTAACGAGTTAGCTAAAGATTTCACCAAACGTTATTTAAATTTGCACTCGTTTGATATTCAGTAACATCAAAAGCTAAACGTTCTATTTGCTTGCATAAAAGATCCTTCTAGAAAACGTTTATATTTTTCTCTACACATCGCTTTCAAACGACCTTCCGAAAAGTCGGATATATGTCGGATACAAAATAGACGAATCTGAACAATAATTTATAGCATCTGATTGTACTCAGAAAAAAAACATCAATTTTATCGTTTACAGTATGATTTAGAGTTGGCGTTTGAACGAATTGGGCAATAGAATGACTGGACACCGAATTACTTCCAGTAATCAATGAAGCTTCCACAAACTTTTTCCGCTCTCGCTCTAAGTATTTGCATTAACATCTTTCCAGATCATGTTCCCATACATGTTACGGCATCCGGTCTCGACGTAGCGCCGGCTTATGTGTTCTAAGCATCACATTCGAGGGGATTTAGATTTGATTTAAATGGGAATAGGGATTATACCAGATTTGTGAAATGCCTCCGTATAAGCACAAATCCTTTGCCCAGGCATGATCTCCGATTTTCTGATCTGACAATTTGCGGGTGTGGTGTATAGCATTAAAGCGCTTTGTTCTGTACGTTTCGAAGTTGAAACTTAAAAAGATAAGAGCGAATAAATATTTTTCAACATTATTGAATTAAATAATCACTTGAATTGTTTCAGCCACGTATCAGTCTGAAAAACTAAACTTCAACTCCGATCATGCACACTTTAACACAAGTTTGCAACCCCTGTTATTCGATTTTCTTCAGTTTGTACACACCCGCTTCCTTAAATGCATAAGTAAAACAATGACAGTATACTCTCATATGAAATCATAAGTAGCTCGTTAACGATTCCTTCCTTCCTGAAACACTCAGTAATAATATTTGCAGGAAACTCTTCCGTGTTTACCCTATTGCTAGTAAATGTGATCTCATCGGAAACCTAAACATTGCTAAATGTTCGTTATTTTGATCTTCTAATTAAAGCCGCTCTCAATTACGAGGTCGTTAAAGATGACCTAGAGGTAGAAATAATAAGGCTGTAAAGTTAGGAATTGGTTGCCAACGTGAAAGACACCCTGACATAGCTAAAAATATGCACTCCTTCTGTAAGGGTTCATAACAACGTTATTTGGTATGTGAAAAGACCTTCTCAAAACTTAATTTAAAACATCTCTGTCTGAATCTGATATGTTTGTTGAGCTAAATGATTAATTATACCAATTTACGTTGTTTTGGTGGTTAACAGCATATAGGTACTGATATTAAATTACTTACTAATGGTTATCGTAAATGTCAATTTTTAACAAACATTAAACTTGAAAAGATACTAGAGATATATAAATTATTTATGTTATCAGATGCACTTAAATAAGAGATCGTTTTGACAAAAATGTTCATCTACATGGTTGGTCCAAAAAATAAACCGTTAAAAAAATTCGTTAATTTTTAGTCTTTTTGCAATAGACGCCAAATTTTGTTGTAATAATCAATCAGTATTAATGTTATGACTTACGAGACGCACCATACAGTTATAGCAAAACTATTGATAAGGTAGATGACGTGTTTGGACGTGTTTTACTCAGTTTGTATGAAAAATAATCATTCATGTTTATAAAAAGCAAAAATTTTCTTCTTAGTGGTGTTTCTTGGTAAAATGCGGTCTTGACCACTTTTTATTCAGGCTATTTTTTTACTTTTTGCGAACTCAATTTTAGTGTCAGCTCCCACCTTACCCATAGTGTACGGTGAGATCAGTATTTGCCCGTGCAGTAGACGTGTGCTAAACGGTTATTTTTCTGGAACGTTACAACGTTCCAGTTCCGCTTTGGTATTATGTTCCAAAATGAGGTTTCATAAATAACATATTCCTTTTTAATTTTATATTACTTTAAAAATTCGCAATGATAATGATGGTAGAAATAGTGATGAAAAGCAATGACTGAGTTTATTTTTTTAAATAATTCTTAGCATTGGTAAACTACAAATAATATATTCTAAAAACAAAAACATAACATGGGTCATAAGTAACTACTGAAAGGAAAAAGACGGATAATAAAATCGAATGGCTTAAACAAAATATGCGCATTGCATGCGAAAATGTTTTTTTTTTAAGATAATTTTCAGTTAAAAATTAATCAACATTTCGAACAACTCGTTTATGATAGCACCCGCTTTGGAAAATAATCTCTCGCACGGAAAAGAAGTACTAATACCTGTGTTTTTTTTATGAAACAAGTTTGGCAAAATCTTTAAAAAATAAATAATATTCTTCTTGTCTATCTGTTAAGTGAACTTCTACTGATTGATGGGGCGGAACAATTTTGTAATAGCATTTGAATTATTTACGCGTGTTGTTAAATCCTGTTTTACTTCCAATTCATCCAACAACCAAAATAAATAAATTCTCAATTCTTGCTAACCCTGTATAGTACGTTCAAGATTTCTATTTATTGCCGTCATTAGTTGAAGTGTTTACCCAGCTCTTGAACAGATTTCAACCAAAATATAAAACTATAAACATTCAAAAATGTTTTATTCACAAATAATCCTACAAAATGGCCCTCATTGGTGGTAGTGGTGGTTTTTCAGGATCTTTGCCTACAAACTATGAATATTTCACAGCTGATGGCATTAGGCAGGGTTTAAATGCAGACCAAAGTTTCTTCACTTTAAATGACAAACTCATTCGGGTCTATAGTGGGGCTATGCACTATTTTCGGGTGCCCAGACCGTACTGGAGGGATAGGTTGAGAAAAATTAGGGCCGCTGGTCTGAATACTGTTGAGACATACGTGCCATGGAATCTTCACGAACCACAATCAGGTAAAGCCCTTCTAAATAAAATGTTTCCATTTGCATTCCGGAGTATCTTGCACAGGCAAATACGACTTTGGGAATGGCGGTTCGGACTTCGAGGACTTCTTGCACCTGGAGGAGTTTCTAAATACCGCAAAAGAAGAAGATTTGTTCGTTATCCTTCGTACTGGCCCATACATTTGTTCCGAATACAACTTTGGAGGATTTCCAAGTTGGCTCTTGCGGGAGAAATCTATAGCGTTTCGAACGTCCGAGACAACCTACATGAAATATGTCACAAGGTGAGACGCGTTTGTTTCACACCCAGAAACATTTTGTTTCCAATTTTTCATTCTTCCAGCCAGTGATTTAACTAGTTATGTCATTTTGTTCGAAGGTATTTCAACATACTATTGACCCTTCTCGCAGCTTTTCAATTTACTAAGGGTGGACCCGTCATAGCATTTCAAGTGGAGAATGAATATGGTAACCAAGAAGCCGGAGATGAATTTCAGCCAGACAAAGTTTATTTAGAGCAACTTCGTCAACTATTTCTTGATAATGGGATAGTTGAACTGTTAGTGACTTCAGATAGTCCGTTATCGCATCAAGATAAAGGTTAGACATAGTAGATTCCTATGGAAACCAAAGCCTCATGGGAAGCGTAGGAACCAACACAATGTAAACTGGAGCAAAATATTTTTTTTATATTAAATCAAAAACATCGGCGTGCAAATATTGTGGTCTTTTCTGATAGAATCTATATTTTTTACGCTTCTTCAACCGTCAACCAACAGTCAGTTTTGGTTCCTTTCTTACAGTTTCCTGTTTACAATGTACTACTTTGAATCAATTTTTACTCTTCTCATAATATATTTATTTCCCAGTATGTAGCAAATGGAGATATCAAAATGATAAAGTACTAACGACGTACTACTAGGCTCGTTTGAAATGATAAAGTACTGTTTTGAAACATGTAATTTCTATTACACTAATCTCATTGAGAATCAAACAAATATATAATCTCAAAAGATTATTAAATATTTCGTCTAAGGTTCAAGTTAATTAAATAAGTTAGTTACTGAAAAACAATCTTAAATCACAATCATGCTAATCATGTGAAGTCAATACAGTTCTTAATTTTTGCAAAAAATCTATACAATGTGTGTTGTGACATCTAGAAAATGATCAAACGTAAAGTGACTAGTTTACCAGGGTTTTAAAATCAGCCAAACAAACTAAGGCATTTGCGTCGATTTTATAAAATTATACACAATGCATATTTCAGCTATTGGTTTTATTTTCAAAACTTACATGTCTAAGCAGAAGTATTATTTCCAAAATTATTTATTAAGAAAGCTGTATTAAATACAGCCCATCTCAACAAACCAAAAAATGGCATATCTTCTATTTCAAAAGTGGACCATACATGTTTATCAAAAGACCCTTGCAAAGATAGCAAGCTTGAAAGGGATTAAAAAAATATGTGTTATCCTCAATTCGAGCTGTAGTTAGGATATCAAAGTCTCTTCGCTCAAAGTACATCGTTCTCGAGATATTGCCCAAAAACACCAGATTTCTTGTAACGTTCTTGGTTTMTGGCTAATTAAACTCGCCAATAAGTCCCTACACGTTTACCCTTCACACTGACCTTATACATGCCCATTCTTGTTACTGGGTTACCAATGATGAAAACCGAGATTGAATAAAACATACTGTATGTTGTATTTAAATATTAATGATACTTTCAGGCACGTTACCGGGTATATTCTTACAAACTGCTAATTTTGGACAAAACGTAAATCAGCAATTTGATAAGCTTGAAGAACTTCAACCGGGACGACCATTGATGGCGATGGAATACTGGGTTGGATTTTACGATTTTTGGGGCACAAATCATAGCACTAAAGCTGACGATCAAACTCGTACCTACTTGAAACAAATTTTGGAAAGAAATGCTTCGTTTAACGCGTACATGTTCTTAGGAGGCACCAACTTTGCCTTTAACAGTGGGGCAACTTTTTGTAAGTATCTATGTTCAACGTAAGACAATTATTAAGAAGAACAAATAGAGCATCAAAGTTAACTTGTGTGAAAACTAGGTATAAACATTATAAGATTACTTATCAACAAATCCAAAAATGCGTGACAAAAGGCGACGAATTGCATGGTACGGTCGGTTCTCAAAAAATCAATCACTGTTGAGCACGAAGAAATAATTATTATGTTGTAGCAAACAAACTTCAAGTTTCTAAACCCCTCATACTCAACTGAGTTACCAATAATCCTTCAACGCAAAAACTACAGCTATATCAATTTATGGTTCATCGAACCTATTTTCCCATGACTGATCTGCTAACTTTTGTAATACTTAAGGTGAAGAAATAGCCACTGGCTGTCGTAATTGGAAAAATGTTCGCATTTGAATCTACGAAAAACTGCATTCAATTCGAAAAGACGTTTTTAGAACAAGTTTTTAATGATTATCGGGTACGAATATTAAATGTTTTATAGTTAGACATCAATTGCTAGAAGATTTTTTGTTTTTTATTTTTTTTTTTCCGGTGAGGTTTGGGAAATGCTCTTTTACGCACTCCCAGAGCTGGTGGTCTGTCGCTCTGGTGTGTGTGGGACTCCAGCTAAGCTGTTTACCCACTAAAAC
>NW_026017110.1:20940423-20944985 GCF_020466585.1 Dendroctonus ponderosae | reverse complement strand
ATTTTTTGCCTGCTGAAACCTAGCAGTTCGTTTTTACGTACTTGTTGTGGAGGTCCCACCAACTGCTTTGCGGTATGGAGTCGCGGTGTCTCCTCCCAGTACTTTCTGTGTTGTTCCGAGATCCACTGCCCAACTGCCACCCTAACTTGGGCATGAGATATACCGCAAATTGCTAGAAGATGAAACAGACCAACTACTATTTTTGGAGAACGGTTGTCGAATATCGGAAAATATGTGTTAAAGATGCAAGAAATGGCACTCCTTTGTCTTAATTTAAGGCTCAAACAGCAGGACCCTGAATTTCCTTGGCCAGCTCCAATCTCTTATATGAATCCATTAGAATATTATTTTAGCTCTCACGTAAAAGGCACTTAAAACAAGTCGGTTTGGAAGTGATATCGGAAAACCGCGTAAAGATTGAAATTCCTCATCACCAAAAATCCACTACTTCTACCCATTTTTGACGCAAATTAAATTGAATAAATATATATATGTCAGGTTCAAAATGTTTTCCGACACCTAGTCTCCATTGTTCTCGATCCTTCCAAAGATCTTCCTCCAAGCCTCTATCTCTAATATCCTCATTTATTCCCTCTCTCCAGCTTCTCCTTGGTCTACGTCTTCTTCCTGCTGGAGTTTACGTACCATTATTTATTTTGGCAGTCACTCGTATGTCTGTCTTTTTTCGTGTTTATGTAATCTATAATACTGTGCCGAATTCCCATAATCTCTCGTGTTCGGTCATTGCGACTATTTTTTCATTTGAACCTAAATTTAATGAAGCAAATCCTGAAGTTTTTCTAAGCTAACTGGAAACTGCCGTTACTCTATCGCACATTCATCGCCAGTCACGTCTTCCAGCTGACCATTTACTTTCAGCAAACGAACTTCTGGACAATTCTGGATTTGAACCCATAACTACAAGCTACGACTATGACTCTCCTTTGAGTGAAAATGGAGGCTATAAACCCAAATACTACATATTTAAGGAATTGGTGACCGCTGCCAATCCAATCCAAACCTACCTTCCCGAAGAACCGGAAGATATTGTACCTATAGCTTATGAGTCGATAAGAATCGAGAAAGTGATACCATTCGAATCAATGGTAGAGCACAATACTCTTGATCTTATCTTCAGCAAGAATGTTTTATCAATGGAGAAATTGGATATCAACGATGGCTCAGGGCAGAGCAATGGACATATTGTGTACCGCAAGGAAAACATCGACTTGAATGAAAACTCGGTATTAACTATCGAAGGTTAGTTACCGGCTGCTAAATTCCATACACTTATTGATTAAATAAAATGTGCCCGTTAAAATTTGATCAAAACTGCCATTTTAAGGACACGTATGTGATCACGTGTTGGTACTGGTAAATGGAGAACTGATTGCTCCTAAGCAGCTAAAATATTTGTCCGATCTGGATGGCTTCGGATTCTGGAGACTAGAAGGATCCAGTCTGATTTTAAATGAAGAACCTATCAGGGGTGCAACTTTAGATATCATAGTCGAAGAGATGGGTCGTTTTAATGTGGGAAAGTTCAACCAGTACAACCACACTTTTAAAGGTCTTTGGCAAGGTACGCTAACGGTAGACATTTTACCTAAATTTAATGTTATAAATCAAGTACGTTCTATTGATTTAGGAAACGTAACTATTAATGGTGAGAATATTTACGATTGGACAATCATGCCATTGGAATGGAAGACTCAATGGGTAAATGAATTGGAAGGCTGGGAGGACTTAAGCGACAGGGCGCAAGAGGCACCGACTATGTACAACAGTGTTTTACATATTTCTGACGAACCACAAGACACTTTTGTTGACACTAGAGGGTGGGGCAAAGGTAATAATTTATATTCAGAATAGTCAGGATATTATGGTAAACATTAACTTTCAATTATGCTAAATTTCTATTTACATTTTCAGGGTTGATATTCGTTAATGGTTTTGCGTTGGGAAGATATGTGGCGATTGGACCTCAAAAATCCCTCTACTTACCGGGGCCACTTTTGAAAACAGGCGAAAATCAAATTAACTTTTTCGAACATTTCTATAGCCCTGAGGATGGGTTGATCAAGTTTACCGACCAGCTAATTTTGGAAGGCGTATTTTAATCATTCGTAAAATAAAAAATGACTATTTTGCCTATATTTATTCATAAACTATCTGAAAGTTGCAAAAATCACTTTGATAATACCTAAACCATGGAAGCAGCGACAAAATTACTCTTAAAACGATGATTTCCTTGATGTATCTAATATTTTCAGATATTTGAAATATCTAAATATTCAAATCAAATTGTTTTTTATGTTAACTAGTTTTTTTTAAATCATATATGTTTATATGAGGGAATATTGATGCTGTGATGAACATGTGAATTACGCCAATTTTACGTGTATTCAAATATTGCCACCCTGTAGAAAACTTATCTGAAATAACGCTTCAAACAAAAATAAATCGCTCTCAGCAATCAGAATTTATTCATCTCCAAAATTAGTCCAAATTTGTCCGTGTAATGTCTATTTTGTTGCTCAGTTTAGTTGAGATATAATTGACAAACATAAACCCAAATATAAATCATAGCGTTAAACATTCAAAAGTATATAAGATATTGATTAGGTACTCAATCAACCAATTGAAATAAAAAAGTTAAATAACGAATGTTCTTACACCTAAAATGAAAACGCATATCTGATTAATTTGCCAATAAGAAATATAAACCATTAAGATTACAAGATAAGATTTCATTTTTTTGTGTTGAGACAATTCTAAAATTAAGAAGAAAGAGAGCGAAGAAAATTCGCTTTGCCTTTGCATGCACACGTAGAGGAACGGTGGAAAATCAGGAACCGTAACGTCCAAAAGCCGACCACAGTTAAGAAATTTATTTAATTAAAAATATTTGCAAAGGTAAAAAGGCATAAAATCTTCGTAGCCACTTAGTAATAATAAGTTGCATTGCATATTTTGTCTTACATTTGACGCTTTCCGAAAAAACATCTATGCGAAAAATATTTGCCGCCTCTGTGGACACTGGGCAACTCTGTTTTTAATCAAACTGTATAAACTAAACTTAAGCTGCTCTCGATTTGAAGGTTTCAGATTTTATTTTAGTCGTTATCGAGAAAAAACAGCTCTCCAAGCCCTCTATTGAAGTATCTAGATATACACTTTCGAACTGAGCTGGAATTAAATCCCTATAAGTTCCCCTAATTCATAACATAAAAAGTAAACTTTTTCTTAAGAGGTTACTGAGAGAATATTTCCAACCGTTTTGGAAACATACGTTGCTTTAAACCTAAGTAGCCCTTACAATAATTCTGCATTTGCTTACGTCTTTTTAGAAGTTGGAAATGTCTGATAAAACCGAAACCAAACCGTTGAAGGACGAGTAAGTATCGAAAATGGTCGATATTTTCAGCTATTTCAGTACCTGAAAAAGGGAAAAACTCTACTCCAATATTCTATTGTTTTATAAGATGAACTCGTTCAGAAAGTTTTCAACCGATTTCAGTCTGAACTAAACTAGAAAGTTTGTAAATTTTCGATGACCCCATTGGGGGCAGAGCCCTGTACGGATTTGAGCTCCCGTTATTACTTTTGCAGCCTGGTGTAAATAACAATAGGCAATTTAGTGAAACGACAACAATTACTTGAAACTATAAGATTTTTAACAAAAAGCCCAGGCGTCTTACCATTGAAAATACGTTTGGAATGAGTTTTTGAAAAATTGCAAAGTTCACATAAAACGGATTACGTAATTTTAAAATCAAATACTTACTCTTATCATTAAATTGCATCTGATAAGAATTTTGAGCTCCTATATCCCAACACTAAATTAATTTGAAATTCTTATTGTCAGCAACCAATCAATCGCGAAATAGGTATATTTCCGCCATCTCACACTCAATGTACGATAGATTGATTGATCCATAAACTTCTCATAAAGAAAAGCAGAATATCTTGCGATATCTAATTCTAGTGGCCGCTAGATGGTAGAACACTGCGATCAATAATTTTGAAATCAATAAAACCTCAGTAGGTCTTTATATATCCGTAAATTGTATATACATTCCTGACTGTGTTTCAATTCCAAATCAAATTCATTCCTGGGTTTCAGTCATTTACTGTCTCTATTTATCAATCAAAATACGTTTCGGCGTATTTTTCCACCATCATCAGTTTTTCTAAAATAACAGATAGTTAAAAAAATTTGTCATTAATTTAAAAAACAACCACAGTTCGTCAACAGCCTCATCATATCACACATTAAAATACATCACAATTGCAATACTTTAAAACATTCTAAAATTAATTAGGCTTAACAGGTGATTAGTCAGGACAATCAAATTTGGGAAGAGACAAGAATTCTTCGTTCAGATACTTAAATATTTTTACTTACATGTTACTTATTAATTTTGTCCATTATCGGACACAACACGAATAAAATACTGTTTACATTGATTTCTTTTACTTTCAGCTATTTTTCTTTGCATTCTGAGGATATTATTTTTGGTTTGCAAAATTCTTCAATATACCGGGTGTTAGTTAATATT
>NW_026017110.1:20933615-20939798 GCF_020466585.1 Dendroctonus ponderosae | reverse complement strand
CAATGTGACAATTTAATGGCTCTATCTGTAAGTGCCGTTATTACACTTTTTTTATATTTCATTGGAGCGTACGATTGATAATTCAGATACCTACCAGACCATACCTCCTTTGTATACCAATTTGTTTTGATTTCCCCGTTGTTATAATAATTAATTGTTAGGTCTAGAAAGTTTATATAATTGCCTTTATCTTCTTCCAGAGTAAACTTTAGGGTGTCATGAAAGGCATTAAACTTATTTAGTGTATATTGAATTTTGTTTTTTGGCAGACACTTATAGTTTAATTTAGATATTATTTGTTCTTCCAAATTTTCCATTACCAAATTTGCAATTGTTGCTGCTATGGGAGAACCCATTGCTACTCCATATATCTGTGAATAGAACTTGTTTTTGTACTAGAAATATGTGGATTTTAAGCACAGCTCTACCGCCTCAATAAATTCTTTTTCGGGTAATTTTGTATGTTCTTTCATCTCTGCCCATTTATTTTTTATACAGCTTATTGAGAAATCTATTGGTATATTTGTATATAATGATACAACATCCAGTGATATTATCCGATGATTCTTTGGTATTTTTTGTTGTTTTATAAAATCACAAAAACTCCATGAGTCTTTAATGTAATATTGTGATTTTCCCAATACATTACTCAAAACTGCTGACAGATATTTAGACAATTGGTACGTTGGAGCATTTATGTTACTAACTATCGGTCGTAAATTTGTATCCGGATCTGAAACAAACTATCTTTTATAATTATGAGCAACCCGAGAATAAAATGTTTTCGCTTTATTCTGAAATTGAACCTGCCTTCGTAGTGGCGTTGCCAAATTAGGCAAAACTGAAAATTGACTGACCCAACTTCTGTCATTGTGTCTGACTTTCCAAAGTTAGGTTCACGTTAACTTTACAGCAGTTTATTTTTGTTAAAAGTAACTTCGTTATATCGGGCTGAATTGAACTAACTAAATGAAAAATTCGCCATGTCGGCTACATTTAAAAATGCTAAGAAGATGGAGAGACAGGAGCAGCTGCGGAAGCTGTTGAAAAATCACAAGAAAGTAGTAAAAGAAGTGAAGAAAATAGACTCACCTCTAGCAAAATATCCTTTACATTACTTTATAGAATAGTTTTATAGTCATATATTATACAGGAGCTGCTCTAGTTTGCTTGATTCTTATGAACATAATTTGACAAATCAGCAGCTAAAGACATACTGCTCATAATTTAAATTTTCCACTTTCAATGCGAATTGCTTCATATTTGATTTTGCTCTCCTTTCACAGGTTCAACATACTATTCGGTTTTGTTAATAAGCGTAATGAAATAATTGTACTGGTGCCTAATTTTTCGATTGCACTACATAACAAATATTCGGTCTACTCAAATTGTTAAAATAAACATGCTAAAATCATTTAAGCACGAAGTCCTTAAACATGAACTGTGACCAGAATTCTTTCACAAATGTTTTGAGTTTATTTGAATATTTGGAAATAATTATAGATTATTTGCCTTAACCATTCATTACATATAATGAATTAGGACAACTCACATGCATTCTTTGCAAATCAATAGTGCGCTCTGAAGCTGTGTGGGTGGTGCACATAAATGCCAAACAACACAAGGAAAATGTAGAAATAGCCAAAAAATTGAAAGAAAAAACCAACAACTTTACGACGCCTTTAAAAAGACCAATGACGCCCCCAATGCCAGATATCCCGGAAAAAAAGGTTAAAGGTACAACGCTTTCCATGATCGATTGAACGTTAAATAATAACATTCAGTAAATTCTAAATCAAACAATAGCAATTTGGCAATAAACTGAACGTTTAATTCATGCCCGATTAGGTATTTTAAAGAATGGGGTTGCTCCATCTGCAAAAGCTACTGGTTCAGGAACAAATAATGTACTTCAGATAAATGACCAATCTGAAAAACCCGGTGCCACCCATGTATTGTCTTTGCAGCAAATGAAAAATCGCCAAAAAGAAGCGGCGCATGAAGATCCGGGGGATCAAAATGCGTCCACTTCAATTCCAGAAGGATTTTTTGACGATCCCATTCAAGATGCTAAAGTAAGGAGTTCAAGATCCTTTCCCATACTAACAATAACTATTGTTCTCCATGTTGTAGGCGAGAAATCAAGAATATAAAGATCCATTGGAAGTAGAATGGAATAACTTTTTGAAAGAAATGAAAGTAATTGATAATGAAAGCGAAGCTATTATTGCAGAAGATCAAGATGAGGCCACAACAGAAAGACACATGGAGGAAATTGAAGAACAAATGGCATTATTCAACAGGTAACTATGGACAGATTAGGACGTATTTACATTATTATTAGGACGTAAAGTATTTGTCTACACAAAAAATGAACTTTTCTGACAGACATAATTGTTAACACTTAGATGTCACTATTTGAATTTATTTTCAGGGTACTTGATTTAGAAAAGAAAAAAGATGTAGCTGTTGAACTGTTAAACAAAATAAAGAATGAACCACGTACTGAGGATGAGGAGGATAGCGATGATATTGATGAATTTTTAGATTGGCGGCAGAAAAAAGCTTACTAATTTTTCAGTTAGATGCGTTCATATGTTTATATTTAATTATCTTACAGAAATAAACAATTTTGCTAGAGCTGTGGTTTTTTTTATTTATCACAATTGTTTACGTAGAATGAAATTTTTGTTTGATGCCCCCGTTTTACCAATTGAATCAGTGTTTTAAGCGTTCAAGACGTAGAGTAAAATTCCTGTATGTTCTAAAACGAAAATGATCACGAAGTAGTACAGTTCACGGCGTTTTTTGTAAAGGAGTCCATGATGGCATTTAATGGGCTTTCAAATGGCAAATAATATCCGATAGCCATTGAGCCTGCAAGAGACAAAAGGGAGAGAGTCTTTGGTAGATTTTCATAACACTTTGGGCTCTTATAGCTTGACATGTAGTTAAAACAATGCCTAAATTGCAGATCGACATTCCGTCCAGGTCATGATTTGGGAATGTTTCTCGTTGCTCGCACCAATAGCAGCGACGAAATAGTTGACTTGATTTTGATATGAGCTCGCATAGCAGTTTTTTGTCGAATTTTTGCCTTTTGTTCAATTTCATAAAAATTTCAACTTTGCTGCATTTTGAACAAATGGATATGTGGATATGTTGAGTAGGTGCCTATAGTATGCTGAAATGGCCGATCCAGGTTCAAGCCATATGCGGATTTGTAAATGCTTTCTTTCACTAGCAGCATAAAGCTAAAGCGACGGAAAATTTAACTGGATTTTGTTTGGCTCGCGCTCACCATTGATTCACTTGCTGGTTTTTATACCCGGTGGTCCTCAACTTGTGTGACAAAATTCATTATCCAAAAGCCACATATTTTTAATAGATTATTAACAAGTTATACTATACAAACATAAAATTTTTAGTTTGTTAATTTTTCATATGGACAAATCCAAATTTCGTAATGTAGATCCTGCTTGCAGACCATAGATCTCGAGAGCGCTGGGTGCAATGGTATGGAGCCATTTAAAACATTCTTATTGATTATCTTCCTATTGAAACCTTTAGTGATTTTTGAACTAAGTAAATCAGATTGGATCCCTAAATAAAATAAATATTATGCTCAAATTTTCAATAAAGCAAGACTTAATAAACTTTAAGCACGTTAACAACTATCTCAAACTACTTTTTAAAGTCAGTAAAATTGTTGAACCTGAACTCCACTGACTCCATTTATTAACGGTTTTAATAAATGATTGTTGCATTGAAAAAAACTGATTGTTGTTTCGGAAGTCTTCTACAGTATTTAAAATTATCTTGTGCATAAACACAAACCATATCGCGCATTTCTTCATTCGAAAATAACTTAATATTTCGGTGGGTCCGTAGGGGCATTTTCAATAAATGCCAAGTAATAGTAGAAGTTTAAATATTTCTTCTAGCATTAACTCATACCTAACTGATAGTAAAACAAGTTTTGTCAATGGCCCACTATAAAAATTTTAATTTAAGACAATATTAGGGATCCAATTTGAACACCCATGCACATGACTAGAGGTTTCAGTATGAAATACCTCGAAAATGGTGAGATATAGTAACTTAAAATAAGTACACATTTTTGCTTAGAAAATTTCGTAGAACGAAACATGGCTAACGGAAAAGCGATATTATAAAACCCAAATAATTCTGATATTTTAAATGGCCCCAGAGTTTTGCAGCTAGCGGTCTCTACAAGCTAGGTAATAGGAAATTTTAATTTGTCGTTCATAGAAACTCCCAAAAATAAATTTTTATATTAATCAACTGGTTAAAAATCCATTAAAAATAAACGAAATTTTTATTTACACTTTGCCACCCTGTATCTGGGAAACTAATAACTTTCAGATAAGACAAGTTTGCCAGAAACGCAATAGTTTTACCCTAAAGAATATGTGTGTACTTACATATTTTGCCCTAACTTCTATATGTTATTTTTAGAAATAAACCTTATATTTTTCATTACTTCTTTTGATGTCATTTTATTTTAAAAAAATAATATTCTCCGTACAACATAGAACAACATGGAGAATGTCGATATTGGATATAATATAATAGATTTCAAGTCAATATATGTATAAATGGCTTGACAAAAATTTACAGTTAGAAAAAGAGGACTAGAATAGTTTTGATAGGAGTTCAAATATAATGAAGTATAATAATAACAAAATCTATTATAACCATAAGTACGTAAGTTAGTAAATTAGTTTTACAAAACTAACAGTTTTGAAAAAAATGTCACCATTTTCTATTTTACGGCGTACCAAACTGGTAATATCTATTTGTTTGTCTTTGGAAAATATAAATCACTATATTACCTATATGGCTCACTTCCTTACGTATGCTTATTTTCAGAATAAACAGATAAGCGCAATTATTCTCTTTATTCGAAAGAGTGTGTCTGATTACCGTCCAATTTTGTTTAGGTTTATTCTACCATCAACTAATCGTGAATATCTGCAATGGACAGTCATCGTTTCTCCATTGATATTCGTTTCACCTGTCTGTGCAGATTAAATTTACTGCGCCCCCTTCTTATTCGGCTCTTTATTCTGACGTGTCTACTTACATAAATGTATTATTAATCGGGCATTTAAAGAAAAAATATACATATAACTGCTTAAAGTTAGCTATAGTTTTAATTTGAAGCTTTTAAATATTTGATTGAAATAATTTTTAATTTTTTGTGCAAAAAAATGTCCGCAAGTATCATAAAATGTACCTATATTTAAAAATGCATTTTTGATTTCACAAAAATACTTAAATATTTAATTAATGTTGAACTGCTTGCCTCGTTAGCTGGACATGGACCCTTAATCCTCTTATTCCAGTTATGCCGTTTAATTTTTAATCATCGCCTGCATCCCACCGTATTTTGATTTTTTTGTAGTTTGCATTCATTAAAAGCGGAAGCTGGCTTAAATGAATAAAGAAAATAATGCTGTATAGAGAGCTTTTGCATTTGTAAATAATATGTGATTCTTTGAACAAAGTTGCGCTAACATGATTGCCTAACTGTTTAAATTCGAAAATAAACATGGTTTAATTATTAGTAATTTAGTAACAAAATAGCCGGATTTACGTAATTCGTTAATATTGAAATACATTATTTTCGTTAATAAAAAATAATTTCGATTATATCTATTGATAATAGTAAAAAGTTTTAACTATTGATAATAGTAAAACTAACCACTAACTATGGGGATGCTGTACACTGACAAGCGGTTTTGGTAGTAAGCATCAAGGTTCCTGAAAAAGTTAAGTGATTTGCATGATGAGATTCAAAAAATTATTTTTTTAGAACTCTCAGAGCAAAATATCTGTATGCAGGTTGATTCAAAATTCAGTTCATTCATTTTAGGGCAGTGTTTTACATCTTAAAATAAGGTAAAAAGTTCATATAAATAAACATAAGTCCGCAAAAGCTTCGTTTTGAAAATTTAGGATATCAAAGTTTGAAATTACATTGTGCAAATCATAGAAAAATAAAGGTGTTTCTCTGATACCTTTGCAAATAACTTGAAACCGGTGGCAGTTAAGTAAAAATAGCAGTAGACAAAAAAATTTATAAATTGGAAAGCATTTGAAAGAAAGCATGTCGTCAAAAAATAAGTTTTGGCTAGTAAAAGGAGCACAACTTTAGAA
>NW_026017110.1:20930675-20932616 GCF_020466585.1 Dendroctonus ponderosae | reverse complement strand
ATTTAGCGACTCATCTGCACTGAAAATAAAATAAGTTGTTTACTTATCTTGTCATAGACACTTATACAATAATAAATAACTAAAATAATAACTACTTTTGGCCCTAGTGTCGAAAACTATTATTCCATGTATAAAATGTTGATGAACATAAATATCTTGGAAAAAAATTTTTGTAAATACATACTTCGTTTGGGGTTCTTTGATTCGCGATTTGGCAGCCGCCAGAAATAAGACCGCCGATTTCTTTATTTTGTCTTCACTCTCGGTGGCATATTGTTTACGAATGGCAGCCGGAACAAAAAAAAACACTTTAATGACGTCATAGGCACCAATTGGTTGAATGACAAGTAATTAATTGTTCTTATTTCAAAAATTAAAAAATAAACGTGTATTAACGTTTTTATTTAACACAAAAATAAAATTTTCTTTAGATTATTATTAGTTTCTGATTTTAAAAACAGGAAATAGTGTAAACTATCTTACCCACAATGGCTTCAAATAGTTTTAGACAGCAGAACGGCAGTTTTCTTTTTTTTCCTTGACCAGAATATAGTAAGGCTAACTTCCGGTCCAATATTTCAAATTGGATGTCATGAAGTTTTTTTACGATAGTAATGCTTGAAACTTCTGGAAATAACAAATAAAAATATTTATTTTCACTTCTCGTTTAACAGTTATATTCTATCGTAAACTGCCTTTTAGTTTTATGACGTTGAAAGATACATTTAAATTACAACTAATAAATAATAACTATCATAGTTACCAATTGACTTACCATTTGAAGATGGAGATTGAGAGCCCCACTCACACGGCATTCCACATGTGTTGAACAATTGGGCCCAGTTTTTAACGCGGCCCACTCTACTTCCGCATTCCGGGCGCTTTCCTGACCCATGAAAACCCAGCTTAACTATAATTTTTAGCGGAAATCTACAGGGAGTGGAGAGCAAGCCGAATCTAATGGTCTATTATCTAGTAACGTAAAACTATACTGAATTTCGGCGGCATTCCAAGTCCATTTTGACAAAGCAACATTTCGATAGGTTTGGTGTATTATCTAGCAACATATGTTACAGATGTATATAAATCTCATCAGCGTAAAATTATACAAATGCGTTTAATAGTGTATTCTCTACGCTTGTTTCAATTGAGAGGCCGTCAACTTAACAATTCTTCTGTTAAGGCTGGCTCGCTTCTTGAACAATGGTCAGACTCTTAGAATGGTCCAGCATACCTCAGTAGGTGCTACTATTGAAAATAAACAATGAGTAATGTTTTGCTATCTTAAAGTAGAAACATTATATTCAAGTTAGAACTAATAAATAATTTGCTTGAACGTGCCCCTGCGGTGTTGGTTCAATAAACACCAAATTTTCAGCATTTAATAATTAGCAGGATTTAGCAGTAAAAGAAAATTAACTTTTACATCCCGCTGCTTTCTGCTGCGGGCACGCAAAATGTATTTTTTACCATTAAGAAATGGTATATGGCTATATACCGTGGATATACATTAAATATAAATACCAATATTTTTTCATAATATTTAAGAAATATTTCTTTTTGCTATGAAATATTTACCATTAATTGACCAATGAAAATTGATATAATATGTTCTAAAGTTTGTTCACACTTATTAAAAATAATATATTGATAACGTTTTGGGTGTTAATGTTGTTTATAAATACAAAAAGTTTTGGTACTATGAAAAATTATTATTAATTTATGTGCTTCATGTTAATTAAATATTAGAAACAAATATTTTTGAAATAACATTTAAACAATTTTTTTTAAAATATTTTCTTTCGCTCTGAAATATTTTCTATTCACTGATCAATAAAAACTCAGATCATAAGTTCTAAAGTTTATTCATATTTATTAAAAATATAATATTAGTAACTTTTTGGGTGTTAGTGGTGTCATATATAGACACAAAAAGTATTA
>NW_026017110.1:20910359-20929676 GCF_020466585.1 Dendroctonus ponderosae | reverse complement strand
GATCAATGAAAATTCAGATAATATGTTCTAAAGTTTGTTCACATTTATTAAAAATAATATATTAGTAACTTTTTGGGTGTTATGGTTGTTATATATAGGTACAAAAAGTATTATGTAATAAGAAAATTATTAATAACTTATTTGTTTCATGCTAATTAAATATTAGAAACAAATATTTAAAAAATAATATTTAAGAAATATTTGCTTTCGATCTGAAATATTTAGCAAACATATAAATATTTTCTAAATATGTATGTAATATTTTGTGCTATCTGGGGTGTTGTATTTATTCTTCTTTATGTTTAAAACATTAAAATACAGAAAGTTTTATCCTTTGAACAATAGTAGCGCTTTTGTATACCTCTTCTGTATCTTTTAACTGTAAATGTATTGCCTTTTCTTCCCAAACACATGTCTCCTTTTCTAATTTTCTTCTTCTTACTTTTATATTCCCAGTCGTCAATTTAACTTAGTCGGTTTGTGATCTACATCGTTTTCATATCTGTATTCGC
This sequence comes from Dendroctonus ponderosae, assembly GCF_020466585.1. Taxonomy (NCBI): domain Eukaryota; kingdom Metazoa; phylum Arthropoda; class Insecta; order Coleoptera; family Curculionidae; genus Dendroctonus; species Dendroctonus ponderosae. The sequence goes on along the minus strand of NW_026017110.1, from coordinate 20,929,164 downwards.
TTTCAGCTCTTTCATTATCTAAATGACTGTTGTTATTCTGTGTTTTTTTTGTTCCATATATCACTTGGATTGTTTTTCGCGCTAAAATAGTTATCATATTTCAAGTCATTTTTTAAAGCAACATTTTCACCGACGTTAATATTTTCGACAGTTGGTCTCTGTTTACTTTTAAGATGCATTGTTTACACGAAATCGTAGATATTTAACGTGCTTAATGCAGATGCCATCAAAGTATTGATTTCGGAAAATGAATTAGCGCACTTTTCATATTGTGACGATATATAAATCTAAAAACTCCCATTTTTCTTACAGCAGCGTGTACAGATACAAAAATAAGTATCAGTTTCATTAGCTTACTGTCCTGAAATGAACAGATTTCACTTCATTAAAATATGCACTTTTTTGATTTTTTTCAATGTCTGTTGTTTATAATTAATATATAATTTAAGTATTACAACCTAAACTTTTCTTTTCCGTCAGACAGGAGCCATATATTATTATAAGAAGGCTTTCTAATACTAAGTATGAAAAAGTGTTTTCTTCTCAACAAAAATAATACTTATTTTGAAACTAAATACGCTTTTCCGAAAAAATCGAGAAAATTTAAACAAATTTTCCTAATATTTAATATGACAAATTTTACATTTTTTTACGAACAATCTGTAAATAATTTGAGCCCAACATGCTTACCCAAGTAAATTTTTAGACCTTCGAAAAAATTCCATTAGAGAATATGTCGTCATTTGGGCAGTATCGAAAACAGCGTTTAGGGCTGCAAAGTGTACAGAATCCTTGGGAGAACTTTTATCTTTTTTATAGTAATTTGTAGTAATATACATTTTAAATAAGCACTGTTGTGGCAAGTACCACAATTGAGTAAAGTATAAGTTTAGATGTACCTACCTACAGAGCGGAACCGCGTACGACTATACGAGTTAAAAAAAACTTCCTATCTGCTAAATCAAGTTGGGAACGACAGACGGTTTATTGTTTTAGTTAAAATTTACACATAAATATCAACAAAAAAAAATTTTAACGTTGAATTTTTTCTCAAAGAAAAAGTGTATATAAGTTCTATTTGAATTCCACGCTCACTTTAAATATTTTAAAATGTATTACCTCTATGCTCGATATGAACAAATTCGGTTTCAAAAACTGACTTAAAACCTGTTAAAAATTCCTGTCGGTATTAGTATTCCACCGTAAATAATGACTAGATTTTTGCAATTTCTATACACAATTGTATAAATTGTATTTCGCCACAAAAAAACATAAGTAAATCCGTATTAAATTTTTAAAACCCATCCTGAAAACTTCGAATACGAACATATTTTTAAAGATAAACTACTTAAAAATTAACCATCAAAAAGTTATTATTTTTTGTAACTTGTTTCTAGCGATATTTGTCAACACCCAGAAATTATTGTTTCTGTCAAAGTTCTAGCAAACCATTTAATAAATAAACGAAAAACCATCCCTCTCAAGTACGCGCTTTCTAATCATTCCTACACACCACCTAGTAGTCATGACTACCAAAAACTTTGTCTGTTTTTTCGCCACCGCAACCAATCACAGCGCTTTATTGGGGACATTTACGCCAACAGCGTTAACCAGGGATTTATTTAAAAGTGCGCTCGATCGCGCTCCTAAACATTTGAATGTCGCACGGGCACCAACGCGTTTAGTATTTGCGTACTTCGATGAATCTTAGTGAGTTGAAGAGATGAAGTTTCTTTATGCGTTTGGTGAGGTGAACATAACGACATAACTTCAATAGATGCGCACAGGATCATATACAATAGCATTGGGTTAATTAATTTTTTTTTATGCATTTTCTTTCAAGCGCGCAAAGTAAGCTAAAACTGAAACAAGCTCTGATTGCAACCTACAACTACAGCTTATTTAGCTGGTAACTCTAACTACATGCAGTTTTTTTAAATTCATCCAACTGTTCTTTAGAATATGTAAAGCGGCAATATAATAATTTTCGACCCCATTAGGCAAAGTGCGGAAATACTTTTCTTACATCTGCTAAAATCTTCACTGAAGTATCGGCTGAATTGTTCAACGAGTTAATACTAGAAAACCCATTAACATGCTAAAAATGGTGGCGCGCAATTTCTCCGTCCAGGATATACCATATTCGCGGCTCTTTCATATTCCACCTGATGATGAACGGGATTTTATCTCTTTGGACGAACTGAAACCGACGATAGTGCAGCATAACTTGCCACCCCAACCCATCGGCAACTACCAGCCGACTTACTATGAGTTGACCAATATCGCTGAGTAAGTTTTCCAACTACATGTTCATTCTTGTTTATGTAAATTATAAGTAGGACCAACTGCATATGTTTTCAGCGAGTTTTTTGACAATTTTAAACTTTATCTTAATAAATTATATTCCGTTTTAACTTTTATTAGATTAAATCGCAAATCGTGCATTTGTACTTGGTTGTTTTGCAAACTTGATTAATAATTAAAAACGAGCAAAATATGTTTTCTGTTATTTCTAATTATTTATGGATTTGCGAAGACCTATTGTGTCATCGTAATAATCTTATTACGTTGAATGCGAACCAGTCGCGTTAAATTTAGATTATTTTAAGTTCAAAGTCTAGTTCAAGGTCCTCAAAAACGTAAACCCAGGTCAGCATTTTATTCAATTAGATCAAATAGCTCTGGAAGTTTAAAAAGTCAACGAAAACCGCACGAACAGCCGTTAAACTGCGAAAACCTTAAACTGATTGATTCGATTTTGTATAGGGATCCATGTTCGTCCTCCTTTTCATATTCGGCCTCCCTGCCCAGTTCGACATGTACTTCCTCCATGATGGAGGGTCAGGGTGTGGACACCACCCTAAACCCGACAGTCAAACGAAAAAGAAAAGCCTCATTTCAGTAAGTAGAACGCAGCATAGTTAATAACTAAGTCAATCTAGTAACTTCTCTTTGTATAAACGGGAAAATCTAATCAAAATATCTTTGATCATACATGGTATCCATGGGAAATAAGCACCTGAGGGACTTCACGTCTAAGATGTGTGCTCACTGTTCGGGGTTCTGATTACTTCCCAATATCAAAGTTACGAAATGTATTGAAAGTACAAACTATTCAACGAAAGTGTTACATAACAAGATATAAATTATGTTAAATAACTTATTTACTTTCCTCTTAAGTTGCTAATGTATTTTGCATTTAGCGAAACTTAACAGTAAATATAATATTTAAAATCTCACAGTATGTAACTTTTGAATTCAGGAAAGTTTTTAACTTTTGCAGTCACTTTTTCTTCGAAGTGTTTGTGCACAAGGTGAAACAATTGACCCATTATCGAATAAAGCATAAACATAAACAGCAGTTGCGACAGAACTTCTTAAGAGAATCCTTTCATAGTCCTACTTCAAAGGGCATAACTTTAATTAACTGTGTATTGTTCAACGGTGAACGTGTGAACTATTACGAAAATTATGGATGTTTTGAGTTCTAGGGTTTCAAATTTTTGAACTGCTTGTTATTAATGTGGTGTAAATTTAAACATCTTACCGCATTGTTAATGCAAGTCATAGACATGTTGATAAGAAGTGGAAGCATGATTTTAAATATCTAAATAGAAGAAGCATTCGAACACAGACTGGAAAGAAACTGGTGAATTTTTGGCACTTTTAAGTTGTCGGAAAGAACTTACTCCTAATGTTTCGCATGCATCAGGGGCTTACAACTTCAGCTCGAAAGCTTACCCTGAACTAAGTTGTCCAGCGGGAAATTTCTGAGGATGCAAGCGATTCGTTTGCACGGAAAGAAATTATTTTGAGCGATGGCCTAAAACTCCGAAAAACTTTATTACACTCACAAGTTATTAAATACTGTTGGTGATTATATATACGCGCAAGCACACCCATACTTTAAGATATTTTAAATAATCACAACTGGTTACAGTGACATCAGCGATGTAGATGATGACAACGGAGAAGATGCAAAATCTACAAAGACCGACGAAAATAAAAAGTAAGTAAATGGTACATTTAAAAAAATGATTACTCAAAGTTCAGATAGTTGGGAAGTTCAATTGGATAATCAATCATATTGAGACACAGTTAAATTTGTGAAGCTCTCAAACTTTAGTTTCATGTTCGAATAATTAAATAAAAAGAGTGAAAATCTGATATGGAACATAAATAGAATATAACTGACGTAATTGCATTCTACGGAACAGTAATGCAGTTAGGCGAACCCAATGCAACGGCACAATACAAAATCAAGTTCAAGGCGATCTGGCTTGCACTGTTTTACAGTTATGCCATTACAGTGTGAATGATCAATCGAAAGTAAAAGGAAAATAATAATCACGGCAAAAAATAACGTCTACTGACTTCACGCGTCGCAAATCAGCGGTTAGAGTTCCAAAAATTCACAATTTATTCAATTTAAAAAACGTAATTTCTGGCTGAATATATTGGTCCTGAAATATGTGCAATACAGAAATTTAAATTAAAAATCCAAGTCAAATTTAAGGATTTATCAATCAATCAATTAATTGAAGTTTAAAGTACTGAAAAGTTGCGAATAAAAAAACAGAAAAATCGACAGACGCCTTAAAATACAGGATGTCTATGAAGAAAGTGTAAATTTTTCAAGTCTATATAGATTTGCAAGTATCAATGTCATTCAGTAGTCTTTCATTAAACATAAAATTTTGAGTTCACAGGCCTGGACCGAAAAATAGACATGCTTACAAATAATTATTTAATTATTTGTTCTTCAGTAAATAGCTAAAAAATCACATTATATTAATAAATAAAAACCTCAACAAACGATGATATACTGAAATAAACATATTTTCAACATAAAAAACAGAAGAGGAAAAACGCACCTTCATGTTTTAAATTAAATTTCTTACTGCTTTCGCTAATAGCAAAAATGTGTACACAGTAGTAATCAATGATTTTCAACTGAAAATGTTTTTCCTATAATCATCCTGTATTAGTAATAACTCTAGGCAGTAAACAAATAGAACCGTTACAATCTTACAAGAATAAAAGTCATAAACTGCATTTTTTCTCGTCACACCCACTGTTGGTTTCTTGAATTATTTACATTCAGCACAAATAAATTGCGTTTTTTATTGTTTTTAATTGAAATGCATAAATATGCCACTGAAAAGCTGGAAAAGCTATAATTTTCTTTAAGTTCAATGTAAGTTATTAATTACGTTATCTAGATTTGTACATTACTAACCACAATATGCGGGATATTCAAATGGGTAAGCTAGAAAGAAATTCGTGGAAATTTAGATGACAATGAGAATGTAATGGACACGATGAATTTGGATCAAAACTTCAACAAAAATAAATAATTTATATAAATTAATTCCTCCAACATTGACATATTAATGTTGCTGCTGTTCCCAGGAGAATGAACCGTTTAATCCTTACCAAGTCACCGTTTAAAATGTTTTTTTCATAGAAGGTCACTAAGACAGATAAATCGGGTGAAAGAATGCATTATACCGTTAGAACCTAAGGTTAGATTATTTAATAACAAATTAATTTCATAATTTTGCTAACGGTTCATTTTTGTGCAGTATTGCAATATCAAATAATGTGTGCTCATACTTAATCACTAGCAGACAACTGTAGGTTCTTCAAACTAAAGCACGCGATTTAAAATTACCTATTTCAGTCGGTATTTACTGCAAGTTCTACACTATTTACTACAAGTATCTACATATTGTACCCGAAGCTGTAGAATCTTTACACAAAGTCCTGAGACCTAAATGCGATTATTTGAACAACCCTGGTTAATAAACCGACGGATTTGACAAATTTTATTCGTTATTATGTTAATATGTCTTAAGTTATGGCTGGATTTTAAGACAACCTCGTTTTGGAGAGTTTGATTAAAACGGAATACGTTTTTTTTACTGACTTTTTATTGATAAAACTGTAAGAAACTTATCTCCGAGATGATTTTAAATCAAAAATCACTTCTAAACAAATGGCCGATTGTCCTCTTATCGCGACAGTTGCAAACAGCAAAAATGTTTTGGTCACATGAATTATATGTAATTATTTTTTATTTTGAAATAAATGTTTGCGTTTAATAAATTCGAACATCCGATTACCTACGATGCTTATTATTAAAACAGTAGCAAAATCATCGAAACTGAAAAAACTCTCGATCCACACTTAAATGTTATATGTTTCCAAAAATTACTCATTTCTTATCTGTTTGAATAAAATGGCCCGCAGATCAACGTCTTCTTGTTCAATCAAATGTTATAGCTTTGTGGACTATATCTTGAACATGGCAAAACGGATATTTACTTGTTTATAAAAAATGTTTGCTTCCAATCACCATGCTTCTTAAATTTGCACAATCCGCTCGCGAATTATAAGATAGAAGCAGTAATTCGCAAAAGAGATCTTTGATACAAAATGTTATTTTTGTTAAAGGCAAAATCATAGCGAAATAGAAAAACGACGACGCGACAAAATGAACACTTACATTACGGAATTGTCTGCCATGATCCCCATGTGCCATGCAATGTCCCGAAAACTGGACAAACTGACGGTTTTACGAATGGCCGTGCAACATATAAAAACAATAAGAGGCGCAGTCCATTCGTATACTGAGGGCCATTACAAACCTTCGTTTCTAACAGATCAGGAATTGAAGAACTTAATTTTACAGGTAAAGATTAAACAGCTCGAACGAGTGGATCAGAAACAATCTGTTTTATTTTTATCTGTAACTTTTAGGCTGCTGATGGTTTTCTTTTCGTGGTTGGTTGCGACAGAGGGAGGATTTTGTACGTGTCACAATCAGTTTCGAAGGTTCTAAACTACAGCCAGGTAATATACATTTATCGAATCGAGTAAGTTTACTTGAAAATACTGCATTTGTTATTGTTGCTGCAGACTGACCTTCTCGGACAAAGTCTCTTTGATATTCTACACCCTAAAGATGTAGCCAAAGTCAAAGAACAATTGTCCTCATCTGATTTAAATCCTCGAGAGAGACTCATTGATGCCAAAAGTGAGTAATTAAAATGCAATTTAATATATTTCAGAAAAATTATAACAATTTTCCACAACTGATCCTAACACGATTCAGACAGTCACTCAAAAACCCTGAAATCTGTTATTATGATTGGAAATTGAAGTATTGTAAAATCGTCAGTCTACCCAAAAAACGTCTGAAAAAATCAACAAGACTTAAAAATCACGTTTGAAATAAATTTAAAATATATGATATTTTATGTGTTAAAAATAGATTCCGAATTCCAAATACGATTTTCGTCGTCAATTATCGCTTTTATCTTTCACGAATAAACAAAGTAATTTCTTCGAAGCACCAAAAAATAAACAGTGTAAAAAATATAAAGTCAAAATTAGTATCTACTATTGGAAAAATGTTAAAAAGCGATTAATTATGAATATACAAATTAATTAACAAGTAAAATTTTGAATAAATGTTTGAGTTTCAAAAGAATAATTGACGACTTTTTTAACGCTAGAGCTTTGGCCGACTAATTCAAGTCTACAAGTAAAAGCAAAAAACTTAGTTAAGAATTTTAGAGCCGATTTGAGACTAAAAATGTACGCTTTAAAGGGTGATTGAAAAAATCGAATCAAGCGGTTAGAACTTTCACACAATAGTCAGTGTCAAGTGCTATTGAGAGAAAAAAAATTCCTTATTTTAATTGTTATTATTGTTTTCTTTTTGATATAGCTGAAAATTCAAAATATAAAGGATTTGCGAAAATAATTTTTTTGAGTGGGTCACTCAAACATAAATAAAGGGTCACTCTAACATGGCGAAACCATACCCAAATTCAGTTAATTTTTTGACGGCACTAACAGCCCAACCTAGTAGTTATAGATATGATATAAGGCTTGTTGCAAAGAGTTGTAGGTAAGGTTTTCTCAAATGTCACAGGAAAGGTTCAAATTGTATGGTGGCGCTATAATGGATATATTTAATATTTTTAATAAAATTGGAAACAAGTGTTCATTAGTAAAAGTATTTTATTTAAAATTAAGTTACTTGAATTAGATATATAAAAACTAATTAATTAGTTATCCAAATTAGCGTTTTTGCCCTAGCCATGCTACCAGTCAAAACCGATGTTCCCCATGGAGCTTCGAGATTATGCCCGGGTGCCAGAAGGTCGTTTTTTTGCAGAATGAAGTGCCGGATGGCCTCACAAGTCAAAGAAGAAGCTGACACGACTACTGGCTCCCAACGGAGAACGACTAAACTTAACTCTGGTAAATGCAATGAAATGAAAATACCCACAGCAGAAACTCTGAACACATAAAAGTTAATTTGTTTGTTAAATTAGATAAAAAGTTCAACGTAATCCAATGCACTGGCTATCTAAAATCATGGGCTCCAGCCAAAATAGGGGTGGAAGAACAGGAAGACGGGGATTCTGATTCGTGCAACTTATCCTGTTTAGTTGCAATTGGGCGAATTTTGCCTCACATTTCCACTGTGGCAGTCAGCAGCCATAATAGCACTAAAATCAGGCCTATCCAGTTCATGTCCAGACATGCCCTGGATGGAAAGTTTATATTCGTAGATCAAAGGTGCGTACCACAAAAATATCAGCCCTAAAAATCCTTAATTAAATCCTCAATTAAATCCCACAGAGCTACTTTGGTTCTTGGATATCTGCCGCAAGAAATGTTGGGTACCAGCATGTACGAGTATTATCATAACGACGACATTCCTCTTTTGGCCGACAAACATAAAATGGCGCTTCAAACAAGTGAATATGTCCGTACTAATGTTTATAGGTAATATACTAACATATGAATAAACTTTGAGCACTTAAAGAGTTGCATATGCCTAAAAATATTCTGTTGTTTCGAGGTTTCGGACTAAAGAAGGGGGTTTCGTCAGGCTGCAGAGCGAATGGAGATCTTTTAAAAATCCATGGACGAAAGAAATTGAATATGTAATATCCAAGAACAACTTGGTTCTGTAAGTGTTGTTTAATGATCACGAAAACTTCCAGGGAATTGAAAAGTCTCGACTCAATATACACATTGTATGATTTCAGAAGTGATTTTCGAATGGTGGAAAGTACGGCGGGTAGGACGGAAAACATTGAAAATTATGAATTTTTCTCGAACGGTAAGATTTCACAGCTAAATTTTAGAGTGCAAAACTGCACAATAGGTACTAATGTATCAGTTTTGAAAATTTGTCTTTTAAATAAATAAATCGGCAATATTTTATAGTCTATGATAAAGACATCCAGACTGCGATCAATTCGCATGTCGAAGCAAGCAAAATTGGCAAACAAATCGCCGAATTGTTGATGGATTCGCAGCGACGAAACCCGGATTCTTGTTCTAACAGTCCGAGTCCAGAATCGAGCATATCAGGTTTACCTAATGGAGACGTGAGTAACCAATCCACCTGATAATCACAAACGCCACATAGTCAAACTTGCAACGTATTTCTATATGCTTTTAGGCCCAAATTTCTACCAGCGTCTCCAATTCGGACAATTTCAGAGACTCTGCAGTTATGTCAAGTTTCGTTCAAAATACTCAACCGTTTGAAAGCGTAACGAATAATGTGAATATTAACGGTGTCGTTAATGAACCGGGTAAGTTTACAAAATTTGAAAATATATCTGAATACACACCTAACTAAATCGAAATAGTGTCCTAAATATATATAATTTGTTGAAGAAGGGTGGAATCATAAAGATGGTGCTAAAACGGGTTCTCTTCTAGACTTTTTCATAAACAAAAAAATCAACTTACAGCGCTGAAAATACTTTACACTGTAGAAGCAGGATGTTTCAATTTGGAGCCATGTTAGCGGAGCGAATACGGTGAAATTCAGGTCGAGTTAAATGCGATTACTTTAGAGAAAAACAAGAAATATCTGTAAATAAATTGAAATTAAGAACTTTTTAATGGGGCCCGTTTTAGAATCACAATATTTGTTTTGCAGGTACCATCTCTCATGCAGGTATCACTCAATAACCTTTCTTAATCGAAATCGAGATGCTTTTCCGTTGCTAAATGGTCAGCGTTACAGCTTATTTGTGGTTGTAAATTGAATTGCGCTCTTCAAAACTTAGAATGCAAAACGTCAAACAAGCATAAAGTTTTCCTTTCAGGCGGAGACCTAAGGTTCCATCTTCGACATATTAACTACGATAAAAATTAAGATCGTTTCAAGTTTCAAAGAAACAAGGGCTCACACATTTAAAGGTTCTGTGCAAATTTTATTTCATCTCGGTGATCTGAATGTACTCAGTGTTCAGTAAGAGTTGAAGATTTAATCCATCTGTACCACTATCAGCTCTATTCAACAGAAAACTTCCTTTTAACATCAACCTGTGATTAAATCTTAGTAAATAATTAAAAGGAATGTTATGAATACACAATCCCAACCGGCCATTTTCCGTCCAAGCAATATAAATTGAAAACAAATATAGTACAATCTTCACTAATTAATTCGTCAAATGAACATGTTTGAAGTATGTCTGTCCAGAAGAAAGCAAAGCTGGTTCTTCCAAATTCTTCCTTAGAGAAGTGATCACACTTGAAATTAATTCATTCTTAAGCCATTTAATTAAATCGTGTTTAGTAGTTTCTCAGTTTCAGTCAGTTTAATCGGCAATTAATCGCTATCGTCCTACGGTCATCTACTCATCCAATAACCGTCCGACATTGCAACTTCTAACAACCCCACAAAGACACGCAACTTTTACATAATTCACAATTGTTATTCATTCCAGTGTTGAACGTTTCAAACACATCTGAAAACCCCTCAGAAATCATTAACATGATTTCGAATGACGATGTCCATCAGTCACCAAACCAGAGTAATGGAGTAACCGGTATGGATGGAAACGACGAAGCCGCCATGGCGGTGATTATGAGTCTGTTAGAGGCAGACGCTGGTTTAGGCGGTCCAGTGGATTTTTCGGGATTGCCTTGGCCGTTACCTTGACGGGATCAATGAGATTTCCCACTGAACTATTTTAACGATTTTGATAATCGACAACATTATTTGCAGCATAAAACTTAAGAATTAATAAGAACAAACTAAAATATAGCGTTTGCTATATGAAAACCAGTCAGTTATCGCTCCAAATTTATGTATATGTGTACGCAGGATGCTTTTTTGGCCGGTCAATGCATACTCAGTAACACTGTTTAACTATAGTAAATAATGCAAAAGCTTTCTGTCTGAGATTTATTCTATGTAAACTCGGCTTTTAGTGCTTGTAATGTACCTATCTATGTGTTATTGTTAGAAAATTACCTCTAATATTTATTATAAAAATTAACCGTGATAATTCATGAATAGCCTTATGGAGGAAGTAGTAGTAGTAGTAGTAGTAGTAGTAGTAGTAGTAGTAGTATTATTTATTTAAATAAATTATATTTATTTTGTTTCATCCATTATAAGGCATTATCATAAGTATTTATTGTAAGTAGCTCATGCATCGGCGGCGGTTTGTCTATAACATATTTCATGTAAATTTGAAGCATATATGAGTATTATCAACTCTATGTACTTAAATGCAAAATCGTCGAAACTAAACATTTCAATTACACATTTCCAAGCTAAACATGGATAAATTTGATTCAAAGTTGCTTAAGTGTATAGAACTACAATAATAAAGTATTTTTTTGTTTGAACATAACTAATTCTTGTACTCATGGGTCAACGTTGTTATTTCCTACATCAGTCAAACAAAATATAAAATAAATCAGGCAAAAAGAATTAAAACGGTCAACACTCAAGACCCCGTATCAGTTCAGTTCAGTAATTTTATATCTTTTTCGCAGCGGCAATGTTGGCAAAAACGTATTAAAAATAGTTCATCTGTGTTACAATTTTATTTAAATAAAAACTACATTATATCACTTTTAGATTTCACACAATGTAACATATGTACTATCAAAACAAATATGTTTCTCAAAGTTTTCACATATAAATTAGAAATAAAAATCTCACATTTGTATCCTAACCATCAAGACTTTTTGCTATGTACATAAATATTATCTTGCACAAATTATTTTACCATTTGGCACGCTTACCCCAATCTTTGGGTGTCCAATGAAGCGATTTAGAGTCAATTCTTATTTTTCGACTCTGCATAGCTCCGTAGTGCTGCTGAATAATTTCCTTGCTGAGCGTTATTATATACTGACCCTTGTAGTAGTTAATCAGGTTCAAGTTTTGAAGCGTAGATATTACGTCTTCCTTTTTAATACTCGTCAGTTCACAGATTTCACTATAAATAAATATTTTCGTAATTTATTTTTTGAACTCAGACGGTAAAACGTACTTAATGGTGATTTGGGGTTTTTCATTCTCGCCCACTGGCTTAATAGAAAGAAGGATCTCCAGTATAGTTTGTGCCCAGTAGCTCCTGTATGACAACAACCCTAGATCCGACAAAGGTTTTTCTGGTGAGCCTGTTTTTCCTTCAAATTTTGATAATTCGTAACCTACAAGACAGCATTGAATCATCAAAATAACCGAATAAATTAGCTGATGAGCTTACTGAATTCAATGAGCAGTTTTCCATATCCTTTTCGTTGAAATGGCGGCAAAGTGAGTATGCAAGCAACATTGTAATCCTCTGTCGATTCTTTTTCCTTCGAAAAATATCCAACGATATGGAACCCCCGATGATCGAATACCGTCATCACGTAAAACAAAAATGGGTCCGTGTCGTAGTAAAGAGTCTTATGATCAAGAAACAACTTGGCAAGCAGACAGAGGTTTTGAGCATACACCTTATTCTTTCGTCCATCGATTTCGAAGAATGAAATGTTATCTTTTCGGTAGATCTCATTTCCCGGAGGATGTCTCAAATTGCATTTGATCACGTGCCTTTCAAGACACTTTCTACTTTTACGGTATTTTAGACAGAACTCACAGATGTAAATACAGGCTAAATTTACCATTTCCTAAACAAATAAGAGTGTTAGTACCGTACCAATTATAAATTTCTATTAGATTTTTATACAGTTTGTCCCCAGATTAATTTATCAAGAAAATTGCTACCGCCGGATGTGCGTCGTTAGTTTTCTCCGTTACAAACTTACTCAGATTCATCTCAAATGGTTTTAAGTCCGGGCAGCAAATCAAAAATTTTAAATTAAACGAACTTCAATATAACAATATGGGCAAAGTTTGTGATGAAAATTAAAAAACAGAATTTTGATCTAATTGTTACGGTTGTGTAAAGTTATAAATGTATTCAAGTTTTCTTAAATTTACCCTTTAGCCTTTCCAGTATAACTAAAAATGTCTGTCAACAGTACTGAAAAAATAACGCTTCTTTTTCTCGCTAGCCTCGGAACACAAATTTTTGTTTTTCTATATTTTTAAACGACTGCAAAAATAATCAAATATTTGATTAATTAATTGAAATTAAAACACTGTTTATCACTGAACTTAAAACCGAAACGTTCCTGCTGTAGCAGCTCCATCCAGGGACGCACAAAAACCTGGCTATTAGGAGAAGATATAATATCTTACCTGAGGATATGGAGCGAAATACCAAGGTTTAATTCGATGTGGCCCCAATTCGATCATCTCGATATTCTTCATTCTAGTTACGATGTCATCATGATGTGAAACCATGCTACCAGACTGTCGTGGACCTTGAGGCTGTTGCGGTTGAACCAAAGGACCATCTTGTGAATCTTCACTTTCGAGCGAAGGACCTTTTTTCTTCCTGTAATTGTAAAAATTGGTTTTAATTTTTCGAGCTAGAGCAACATCAATTGTTTATTAACTTTATCAGTTAACGTTTTATTAGTTGTATTCATAAAAAAAAACTATTCTCAATCTTCCAAGTTAGTCTGCAAAGTTTCCAGTTCCACAAAATAAGCATTTGGCCTTTAAAATAGATTTCCAGCAGGAAAGCTGTTGTCAGTCTTAAATTAAGACAATCACAGCCCAAACTCTGGTTAGTGAGTTAAATGGTTTCGCAATGATTTTATATATATATAAATAATCTTTATTTCCTACAGAAAAAGGCTATCGACCCAATCGGTCTTTCTGCCCGATTTTTCATTTTTTAATTTTTATATTTACCTGTTTATTTTGTTTTGCAAAGCAGCAGCAAGCACAGCATTCCCGTTCAACAAATCCGTATTACTTAAAATGGGACTGGATGGTCTGGAGGTTTGAGCACTGGTACTTAATCCACTATTAATTCCACCTCCAATTCCGCTCCCAATATGAATCTTTTTTGGTGTGGTTACACCTGTTCCAGGAGCCGCATCCTTTCGGGGAAAATGAACTTTTCTAGTGTCCAAACATTCTTCGGTTACCCATTCGTCTAACCGCTTATTAACTAGAAAATTTAAACGAATATATCCAACTATAGTAATAGTTGGATTCTTGCCAATATTGACTAGAAGAAAGGACCAAAATTTTGCTTCTGTGATATACTTACAGTCTACATAGTGAACATAATACCACTTTGTCCCTTGAATGTCTTTGAGACTGATTATTTCGGCTAGAGCTAGAAAAAACATTATTAGTCCTTACATGACGGATTCAATATCTGTATAGATCACTTACGCCAGTCTGCTGTACCTTTCATTTGGACGGGCAAGCGACATCCTTCTACCAGTGACGACTGTAAAAAACGTGGAATACATCAATAGAAAAATATATACCATCTATGAAAAAGCTCATTCGCTTTAAGGAAAAAAGAAAGATTATCGTGTCGCCCGTGCCGGAGAAATTCGAAGTTACCTGTGAGTTTCAACGAGTAAAACCTTGCCTTGTGCATAAATTTGGCGAGAAAAACTTTTAATTTAATGTTAATGGAAACGCCATGCTTTCATGTAGGTGTGTTTCTTCGGGTCATGCGTTTTTCAATCATTTATCATTCATTGCAAATCATTACTTTTCCATAAGAAAACAAAGGACGTCATGACGTGTATGATCTCTATATACAAAGACGTCATGGCCACTCAGTTCCAAAAATTTCGCGCATTTGCCAAATCTATATTTTGTTTCTAGTTGATTTTTTATGTATTTGGGTTAGCTTTGGCTCACACTTTAGTTCTTGTTAGTATTGTTTAGTTATTAGGTCGATTGGTTAAGTGTTTCTTTTTACTACTGTTAAGCTGGTATCTCCACCAAATGGGAATTTATCGACAGAGATTTGCTACACATTAACGTTTCGGAACATTACACAGTCATAATTTTTGCCGGTGCTGCTACGACGTGGTGATAAGTGTTTAGAAAGTCAACTAAAATGAAGTGGGAAAAAATTGCAAAGTTTATTGAGCGAAAGGTGGTACAAAACTACATATCCCCAGAAAACACCATCAAGAAAAGTAGTAAAATCATGAACAAGTCAATTGTTATGAAAATTGCAAAAATAGTGTCAATTTACAGAAACTGTTGCCACAAATTCAAAATTTCTATAAATTCTTACTTATTTTATAAATTATTTATATATGTATATACAGGGTGTCCCGTAAGCTCATGATCAAAAGGGTACTGCGATATTCTTTGGACCAAAAGAAGACGATCTGACCTAACTTTTATTAACAAAAAATGTCTGGCTCCTCTGCTATTGATGGTCCAAGTTTTTCAAAAAATTGATCTTTTTTGAAATATTGAGAGAATGGTACGATGTATTTTAGTGAAATTCGCTGTGAATTTATTCTTATGTAAGACTCATATTTTGATGAAACAATCGAGTTCAGCCATTTTGGACAAGTAGTGAATTCTTAAGTCTCGTGGTACAAAAACTACCAGAACTTTTTAGTTGGAGGATGAAATCAACTAATTTTTTTTAGGTTGGTGCACTAATCATTTATTCACAATTTTGTGCTCTTTAGGTATTAGGGTTTTGCTAAGACAATTTGTCTTCTAGTCACTTCTATGTCTAGTCGTTAATGCTAGAGAAATGTCTAGCAAAGACTAGACAAAGCAAGACTAGAAAAGAGACATCTTTTTTTATGCAAAAACTACGAATGCTACAAGATCTTACAAAAGGAACAAAATTGTGAACAAATGATTAGTGCATCAACCGAAAAAAAGTTTTTGTACCACGACACTCAAGAATTCACCACTTGTCCAAAACGGCTGAACGCGATTGTTTCATCAAAATATGAGTCTTACATAACAACAAATTCACAGCGAGTTTCACTAAAATACATCGTACAATTTTCCCGATGTTTCAAAAAAATTTTGATAAACTTGGACCATCAATAACAGAGGAGCCAGACATTTTTGGTTAATAAAAGTTAAGTCAGATCGTCTTCTTTTGGTCCAAAAAATATCGCAGTACCCTTTTGATCATGAGCTTATGGGACACCCTGTATATACGAAAAACAAAAGTTGGCGACTTTAACGTATACCGAAATTTGTATTGAGAACTTTAACCAACTCAAGTTTAATCAATAACCCTTTACTAGAGATCTGACTAAATGTGTATAAATGTTTTTCGGAAAATTTATAGATGATACAAGAATTTTCTCACTGAAACTGGTTAAATTCATGTTTCAAGTCTACTTTATTGAAAATAAAGAACGTGATAATAATAAATAAATGCTTTTGGGAAAGCGAATTTCAAAAGTTGTTGTTTGTTGTGTTTTTTGGCTTCATTACTAGACCATCCAGGAATTGTTTTCGCTGAAACTGCTTAATATAAAGTGTTCTTAAAGGCAAAACAACAAAAACCGAAAATTCGAAGGGACTCCAATGATATGTTCATCAGTTTTCAACTTAAATTTGGTTGAAATCAAAGTTTAAAAGTTATTGTTTATGCAAAAAAGATAAACAAATTTAACCTCAACCTGACATAGGTTTTTATAACTATATATGGCATGTAAATAGTACATAACTTACGACTGAGTCACATATGGTGCTGACGTCCATATCTTCTATTTCGACTTTCATTTGGAACAATTTTCTATTTTTCACTGAGAAATACGGAAAAAATTGAAGAAATACCGATAAAATCCTTCCTAAATGAACTTCAAACAAAATAGTGAAAACATGTGGTTTTGACAATTTTTCCTCGACTTTGTCAAGCATTTAATCACGTTCAGAAAATGGTTGTGGACAGTTGTGGAGTTGTTTGTATTTGGCTCACTCGCACTCGTACAACAAACAAGGGAGAACAGCCGCAACTATGGAACGTACCCAACTGGTTGTAATACCGGCCGGCTTGCCAGGTCTACCGCTTTAACGTTTTAGCAGAAAAATCCTTTGAACATAAAACTAACTTAGTTAACGCTTAACGTTAGTTTTATATTCAAAGGAAAAATCTATTATCCACCAATTGTATATTGTATTAGTTGGTCTAATGCATTCGAAAGAATACATAGGTTGCAGAGAATGCTTCAATTTAAAAATTGATAAAAAGCTCTTGAAATATCTTAATAGTAACACGTACAAAGCGTCTGATAGCTTTTCTGCCTCAGAATGAGTTATTTGAATCAATTGGAAAAATAAAACATGTTTTCATCAAGTTATGATATATTTAAAAATATGTTTTTGTCATAATTTATTTGTTAGTTAGGCAAAACTTATGTACAAAGGAATGATTATTTTTAATTGCCCGTTTTGGTAGCTTTGCTGCCATCTATTTTGTCATTTGGCAGGTTTCGATAGAGTAGTACAACTCGGTTATTTTCTGTAAATTGAGTTATTAATAAAATATTTTGTTCAAAAGGCGATTTTTTTTCAAAAGTACCTTCAAAAACCGTTTAAAAATTGGAGAAACATAAGGTTAGGGACAATAAATTATCTACCGTTTTTTTTTGTCTATTCTACCGCTTTCGAAGTTCTTCGTCTGGCAGGTCTGGCAACGCTGAATACCGGTTCCACGTCATGTCGCTTTCGATGTCGTGGCTGAAAATTGCTTTCTGCTAAGGTGAAAACATTGCCTACGTAAATATCAAATCTTTTGTAACTATCTTGGGTCGAAGGTACTGCAGGTTTTTAAACGATTTTTGGTAAGTTTTTATAAGCATGTTTTCTAGTTTACACTCATTTAGCCAATACATTATGCACAGCAGCTTGAATTTGTCGTTTCATTTTAAAAATCGAAATTTATAGTTTAATTTACAACGCTTAGAAATAATGTCCATTCGAAGATGAAATGTACTGTTAATACCCATTGGTGTTTTGAATTTTTAGCTCTTGATTCATAAAGGTTACAGCAATAGATGTTCAAATGTACGTGATAGCTATGTAATAGTCTCCGACATTGTAACCACATGTTGTACATATTCATATATTTGTCTCCTATTCAAAGCGTGAAAGAGACCTAAAATTAAGTTAATACTAACGGTAAAACGCAGAGACACAGATGTGCAAATATGAAACTTGCTACGCATATACATCTTACTGTTTTCGTTTGTTCAAGACAATAAATTCCAAGCGAGTTATACTGAAATTAATGACACTTACACAAGCCATGTCTTTAAAAAATCAAACAGCATCAACATATACTTAATAACTTTCATGTGAAGTATAAAATTCTCAGAAACCAAACCAGAATCCCCATGATAGTCTTTTCCATATGCTATAGTGTTGGTATAGTGAAGGCACATCAGAAAAATTGAAGTTTCTTCAGTCAAATTTTTCCAAACATTTTTTTTTATTATTCAAAATTTCTTGTACACAATTTAATCTTTCTTTTTTCTGCCCTTTGATGTTTATTCTTAACTTTTTCTTTGTTTGTCGAAGCAATCAGTCAATTAGACGATTTCTTGTATGTCCTTAATGATAAAACGTCAAAAAACCAATCAATCAATATCAACAGAA
>NW_026017110.1:20907543-20909360 GCF_020466585.1 Dendroctonus ponderosae | reverse complement strand
GTGGAGCCTGTTGTTTTATTTATACACCAAGTTCAATTTCTATGTAACTGGCGCTAAAGTGACCGACAATCTTTAAAACAATATACATAATTACATTTGTGTTATATTTAAAAAAAATTTCAAAGATCTGAGGAAATATATCAACCACATCATAATATTTAGGAAAAATATTCATATACTCAAATTTCAATTCCAATTAACTAATTATTTTTTAGAATTAACATGTTTTAATAAAAAAATATGTTGGTGCCTACACTAGCTTTCAAATCCTAACTGAGAGTGATATAATTAAACGGTAAAAGCTATTCACGGTGATTCAAAAACGGCTCTGGGTGTTGGTGTACGGAAAATGTAAAAAAATTATTTCTACTAGAAACTGAAATATTTGCCAAAACCGAAATCATACATTAGACCACAAAGTCTTAGATTCGCACCTACAAACGACGTACTAATGCTAATTGCTAATAGGACTATAAATTCGGGAATTTAATCAATTGAGAACAATTCAATATATGTATTTACATTAAAATTTTCAATTGAATTCCCAAAGTATTGATCTAAATACCTGCATTTCAATGCGTAATCAATTCAATGAGTTATCTATCTATATTAAATGTTTTATATGTAAGGGTTAGTATTCTATTAATTTGCCAAATAAACCAACTAACAATAATTTAACAACTGTAAAATATTCTTTAATAACAAAGTTTAAAGTGGATTTTCAACTGTTAATTTATTGGAAAAATAATCTGATTTTTTTAATTTTATTTATTTTCCGTACTTTTCCAGCATGCCTCAGTAACATATCCAGACAAATGGCGTCAATTTCTTGTAATGTATGAAAGTACTACAATCATCTTGTAGCACTTTCATACATTACAGCAAATTAGCAATAACATTACAGCAAAATACGTAAATAGCAAATTTAATTTTTTTAAAGGGTTCCGTCGCCCAAAAAGTTTGAGAACCGCTGCTAAAGAAGTAGTCACCTACTTGTTCATTGGACCAGTTATACAATAATAACTATTTAAATCTAAGCTTCCAACATCTAAATCCTAGTTGAAAAAAACCAACGAAGGCCAGTTACTAGTATTCACAAAACATATTGATTATAAATAAATAATACATCCTTTTGTTGCAGAAAATGGATCAAGTTAGGAACTTTTTGGAACCTGGTCGTCAGTTCTCTAAGGACTCGCTTCGATTGGTGAAGAGGTGCACCAAACCAGACAGAAAAGGTAAACCATTCGCATTAGTGCAAAGCATCAAATTTGAATCAGCAGAAAGTATTCATACTATAACTGCCTGAAATTCCTAATAAATGAAAATCCTCCATCATACTTTTTAATTTCAGTATATTCTCATTTTTGTTTAAGTTAGTATTCTAACGCAATCAGTAATTTTAATTGATGGGGAGATGTGACAATGTTTTCCCTGCTTAGTAAGTGTAAATGACTATGTTTGGACAGTTTTTCATGATCAATCAAGTAAATTTATTTTAACCAAATACTTCTTGTTTCAGAATTTCAGAAAATTGCTATTGCCACCGCAATAGGATTCTGTCTAATGGGTTTCATTGGATTTTTCGTCAAATTAATCCACATTCCCATCAACAATATCATCGTAGGTTCATAAAATATATCTTTGGTTGAATTATAAGATATCTTTATTGTACTCATAGACTATTTATTTACACTTTTTTCTATATCTAACCGAATGTATTGACGTGCCGAGGGGAAAAATCGCAGATTTTTTATTTATTTATTTTTTTTTCTTCCTCCGGCCGGTCCTGACCATTACTGGCTTGCACCCTGGAA
>NW_026017110.1:20897955-20907248 GCF_020466585.1 Dendroctonus ponderosae | reverse complement strand
GCCAGAGGAGTGTGCTAAACGGCAGGACGAGTGTTTGGGCCCTTTCGTTTTTTGGTTCCGGGACGCCCACTCAACGCCACGCGAAGCGGCCATTGTTTTTTTTTTAAAACCTAATCCTGTTTTTTCCGGGGCATCCTAGCCCCTAGAAACTCGACTCGCGGAAGGTGACTGTGCGCGACACATCAGTGACAAGACTCACCAGTTTTTTTTTTGGTTTTACGAGGTACCTTTTTCTTTGTTGTGATTGGTTGGTTTTTTTGTATTTAAGTTTTTTTTTTTTGGACTTATTCATGTGTGGCGCGCATTAAGGACACTGAAACAGGGGGGTACTACCCTAAACAAGTACCTGGCATCCCTACGCGCCGAACCATTAGAATAATTTTTTTTGTTTAAATTTTGGTTTCATTGTGCGCATCCATCACCTTGTCATGCAGGGACAAGGTCGTGATTCCCGCTCTCCACAAGAGGAGACAGAGGCGCCCTCTGCTCGCAACTCGAGCGAATGGAGGGGGAATCTACGCGACAGTATCATTCGATTGGTTGAGTTCATTGGAATATAAGTTTTTATGACAACTATTTATTGAGATTACTTTTGAATTTGATGATTTACTTTGAAAATCTAATTTGCTCCTTTTTTCCAATTATTCTCCGTTCCGACTTCCCACTCGCCTCTTCCAGAATAATGATTTTTTCTTAAAATTGCTTTCTGTTCGTGAGCCTATTATATTTTTACATCCATTGTTATTGTTATTATAGTAAAAAGTACCCCTTGTAAAAGCTTGCTACATTTCTAGATGTCGTAAAGTCTTTGAAATTCTGGCTGTTTTTCTTAAAATCTGCATTATTTGATCAAATTTGACTAGTGACTAGTTTAGATTTAATATATACATATGTTCATCAATCAAAAACTCACAATTAAAAATATATTCTTTTTATTAGCAAGAATAACATTACTATGTTAATTGTTATGCGTAATATAACAATTTTGAACGGCATTGAAAAGAATTTCTCAAGGAATATAATTTCTCAGGTTTCTTTAAGGGCAAAATTTGTCATTTTTCTTTGGTAGTTTTCCTCATAAATCCAATGTTTGTTAAATTAACAAAACATGCTAGCTAATGTGTAACTCTAAAGTGGTATATTTCCATGCTTCTTCGGAGGATTTGTCAGCTGTTTAGTTGCCAGTAAGTCCAAATCTCGGCACAATCGCCGCCTGGTTGTTTTTGGTTCGATAATATCATCAACAAACCCTGAAATATAAGTTAGAACATTGTTATATGTTAAAATTAATTAAAACTTGATATATGTTAAAATCAATGACCTGCCTGGAGACTGGATAGTTTTATCGGTGCCAACTGCAATTGACGATTTACATGCTATGATCAACTTGAGTTTTGCTAGACTTTGGAGAAATACAGGGTGTTCGCAAAATGCGTTAGGAATTTGTCAAGGGTGAGTCTACAGGGTAAAATAATATTAGTGAGTCAAAAATTCGAAATCGGAATATTTTCCGAATTACAGTTCATCAAACTTCATTTTTTTCTTATCCTTTTTGACCTATTCTGGACATTTGTTCCCGGATTAAATTGCAATTCGGTACTGAGTCATTTCTAAGTTTCTGTTAAAAATTGTTTCTTTACGTGGAGTGCAAGTGGCATGAATATCGATGATTTTCTTGATGGTGTTAGTTATATTTCATACTATTGTTTAGAAAGCATGTCTAGTTTGAGAGTTGTCTGCGTTTTTTGACTGATGATGAATATACGATGTATATTCATGAGTGATTTTAAATACCTTTCTGAGCTGCTGGAAAGGGACTGGCAAACTTTTCAATGTATTCTTTCTCGAGCTCTTCCAAGTTGGGTCTTCCTTTGTAGAGAACTGCTGCTGCACTTTTCGCTCCCATCACCGCCACTTCAGCTGATGGCCAGGCATAATTTACATCTCCTCTTAGGTGCTTGGATGACGAAGTAATATAGGCCCCCCCATAAGCCTAAAGAATTAACCGATCAGAACATCAAATCACTTTCCCTTTTAGTTTAAAACCGCGATTTCTACCTTTCTTGTTATGACCGTTAGTTTTGGAACTGTCGCCTCTGCGTAAGCAAACAATAGTTTAGCACCGTGACGTATACAGCCATTGTGCTCTTGTTGTACTCCGGGTAGAAATCCGGGTACATCCACCAATGTGATTATGGAAATATTGAAAGCGTCGCAAAATCTTATAAATCGTGCTGCTTTTACAGAAGAACTGATATCCAAGCATCCTAAAAAAAGGCGTTAGTCCGTACGAGGTTTTATTCGAAAATTAAGCTGAATTATTTTGTGTTAGCCTTTAAATCAAACAGGACTGTAAGTTTTCTTAATCTCGCAGATTACTGTTCCTCTATAATGAAAAGCTGAAGAAAACTACGTGAAAAGGTGAAGGACGTTTGGAGAATCAGACGAGTATAACTTATCAGTACTCAAGAACTAACAAGACTTTTTTGATCACGTATAAAATTGCGAAATTATGAGTAAACTCTTCAAGCGTTCATTTATTTATTTGGTTGTATCCTCTTGCTTCTTTTCTTAGCTTCGCAGTTCTCTGCCAACATTACGAAATTGGTGAAAAACATGTTCTGTAAAGCGTTAAGCCGAAGCAAACTGAAATATTCTCTGGTGTAAAATAACGTCATTAATTCTTAGCATTAAAACTGCTAATTATTTCCAATTCTCAAGCAATAAAAGGAATTCTCGCAAGAAGCGCGTTCCGTTGGGACAACGGAGGTCCGAACGTGACAGACCATGAGCGCTGAGAGAAAATTGCGGTACCTCTAGGTTAATATTTTCCATCCAGCGGCAAATCTTATATTAGTTTTAACAAAAATTGAAATTAATATTTTTCATCGTTCACAGTGGTTATGAGACAGCATATTTATCTGGAAACTTTTTATCCAATTTTTTTCTATTTGATATTTATCACAAATTCTTGCAATTTGCATCAAAATGATGCTAGTTTCACCCAACATAAGAATTCCAATTTTTCTGTAATTACATTAATTCTGTAATTTTGAGAATTTTTGATGTTGGCTAAGAGATAATATGTTTCTTTTGTGAACTAAAGTTTAGCAATATTCAACTTATTTCGTAATAATCTGAAAATATCTTGATAACGTATAAAACTTTCGTCTTATTATCTTATAATAATTATCTGTTTCTTTTATTACCTGTTTTATTCAGTATCCAAATATTTTTAACATTATTTTCGAAAACTCGTCTTCTTAGAAAGAGTTTTTAGCTTTTTGCTACTAAAAGCGTTTTCTGTTTTCAAAATGCGCAAATCATTCAAGTTTTTGCCAGACTATTCGAATTATTTCATAGGACCAAAGATTATCTATTCCACAAAGACCTAAATAATATTACCACAAATTATCTAAAAACATTGTTGGCATCTGAAAATAAATATTCACAAACTCGAACTCTTTGCTTTTGAAGTAAAAGAACGGTTAACCATGGCGCATTAAAAGTTCAGTTGGTAAAAGGGAACATGCCCAAAAATAAAAATAATGTGTCACAAAACATTAAAGACACAGTTAATATGGATCATAATGTATAACTAGTGACCGAGGCATCGCAATTGAAACTTTACAGTCAAAGCACACATAAACATATGTAAGTATATGCGAAAAGCGTTCTAATTCGCTCAGTCATGTAGAAAGAAGTATCCAGCTATTTTCAAGCATTATCTTGCATATGGCAAAATCCTTTTAAGATAAAACCATTTTGCACCAATTCCACGTGAGGCATTTCAACACCGGGATACAATAGATAGTTGAAAGTCATCATAAAGTTCCTACTTTAAATTGATATTCGACTATGCGTTGTAAATAGGCGGTTTAAGTAGTTCTTTTTAACGATATCACTATTCAATTATTCTGAATAGGTACTTGTCGGATATTTATAAAACTGCTTAAATTTAGCATCTAATTTTATTGATTAGAAAGCTCTTCCATGTGACCTCCGTGAGTTAGTAGTTTGAGGAGAAACACAGCTGTGCTATTCTGAATGAGTCAAAATGGAAAATATCAGCTAATTGTTGCTAGATGAATTTATGTTCTAAAAGTTTATTTTCGCAGTCGTTCATGATGCATGGAGAGTTTTGTAGACATGGTTTAAATAACTAATTATCTTGCCTGCTGCAACATCAGGCTGATTCCCTATAATTCCTACTGTTCTTCCATTCATTCTTGCAAATCCAACAATAATATTTTTTGCATGTTTGGGCATAATTTCAAAAAAGTCTCGGTCATCAACAATAGCTAGAATTACATCCAACATGTCATAAGGAGCCGTGGCCACTGGAGGAACAGTTGATTCCAAAGATAACACATCCTTATCCCTAGAAATGCTTCATGTATTTGATAGTTCTCATTTTGCAACAAGTCAGCCATAGGTGTAAGTACCATGGATCTTCACAAACTCTAATAGGAACCGGACCTTTGTTCGATTGAGGAAGATATCCCATGAATTCCCTCAATTGAAGAAGGGCCTCGATATCGTTCTCAAACGATCTATGTGCCACTCCGGATAGTTCAGTGTGAACTTTTGACCCTCCTAAATCTTGAGATGTAACGTCTTCATTTGTTGCTGTCTGAAAAATCCAACAGTGGTGGATGTATATGTCTTGTGCATACTGTTATCAGAATTACCTTTATCACATCAGGTCCAGTTATGAAAAGACAAGAAGTATTTTCAACCATAAAGGTAAAATCGGTGATAGCTGGAGAATAAACTGCACCGCCGGCACAAGGGCCCATTATCAAAGATATCTAAAATGCACTAAATTTCTATTCTATTCAAGCTTAAAGGTCAGGCTTGTATAACTTCATATAGATATAATTTTTCACTTATAGGTATTTGCAGCTGGTTTTGTCAAATGTGCCTTAGTCAATTGATACTTATTTTCGTGATACTAATTTTAATTCATGATTTCTACAACTTTAATTAAAATCTTATATAATGTTAATTTGGTGGGTTTCTAAAATATATTCTCCAAATTCAAACTATTTGAGTTGCATCTAGAATCGGCAAATTATTATCAAACTCTGTCGAAACCATTGAGGAAATAATTTCAATTCAATTAAGGTGTATGGAAAAAATCTTGTCGAAAAAATCAGTTTATTCATTTTAGGGCCCAAAATATCCAGTTTGCTAATTGCATCTGCAAGGAGTATTCTACTCCAGTCTCGTTTACTTTCTTTTAGATGGGTACTTTCTTAAGTAAACGTGTTCTTTTATGTCAAGTCAAAATGTTCAAATAATTGGAATAATGTTCTCCTCTTCCGTTTCTTTCTTTAAAAGCGCTACTATTACAAAAACTCATAAAACATGTTAATACGGACAACAAAATAAAATGGAAACAATTCATGAATTAGAAAAAGAAAGTCGCATTTAAATACATACAGAATGATCAGTTTTGTTTTTCATCTTTTTGTGATGCAAGGAATGTTGCAGAAACTCAATATTAGTTTTGTAAAACTTTTTTACAAAACAAAGTAAAGCAAAAAAATTGTCACTAATTAAATTGATTTGGAAAATCGTCTTATGGATATGGTGTATCGAAGACCAAGAATTTCCGGGACCATATTTTTCGGCAATAGAATTTCTGAGCACCATACAAATGTCGTTTCAAATTGCTCTAAATTAATGTATAAAATATAGTACAACAATAACTCTAAACCCAGTATAATACCTACCTGTGGAATTACTCCAGATGCAAGGACATTTTTTTGAAAAATATCTGCATATCCTGCAAGCGAATCGACTCCTTCTTGAATCCGTGCCCCTCCTGAATCGTTAAGACCAACCACAGGGGCTCCTACAGAAATCGCTTGATCCATAATTTTGCAGATTTTTCGTGCATGAGCACTGGACAATGATCCCCCAAAAACAGTAGCATCTTGACTGAAAATAAATACCGGACGTCCGTTCACCAATCCATGGCCAGTTACTACTGAATCACCAGGAAACTAACAAAAATAATGGATTTTAATCGGAAATGCATTATTATCATCTATATTTTCGCTATTTTGTAACGATATTTTACGTTCTTAATAAATTATTATAATATGTGTGCTTGAAAAGCAATTGAAGTGGGAAAATTATATGTACTTAGTAGGTATATTAGTTTCAACATATTGTGGCATACTTATACTAGTCAACATATTCAACATACGTCCGATTTTAAAGACGAACTTTGTTGTGCTTTCTTCTCTCCCTTCAAATGATATAAAATATGTATTTTCAAATTTATTGCAAATTATAAAATTTTAGTTTACCGATCCCAAAGTGTTATCCCAAAAGAACAAAATTTACCAACTATCGAACGAAAAGCGTGGAAAACAGATTTTTTGTAGTTGATTTGAGGAGTTGACACATAAATTATAGATATTTGTTATACATCTTATAGTACGGAATAAAAGGACTTTCACATTTAATGTTTTACGAGTGCTTTAATTAATTTATGTGAATGTTTTAAAGTGTGCTGTTTTAAAATATGCGTGTGGTTTTAGTATTTTTATATGTCGTGTGCTCAGTTCAAAGCTATCAAGGAATTGAAGTTTTAAAAAAATGTTCCTATCTTCAAGCTGGGGATTTTTGTTTTTAATAGCATTTTACCGCAATAACGAACTGTACAAAGTCCTGTTTCAGACATCCTGTTCAAATTTAATTTGTCAACGAAACAGTTGGCGTCAGAAAATGTGAAAAATATATTTTTAAATACAACAAAACGATCAGAATATATTTTTAATGCAAAAGAACGCTGTCTCCTCCGAGACACTGTCAGTTTTGGCTCAATATTTGAAAAATGCTGGCATTATTTCCAGCTTTTTTAGAAAAACGGATCGAATAAGTCCGCTTAGTGTTTGTTGGTAGACATTCCTATAGATACATTTTACAAAATTACATCAAAATGCTAATGCAAAAAATATTAAAAAACATGGGAAATATAGCAAATAATGTTAATTGTAAAATCTTGATGCTGGTGATAATATTGCTTATATTCCCTGTTTCTGAGCCAATCAGCAGGTTCGTATAGAAATAAATTGAATATTTAAGATGACCAGATCTCGATCATCTTCGATATGATGACCTTTCCGATAAAGTTTTAAAAAGTAAAATCAAAATGTTCTCATTTAACATTATAATTTTTTTAATATGGCCGCGTCAGCTGGTTGATATCGTGCCTCTGTTGAAGCTACATCAATTAAGAACGTGTACCTACTGACACCACAAAGTTATCTTCATCATTTGGTGTACTTCAAAAAATACTTGGTTGTTCACTGTTCCAAGTTCCACTGCTATTTAAATGAAGCAATTTGTACAATGTATACAATTTGAAATGTCTATTTGTAAATGAACTTATAATAGAAATGAAGTATACAGCACTTGAAATAAACGTATTGAATTACTCTAGTATTTACCAATTCTTAAAAGAAAATTATCGCATATCATATTTAATTTCCTTGATTATATTTATTTCTTAGAATAAACGTCCACAGTTATCATACTGTTTCATAATGTGTTTTGTTAATGGATATACTTAATATTCTTATGTTTTTATTTACTTTTTTATTTATTTTTATTTTAGAATTATTATGTTAATTTTTATGGTATTAGCAAGAAATAACGCTTCAATGTTAATAACTCAACCGTAAATATGAAAAGCTTTAAATAACGAAGAACATTACAAAAAAAGCGTAATAACTCTTAAGATGAGTAAGCACTTGAGTTATTGCAAATTGTATGGTTTTAATCTTTGGACTCACTTTACGCTCTTTCATTCCAAAATCTATGCAAGTGTGCTCCACGAACATGTCGTACTCAATAAAGCTGTTGTCATCGCATAATAAATGTATTCGTTCTCTTGCTGTTAATTTCCCCTAAAATACATATTTATAGAAACTAATGCAAATTGGTGTTAGATAAATTAACGTTGTTTTATTAGTGTATAATTATGTTAGATATTATCTATATAGGTATATAACAAATTTAAAATCCAGCACTTACTTACTTTTTTATGTTGATTTTCGATTTTTATTTTTCCTCCGCCCATCTGGGCTTCTAAACGTGTTTGCTTGATTTTCTCATATGTTTTAATAGAGTGTTTAACTGTCTCAATATTCCGTGCAACAAATATTTTCGGGATCTCCTTTCCATATTTTGCTGTTCTGCATACAAACATTATTGTTTATTGGGACTCGTGTAGTTGGTTTCACTTCGGGAATGCTTTAATATTATAAGTTATTTGGCCTTTGACACAATAATTATCACGCGAAGATAAGTATGCAGTCCTAGATTTGGCCGAAAACCTGATACATCAATACAAAAATCAATACATAGCATAATAAATATTACGGGGGATTTTTGGAAAACCATTTTGAGACTGAAACTGACGCAGAGATCTAGCGAATTTACGTAACCTATTATAGTTATATGAAGAAATGGAGAACTTGCCGGTTGATGACATTGTTAATATAAAAATTGTTTAATTTGTCTTGTATTGGCTCAACCGACACTTTCGTCGTACATTTTTTATATCAGAAGAAATTAAACTAGAAAAATAAATTTTATTATATATTTATAATTATTGCCAATGTGTTTCCGCAAAAATACATAATTATTAGTTATTTTCACACCATTTAATAAAAGTTGATAAAACGTAGAAAAAGCTAGTAGAATAATTCCTTATTTCCGTAACAGATGTAAAATGTTTATTCGCAAGTTTTAGATTAATTTACCGTTCAAGTTTTGCCCGAGACTTGATTACAGCCTCCAAAGAAAACCATATGCATAAAAGCAGACCACATCTTCCTGTTTTTCAGCTCCATCCACTTAAACCAAATTACCAAAAATAAGTATGCGATATAAAAACTGTGTGGTGTGACTTTTCAGGTATTTGTGATAAGAAGCAGATGCTTATTTTGTTTGAGAGTGTGTTCACTTTGTTTTCTGATTAATACAGTTTTATCAGCGGTAATATAAAAGGAAACGTAGTTTTTTTTACGAGCCACTTTTATTTAAAAATATTTCGGACACTCGAGCAAGCAAATTAAGCCAAATCACATAGAAGAAATGTATGCATTTCGTTTAGGAATTGCGCTATGTGTGGCAGTTTTTGCTTACGGCGTATTGAGCGACAGCGATTTTAATAAATTTGTGGAAGAAATAGAGGCGTTTATTAATGCCTCTGATTCATATGTATTGCCTACAAACAAAGATTCGTACTTTTCTGATGAAAATGATACGGT
>NW_026017110.1:20894748-20896956 GCF_020466585.1 Dendroctonus ponderosae | reverse complement strand
TTTTTCGTGTGTGGTTTTCTCACTGGATCTGGAGATCTGGTGATCCCTAGCATCTTCAATGCTTCAAGTCCACAACAGCGACATTACCTGTAGTATAAAACACGAAATAATAAAATAATCAAATGTATTTAATTTAAACACCAACATACCTTTACATTTTTGCCGTATCTTATGCGAACATTTTTCGTGTGCCGTGTTATAGCCGGACGTAATCCGTGTACACACTAAGCGAGTAATTTGAATTTGTAATATGCATTTCAATTGTTTGGATTTTATAGTGTGGAAACTGTTATGTCTGGATAAATGTATTTGAGTAATATAGAAATTTTATTAACATTGACCAATAAAATTATAACGTTGACGCATTTATAAAGAAAAGTTCATATAAACAATGTCCGAAGCAGGTTACGCCATGTTCTGCCATAGAATGCATTACAACCTTTTCCACGTTTCCACATGCTCTCAAATACCAGTTTTATCCAGACTGCCCCTGGCCATCCAATCCACAATTTCAGTGGTAAGACTCTCCACTCGGGAACCTGAACGCAGCTGAAAATATTTCTGGAAAAATTCAATCGAGTGGAAAAATCTAAAACAGCAGACAAAATGGTCTCTTGTCAATGCTTGTAAACACAGAATCAGGAATCAAATATACCAGGCTCAACGAAAAAAACCAAAAGCACCTAAACCCAAGACAGTATTAAGTAGGAACATACTTAATCAAACACAAATCGGTTCTTTTCAGAACCATAATTTTTTTCCAAATAAATAACTAGGATAAGAAGAAACAATGCAAATAATTTGCGAGCACGTACTATTTTTAAATTTAAGTCTAAACATAAATGAAATGGTATTTTATGTTTGTAAGGCAAGAAGTAAGCTGTAATATACTAATTTATTTCTTTCTCAATAAGGAAAATAATTAAATAACGGTGACTTACTCAAGTTAAAAGTAAAAAATCGTGCCCCTACTCTTCTGCTGCGGGCACGCAAAATTTATTTTCGGCAAATTTTGGTAATCTGGTTTATTTTCGATAAATTTTGTTAATTTGTTAATCAAAACAGCATATTTTCAGGATTTCATAAGGGTCTCAGGTTTTAATAGTAACAAGATTTACTTTTACATGCCCTCACTTTTCTGCTGC
This sequence comes from Dendroctonus ponderosae, assembly GCF_020466585.1. Taxonomy (NCBI): domain Eukaryota; kingdom Metazoa; phylum Arthropoda; class Insecta; order Coleoptera; family Curculionidae; genus Dendroctonus; species Dendroctonus ponderosae. The sequence continues at coordinate 20,895,811 of NW_026017110.1, read as the reverse complement.
GGGCACGTAAAATTTATATTCAACCAATTTGGAATATACCGTAGATATACATTCATGTATATTACCGGAATATTTGTTTTGAACATCCTAGGTATATTCACCTGCACATATACACAAAATGTACATACCTGGCATGTTCATCTGCACATATACCCAATATGTATATATATGTACATACCTAGGATATACCTTTTATGAACTTTGATGAATATACATGCATGTATATTGCACGAACATTCATGTTAGGAATGTTTAACCATGTATATTCCCAGGATATTCCCGCAATGTTCTGTATATTTTTTGAACATTCTGGGATATTCATAGAATATCAAATGCTATCTGGGAATACCATAAAACCGAGGCAAATTAATTATAACAAATGTTAGAAATGTTGACCGTCCATTTCCAGGCACTTGTAAATTCTTTTTTTAAAACCACTGCTAACTCTGGCCAACATTTGCGGAGTTACAGTTTTAAAAGCGTTTCTTATGCGTGTTTTCATATCGTGTGAAGTTGTCGGAAGCGTATGGTAGACAATTCCTTTTATGTACCCCCACAAAAAGAAATCTAGTGGAGTTAAGTCCGGAGATCTGGGGGGGAGGGGGCAATTTTGAAACCCATTTCTGCTAATCCATCTGTTTTGAAAGTCAGCATTTAAAAATTGCCGAACTTCGCAGTGATAATAAGGCTCCGTCCAATTAAAGCCACATGTTGGTTCTAATATTGAAAGGGACTTCCTCTAATAATATTGAGAGATGGTTTATTAGAAACTGGAGAAACATCAAACCATTTAGATGTCCTTCAAAAAAATAGGGTCCAATTAAATATTGGCCCAGTATTCGACCCCACACATTAACTGACCACCTATTTTGATTTTTCATAACCCTGTATGTGCGCGGACTCGTATCAAAATAATAATGAAAGTTGTGTCTCTTCACGAGACCATTGTTATGAAAAGTACATTCATCACTAAATAACATATTTTCGAAAAACTTTTCATTTTCTGCCACTTTATCTAACACCCACATGCAAAACTCAGTTCGGTTTTCAAAATCATTTCCAT
>NW_026017110.1:20889574-20893749 GCF_020466585.1 Dendroctonus ponderosae | reverse complement strand
ATGGAGGCATTTATTGCAGGGCCACCATCTGTTTCATCGAGTATTGGCTCTCTGTATGTGGTTTCACCATTAATCAGGCTGCATTTGCTATTTTAACAGTGATGTTTTTAAAGGTTTGCTGACGAATACGCATCTCCATACGACGTGTTGAACGCATCGACAGACCTTTCAGTAGAACTGGTTTTACTGCACCAGCTTTCCCGAGGAACGGTGACTTTACAGTCCAGCGATCCCAGTGATTACCCAATCATAGACGTGAATTATTTCGCTGAGGATGAAGATTTGGAGGTTTTCTATCTCGGAATACAAGAAGCATTGAAACTGGAAAACACAACAGCTTTTCAACGACTTGGGGCCACTGCCATCTATATTGATGTCCCCGTTTGCAATGATGCCTATGATAAACTGTCCAAAGACTGGTGGCTTTGCACCGTGCAGTATTACTCGATTTCGGTGAGCATAATGTTGAGATATACCTATTGAAAGATTGAGTAATTTCTATAATTTGGTCTAATAAGTGTATGAACATAATTTCCATGAATAACAAACAATATATACTTTAAATAATAGGAATGGGTGAGTACACACTGGATGGAATCAAAGAACCGGTCTTTTTGTATTGAAGTGTGTAATTTCTTGTCTTTTTTAAGCCTTCAATGGTACTTGGCCAAATGGGATCAAATGTACCTTTCAAGGCTACCTCTTCTTGAGACTACTTTGCCAATCATTTAACACGTAATTTGGTTTTGATTTATAAATCATTGGGTGCCAAATCAAAATTTGAAGAAATACTCGAAAAATGCGCGTCGCTCGCGCTTCTGTCGCGGTATGACTGTGTTGACATCGCGTTATGTCTAGACCCGGCATAATGTGAGTGCAATTTATCACGACTTTAACAAAAAGAAATCAACTCCTTTACAATATTTATCCCAGATTTCAGATATTGCGGGGTAATTCAGCATTTTTCACACATTGCTGCTATATTTCAACAATACTTAGAGCCTTCTAGAAAAATTATATTTTAATTATTTTTTCGTAACTTATGTAGACTCTTCATCCGGTGGGTACAACCGCTATGGGAACAAATACATCTACCTCTGTAGTGAGTTCCGAGCTAAAAGTGCATGGAATCGATCAACTAAGAGTGGTCGACGCTGGAATTATGCCGACCACAGTGTCTGGACATACAACGGCCGCTGTAGTCATGATAGCTGAAAAGGCTGCTGATTTAATTAAGGCAGACTATGGCTATGTTAACAATACGGCAATTTAATTTCAATAAACTGGAATGTATAATCTATTCAATAAAGCTAAATCGATTCAACAAATTATCATTATTGCCTAGTACTTTTTAAAATATATACAGTATGTCATCATTTATTCTCCCAAATATATTATCAGTTTAAGAATAATTTTGGTCCTTCTTTGGTCGTTATGCTGCTAAAAAAGCAAATAAGCACATTCATTTCAACTGTATTCCGAGAGAGCTCTTATCTAGACATTCTTTTAAAATTCTGAAGCCAGCCGAAAAAACAAATGATATAACCGAATCGTAGAGTGCTGTATTCGTCTAGCTGTTCTTTAAATAGAAGGTTTATATCCTCTTTATGCCAGAATACTCCTTTCGCTTTGTCAACTCGCACTTAGAACAAGCAAAACATAGATTTAACTACCAAAACACAAAAAAATGCCAAAACCGCCCAGAAAATTGGTCTAAAAAAATTAAGTGCTAACAAAATGTAGATTTCACAAAGGCGAAAAATCTTTCGAACTGCGTTGCCTTGACTTCGGAGTGATTCACCCCTTAAACGTCATGGTGTCTTTTGTTTTGTTATGGAAAAGTAGTGCATTTTAGTGGTTAAAAACGCAATTTGAGACGCCCTGTATATTGAAACCAATGTAAGTTATCCCAAAGATTCTTAACCTTATTATTATACATCCCATTTATCCTTATCTCTAGCGGTTTTGGAAGTATTTGCAGTTTATTATTATAAATCACAGATGCAATTCTAAACGTTATTATCGAGATACTGCCCAAATGACAAAATATTCTTCAAACGGAATTTGGAGAGTTGTAAAAAATGGAGTAATTTATTAAGGCAGGCATAAATCAGGTCCTACTTTTATAGATTGTTCCTCAAAACATTTTTTTGCCCAATAAAATTTCAGAAAAACTGATGTTTTCTAAATTGAAACCACTTTTTAAAACACATTTTTCTCACAAAAGCCTGTTAAGTTTCAATTAGCTTTATATATTAGCTTTACATAAAGCGTTTTATTAAGTAATGGAAAGTCAACTTTCGCAAGGTTTGATGAACAAAGTGTTTCTCTTATCAGTATTATAGATTAGACCAAATGAAAAATATGTATAGTTGAAAACGTATTCAATAATCGAATATACTCATAGCGTTGACCATAAATTGACAAAAGCTGCCACTGCTGCTGGGTATTATAAATTATATTGCAATAGTCAAAAAACATTTACATCTTCTCAAAACGGGCACATGCATTTACGTTTAAGGTCACATTTCGCACAGCAGCATTTTTTAACACCAGAATCACAGCGTTAGCACGAATCGTTGCTAACTGCTTGTAATATTTACCATGTATCTAATAAGTAAAGTTTGAAGAAAAACGCTGTTAATATTAAATAGACATAATTGAAAAATTTAATCTATAAAATAGTAAGTATCAGCGAATTTGGACGAATTTACCCTCGGTTAGTTTATCAACATATTTTTTTCCAGCATCCATATCGTCTGCGGGTCGGTTATGAGGAGTCCAAACCGGCTCTCCAACAAAGAATCGTTTGGCAACAATAAAGTTCTGGAAAAAGTATTACTCCATAATTTATTCAGTTTGGATATACAAGTAAATATTACATAAAAGGCAGAATATTTGTATAGTTAACGTCAAGCTTCGAGCTTCCTGAAGAGGTTTTCGATTTAAGCTGCGTTACTATTTAAAGCACTATAAAGTTTCACATTTAGTTCCATAACTGAAGCGTGTGTTTTCTTAACTTTGGATTTTTTTTCCTATATAACACCACACAAAGGAGTGGGTGAGAATCTTCATTTTTGTAAATATGAGAGACCAATAATAAAGACGCCCAGGTCTGTAATATAATTTACTTGCAGTCTCATATGCATAGAAAACGTTCTATTATTTCTGACCGCGCAATTTTATTACAAAATTACCCTGTATGTACAGGCATACCTTGGTATCCGAAGTAAATCGGTGGTAAATTCCTGCTGGTACAATAAGTAAATCTCCAGGAGTAACCCTAACTCTGATCCATTAATCATTTGGAGCCCGCACGTCAAAATAACCAGATCCATCTATGCACAGCCGAATTTCTTCATCTGTATGCAGACTGTGAGATAGAACACAAACATTTATCTAAAAAACTGCACTTATTATTTTATATTCCTTACATGTTCCCGCTCTGTGGCGTTTGCCCTTTCATTTCGTTCTCGGTCAATTAAAGTGTTTCGCAATGTGCTCTTAACAAAAATTCTATAAGCAATTACAAATTTTAATATTGGTCACAACAACAAAATACGGTTAATAGTTTTACATTGATAGAAGAGTATTTTCGTTCATCCACAGATTATTCTATTGTGTAGAAATACGGTTAGGTATAGCAATTTGCATTGATACATTACTTTAATTTTACTTTTGTTGCTTTCCTTCGATCCAAGAAAACATGCTTATCGCAAAATAGAAAGCAACCAAAATTAAACTGGTAAAAATGAAAAAATACAGATAATAGTTTTACATTAATAGACGAATAATTAGGTTCAGACAACCTTACTTGTCTCTTATGCGAAATTTTTTCGTGTGTGGTTTTCTCACTGGATCTGGAGATCTGGTGATCCCTAGCATCTTCAATGCTTCAAGTCCACAACAGCGACATTACCTGTAGTATAAAACACGAAATAATAAAATATTCAAATGTATTTAATTTAAACATCAACAAACCTTTACATTTTTGCCATATCTTATGCGAACATTTTTCGTGTGTGGTTTTCTCACGTGATCCCTAGCGTCTTCAAGTCCAGAACAGCGGTATCACCTGTGTGTTTAGAACAAGAAATAATAAAATAATCAAATGTATTTAATTTAAACACCAACATACCTTTCCATGTTTGCGGGGTTTTAAGCCATAATTATAC
>NW_026017110.1:20886350-20888575 GCF_020466585.1 Dendroctonus ponderosae | reverse complement strand
TATTTTATTTTTAGGATCAGTATAATTTTTTTATATCTTCTGCTACTTCTGAATTGTTCACTCCTCAAATTAAATATTTACGATACATTTTTGGACTTAGAACTGCTACCGAATCTCATTTCAAGATCGTATAACAAATGGCTTCATTTTTGGGAACTTCTTAAAGTAATAAGCAAAAACTAAAATTTTCTTGTTTTCAATAGAATCTATTTATTAAAAAACGTGGTTTTAATGAAAAGGAGTGCTAAGTTCCTTTCATTCGGTCATATAATTATCAAAAAAAAATTAATTATTAGCGCGCTAACGCGAACACTAATACCTATCCAAGTCTATCTAATTATTTTACTTTAAAACGTATAATAATAATAATATATAAATTGTAGTCCATTTTTTTATTATCGTTTAAGCATATTTACATAGAAAACTAAGTAACAAAGTCCTATCAAATATTTGTTACAGATAAAATGAAAATACCTATTATCTCGCATGATGTGACAAAATTATTTCAATTAATCAAAAACTACCTACTTAATAAATTGAATTGCAACAAAGTTAGCTGACTCAAGTACATATTTTACATACTTAATGAATTTAAGTATACTTACTACTAAGTAACAATATAGTTTACTTTATGTCGTCCGGAATATTACAGATATAATACACAGGGGCGGATTAAAGGCAGTAAAATGTGAACGGATTTTAAATATTCCTGCCCCTGCTAGGCCTTCGGTTAATCCGCCACTGATATTACAGGGCGAGAGTGAATTAATTGTTGCTTATATTGTTCAGATTATGGTACATACGACTTCATAATTGTTGGGGGTGGAGCGGCTGGAGGAGTACTGGCTAATCGTCTTACCGAAATAGAAAATTTCACAGTTCTTGTGGTTGAAGCCGGCAAAGTAGATCCGCCAATATCTAGAATAACTGGCCTAGCCGCCTATTTAAAGAATTCTGACTGGAACTGGGGATATTGGAGCACGGTCCAAACCAAAGGGTGCTTAGGTAACAATTTTTAAATTCAAGAAGTTCAACTCAATCCAGATGTAAACGAATTGTTCTTTAAAATGCAGCGTCTCCTGACCAAAAGTGCAGATTCACCGCTGGAAAGGGTTTAGGAGGCGGCAGCAGCATAAACTGGGCTATGCACGTAAGAGGTAACGCAGCTGACTTTGATAAGTGGGAAGATCTCGGAAACAGTGGCTGGTCTTATAGTGACTGTCTACCATATTTCAAAAAATCTCAATTTGGCAATTTTTCCGTTGATATTGACACGGATTATCAAGGAACCGACGGTCCACAGTCTATTACTGTGGCTGAAGATACACCGACATTGGTAACAACATTTTACTATGTTGTTGGAAAATTAATAACATCTTGATTATTTTGCTTAATTTCAGACGCAAGAGATAATAAACGCCTTTACAGAACTTGGCAAAACCGAAGGCGATTATAACGGAGCAGATCAATACAATGTTGGACGCATTCAATATTTCCAGAAGTACAATGTTCGGTCAACAACGGCCAATGCTTATGTGCGTCCAGTTCTAAACAGGACTAATTTGGAGTTAATTTTCGAGGCTTTGGTCACTAAGATAGATATTTCCAATAACACTGCGACTGGAATCCAATTTTGGCAAAATGGAACTCTTTATTCGGCTACAGCAAGCAAAGAAGTCATTCTGTCGGCAGGAGCTATTGGTTCACCACAACTTTTACTGCTCTCCGGGATTGGCCCACAAGAGGAATTGGACGAACATAACATCACCACTTTGGTGGATTTACCAGTGGGTAAAAATCTGATTGATCATATTAATTACAGAGGCGTATTTTTCAGGTAAGTTGAAATTAAACTTTATTATTCATACATGTACAACTTATTAATTATACAGGGTTATTCACGGTATACGGCACGGACGTTTGCGGCTAGCCAGTTTGTTTTTTGCAAAGTATTATTTGATGAATCCACAGACGCTTATCGGGTGCACATTTTAAAAATATTTTTGTAATGTACAGAGTGTCCCAAAAGCGCTAAAAGTATCAAAGTTGTGTTTTTATAAATGAAATATTCTACATATTATTGCATTTTTGGATTATCTGAGCAAAATAAGTGTTTGTTTTAATAAAATCTATAATGTCTAAATCTAAAGGTTTTTTAAATAATTCGAATTTTATCAAAATCTAATATTATTTTCATGTGTCAAATACTTTAGAATTATTTAAGT
>NW_026017110.1:20874827-20885351 GCF_020466585.1 Dendroctonus ponderosae | reverse complement strand
AAACGTCAGGAAGAAATTCCGATAGACCACGGCTTCAAAGCCCGGAAAACATTTCTAAATGTAATCTGACCGGCCGTGAAAGCCTTCATAGTCTGATAAAAATGGAGTAATTTATATTTAGTGGAGTATTTATTAAACATATTAAATTTGCCCAATAAAATTTCAGAAAAACTGATGTTTTCTAAATTGAAACCACTTTTTAAAACACATTTTTCTCACAAAAGCCTGTTCAGTTTCAAACAAAAGTATGTGAAATCAACAGCTTCCATTTTATTAACAAAACACTTGATATAGTGATATGTTTAACACCAGTTTTACTTATTTACAATATTTGTCGATATTCACTCGACTTTAAAATAATTCATAATGCTACTTGTATGATAAAGCGGGTTTCTTGCTAGTTAATTTATTCAGTTAATTTAAAGTGGATTCAAGAATCCAAATATGATCCGTGGATACTTTTCGTTTTGAAATTAAGATCTTCTTGATTATTACATATTTTAACATTCAGTTTTTTTTTCAGTTGTAACAAACTTTTGATTCTGTATTTTATACTAACTCCTTCTCAGTTTGTTAGTTGTCTCATCTGTCCGCTATTTTTCTAAGTAACAATGGAGGAAGCTAAGACACACTCGCTTATTATTTATTTTATTTTGCTCTAAATTAAACATACAAAATCAAACATTTTTTGATTCAGCTGGAACAACTTTTGGCTAATTTCTAAGTAGGATAATTTATAAATTCAAAAGCAACGAAAACATAACAAAACTTTATAGAAGCATAATAACAATATCTAAACTCAATTAATGTTAGTTATTTATATTTTTTAGTATTAACTATGCCTAATTAAAGAAAATGTTTACGGCTACCTACTATAGTAGACAGAGGTATAGACCTTTAAATATCTCACCATCATTTATTTCTACCAACTGTTTCCATATTATCGACAAGAGAATTATTCAATGGGTTTGTAGTATTATTTTACACTCCGGAACGGTATTTTTTACATATGCGACTTTTTTAAATAAATTATTTTCTATGGGTTTGTTTTTTGATAAGCCGACAGCGCTTTCACTGGTTGACTGCCCGATCAATATATCTGATATATTTTTGTCACCTGATGTCTAAAATTTAAAAACCTTTAACTTTTGTTCAATATATTTTGAGATTTAACCCGACATCCGCTGTTTTCATATTAGCTTTACATAAAGCGTTTTATTAAGTAATGGAAAGTCAACTTTCGCAAGGTTTGATGAACAAAGTGTTTCTCTTATCAGTATTATAGATTAGACCAAATGAAAAATATGTATAGTTGAAAACGTATTCAATAATCGAATATACTCATAGCGTTGACCATAAATTGACAAAAGCTGCCACTGCTGCTGGGTATTATAAATTATATTGCAATAGTCAAAAAACATTTACATCTTCTCAAAACGGGCACATGCATTTACGTTTAAGGTCACATTTCGCACGGCAGCATTTTTTAACACCAGAATCACAGCGTTAGCACGAATCGTTGCTAACTGCTTGTAATATTTACCATGTATATTAATAAGTAAAGTTTGAAGGAAAACGCTGTTAACATTACAATAGACATAATTGAAAAATTAAATCTATAAAATAGTAAGTATCAGCGAATTTGGACGAATTTACCCTCGGTTAGTTTTTCAACATATTTTTTTCGAGCATCCATATCGTCTGCGGGTCGGTTATGGGGAGTCCAAACCGGCTCTCCAACAAAGAATCGTTTGGCAACAATAAAGTTCTGGAAAAAGTATTGCTCCATAATTTATTCAGTTTGGATATACAAGTAAAGATTACATAAAAGGCAGAATATATGTATAGTTAACGTCAAGCTTCGAGCTGCCTGAAGAGGTTTTTGATTTAAGCTGCGTTACTATTTAAAGCACTATAAAGTTTCAAATTTAGTTCCATAACTGAAGAGTGTGTTTTCTTAACTTTGAATTTTTTTTTCCTATATAACACCACACAAAAGAGTGGGTGAGAATCTTCATTTTTGTAAATATGAGAGACCAATAATAAAGACGCGCAGGTCTGTAATATAATTTACTTGCAGTCCCATATGAATAGAAGACGTTCTATTATTTCTGACTGCGCAATTTTATTACAAAATTACCCTGTATATACAGGCATACCTTGGTATCCAAAGTGAATCGGTGGTAAATTCCTGCTGGTACAATAAGTAAATCTCCAGGAGTAACCCTAACTCTGATCCATTGATCATTTGGATCCCGCACGTCAAAATAACCAGATCCATCTATACACAGCCGAATTTCTTCATCTGTATGCAGATGCTCAGTGTAAAAAATGTTCAGCTTTTCTTCAAATTGCGACATATTATCAGGAGGAGGTGCCATCGTAACTTGATCTTCATAAGTGTATCCTCTTTGCTTTTTTATCTTATCTAAGATTCCATCTTCTTCTAGAGTTTCCAGGTTCAACTAAAATTATTTTAAAAAGTTTTCAAAAAAACGTTAAATTTCACAGAAGGCTTCTGGAAAAAATACAATATCAATCAAATCTATTGACATTTAAGTAATCAGTTACTCTCTTAAAACAAACATTTTGAAAAATTGATTATAAACACATGCGTCTAGTTGCGACTTTTTGAATTATTGAAAGAAGTGTCAGCTTTATTACTTTAATTTTTATAGGTAGGTCCTACTTGACGAAAATAGGTCGGAATGTTTACAAATGAAAAACATAATTTGATATTGACGCCGACTGCGAACAATTTAAACAAGATTAATTGGAAAAGTCCGTTTTTAATCAATTGATTTCCCAAATTATTACAATAATTTTTAGAACCGAGCTAGTTTTAATGTCGACCTTATAGACTTAATCTCTTATTGACTAAGAACGTAACGTAGAATCTTATTGACTAAATGTTCGTTTCTGCTGTGGCTTCTTTTATACTTAAGTCATTCTGATCATATCAGAAATCTATCTATCTAATGTCTAGTGACAAAATATAGCAAAAAAATCTTAATACTGGTACACGCGTCTCAATCCCAAGCTGATGTACTGATTTTTTTTGCCAAGTTTTGTTATTAAAACCACGCCTTCATTCGAAATGGTTTGTGTTTCCAACCAGGGTCAACAGAATTAATTTTAAATTGGGATCTGAATTACTAAAAAAAACTCCCTGATTTTTAAAACTGCATTTTTTACGGATTAGTTGCATGCAGAATGAAAGAAAGTTAGCGGGTAAATTTGGCAACCTGACATGTTTTTATAAATATATATAAAGTGTCATATAAAACATGCATATTTTGTCTGATGAAATTGAAAACAAAAGTGTACCTAGATGTATAGAAATGAGATTTTAAGTAAAATAAAATAAATTCTTAAAATGTTCTTCAAAAATTTCTTGCAAAGATACTCAGCCGCACAAATAATTATTATATGATGACGGCGGTGAAAATAATACAGTACTGCGTTCCAAGCTGAAAAATTTACAGGGAAATTATCACGCACCAGCAAACTGATCAAAATGGTTGGAATTATTACGGTTATCACACCCCAGTGAGCTCAAGTAAATGTAAGCCCATTGTGGTGTTTCACATACCTGGAAATATTCAACACCAGTTGAAGCAAATAAATCTGCCAGAGAAACATATTCTGGCGGGTATCTATGATGTTCTTCTCTCTTATCATAGTCTTCGTTATCCATGTACCAAGCTAGGACCATTTTGAAACACTGCGGAACGAAATTAAGCTAAATAATAGCCGAGAATACTTAAAATAATTATAGGCTTATCTAAAATTAAAACCGTAGAAAGGGGAGATAAAAATTTACTGATTGAATTATCGAAATAAAGCAAATACAAGCAAGTCAGACTTGCTCAAGTTTAACTTTTCTTAATCAAAACAAAACAGTCAGCAGTCAGCTGTAAATGATCATATGTTTTGACGGCGTTGTGAAATGATATAAAATTTCTGAGTGTCAACTAGTTATTTATATTCTCTAATAAAAACCGACTTTTTTAATAAAAAAACACTTCGGTTAATTATATAATATGTTATATATATTATATACCATTGAAAACTGGAATATAACCATATTTTAAAAACAATTAGAAAAGTAAATATTATAGATAAATATTAATTTACAACAAACATTGTAATTGAAGTTTTCAATCATATACATAAGTATATGTTTAATATTTTTGCTTCCAAACCTTTCAAAAAATGGGCGCATTTTTATAAGAGCCGAAAATTACTTTTTAAAAACATTATTTCTAAAATACTTTTAGTTACCTTAACGATATCCTAGAATTCTTGCTAAAAATATGTTTGCAATTTGCGGTTCCACAAGATAAAAAATAACGCCCTATATTGGCATGAAAATTAGGACCATGTTTACACTTGTTTAATTATTTATTTTTGTATTAAATCAAGGACATAGTGATTTATTGAGAATTATTTAATGCTTTTCATTCAATTTATTTTATGGAACATTCCTCTAGTGAACTGAGTATAATTCGTTGATTAAAATGCTGAAGTTTGCTGCAGTTGTTTACGTAGTTCTGTTGAGTGAGTCTTGATGTCCGATTCGTTGCATAAAAGCATATTTTGATCAGTTCTTTGAAGCAATTGTTAGGGATAGTTTTTGACAGTTTTGCTCTTTGGTCGAGGTTCCTGAATACTTCTCTGGCTGTTGAATTGGCAATTGTTCGCTACACCCAGAATTTTTTGGATTTCGAGACACCAAAACTACACTCCAAAGGACATGCTACTGACTGCGCCAAGGTTGTTGGTTATCTTGAAAATTCAGTTTAAAAAATAACTCTAAATAATACAACTTCAATTACCACTAATAACATGTTCATCTTATGGACTGAACCATTCTTTTCTGTGTATTTATATTTAAGTTATGATGATCTTAGCAGAAATGATACTACGTCCTATTTTATTTAGTTATTTAGTTAATAGTAATGTTGTTTACAGACTAAATCATGGACTTCTTGCTTTTAATACCATCAGACTTTCTTTTCAGTAGGGTTCTAGTAATTTAGTTTAAGTTGTAGTTGTAAGAAGGTCTTTCATCTTACTGATAATTTTAGGAAGCAATACATTCTCCAAAAAAACGTCAAATGAGCAACTTCCCATTTTTGACGATGTTTTGTTAGTAACAAGTACTTCATAGTAACTTTCTGCAATTTTTACAATATTTGGGGGTGTTTGCTTGCAAGTTGCAAGTTTGCTTAACATTTTATAAAGAGATATTTAATTAGTAACAGTTGAGGTTCAATTTACTAATTTGACAATATTATTGAACGAATAATAATATGTCTGCTAGACAGAAATTAATCGTGACAATAATGTTCGATTGATTGATTACAATGCGTAAAATGTAACTTACTTAGACTGAATGGTGTGTGTTGTACTACTGTAGATAGTGGTGGTAGGTAAAGTGTATTTAAAAATTGCTTCCCTTCTTTAAAATTTCACCGCACGCCACTGTGGTGACCATATAATTGAATATATCTGTGAAAAAAAGCAAATTTGCTTTTCACATTTGCCACTTTCTAACCAACTCAATGTGCTTGCTGCACTTCTTAAAATAAAATTCAAAGTGGCATCAATACCAGTTTTTTTCCATATTTTTAATTTAAATTATTTTTTTACATATGTACCTAACTTTAATTGCTGGTTACTAGATGCAGATAAAAGAAAACTTTTATACGTTTATGTAATCCCAAATCGGATCGAATATTCGGATATTCGAATATTCGAGTTATGACTACACATAATTATTCGCTTTTTGAATATTCGAATACTCAAATTATTCGAGTTTGATTCGGAGCCCTATCCCAAACCAGTTCTTGCCAGAACGTTGCCTGCGTTTTGTATTGTAAATAAATTTACATTTGCAGACATTTTCAAGGCAAAGTAGCAAAGTATTTACTTAATATTTGTTCCAGAAAAAACTATTTTGAAAAGAATAACCCAAAAAGTAATACTTTTAGTCACAAATTCACAATGCTCATTTTTGTATCTATTATACTTATTTTCGCATCTCTTTATTGGTAAATTTTAACGTGTAGCAAAAAAACTTCTTTAAACATCTCGCTGCCGTTCATGTTTCTAAGCGGCCAACATTCGAATTTGCTAGATTTCCTTGATTTTTCAGATTCATGATATTCATGATTCAGTATATATGACACCTAATTTTTAAACATCTTAATTCGTTTTTGTAATTGTAATAAAAAATTTAGATATGTAAATTATTTATTATAAATTTAAAGATGACTTCAAAATCCCAGCTCTATCAGTTGTAGGTTACATAACAATATTTTAATATTTTTTTTCCCAATAAACTACAGAGTATTTTGATAATACTTCATAAAACATAGCTAATATAAACAGTCGATATAATATTGTTCACTTTTACTGCTGTGATTTGGCCTGGTCATCATATGCGCCATTATAAAGTCGTCTCATGTAATCTTTTCGGCAATCCAATTCATCATTAGGTCTCTTGAAGGCTCGATACCCGTAGTCCTTTAAGAACCGCACTCCTTTGTAAGTGTTCTAAAAATTAATATTTTTTATTTCAGTTTTATGCCCCAGTTTATTCATGTGCAATATTGACTCTACCTTATCTTCCACCACAAATCTGTGGTAACATCCGCCAGGAATTACAATCAGATCGCCGGGAATCAATTCAATTCTCAGCCATTCATCATATTTGTCTCGAATGTCGAAGAATCCGCATCCTTCCAGCACAAGACGAAATTCGTCGTGCTCATGAAAATGTTCCGTAATATTTTCGAGTAGCTCGTCGTCTTCCAATTTTTCCACTACATTAGTTTGATGGTTGTCCCGTTCTTCAATCAGATTTTTCAGTAGAGGATCTTGTTCATAATTATTCGGGTCGATCTGCAAATAGAATTTCATCATTTTATGGTTGAATTTGTTATTATGTTTTGATCCTAATTTGTAATTGTCGTTTCTTTGAGGCCAAACTGGATATCATAGAAAATAAACTTTTGTTATTTGCAGGGAACGGCTCATCTATTATATGGCAAGAACGTTTAATAGGAAAGTGAGTAATTTTGTATTCATTTAATGTTGAGATTAACGAGATTGATAGGGTCTGTACCATTTTATAGAGACTTCATCGCTCGTGGTTGCTTCAATGCTTTCATACTCATTGCTTGAATGAATTAAATTAATCTATCCAGGGTAAGCCTGGTTTCCGTTCTAGTAATCACTTTGCTTGTAAAATCAGGCGTTATTTTAAATCCATAATTAGAAATAGTCTGTAGAAGTTGATTCAAATTAGTATTAAGCGATTGTGAACAACTACAGTTGCAAACTCTAGTTGTCTGAGACAGTAGACTCCTTCATCTATATTTTCTATAATTTGTTGGACTCTCTGCCTGTTTTAGTTTTGACAATGTTACTGTTGATGATGATCAAAATGTCCTACAGTTTATGAGATATTTCGGTCAAATTTTGACCGTAGGCTACTGTTTAGACCCTTTACCCGTAGGTAAGCCGTAAGGTTGCGAAAATCTACAGCGTGCTTTTTTCTGGAGGCGAACCCCCCTTTTACCCCCCGAACTTTTCTGTTGTGCGTCTTCCACTAAACATTTTTTTTTATTTGTTGTTAAAATTAAGAATTTTTTATCTCTGGCAGTTTTTTCGTATCTGCCTTCGTTTTCGAGTTATTTGCACTAACATAAGTCCGTGTAGATTTTCTGAGTCATTTTCTATGAATTTTCTTCTAATTTTTTTTAAAGCTTGAAATGCAAGTTGATGTTAAAATAGGGATGGATTGCTGGCGAGGGATGGATTGCTGGCGACTTTTATCGTTTACCGACGGTTTATCGGATGTAAGCTAATCCAAATAAAAATTCACAAAAATGAAACGAATATTTCAATTTACTATGAAATTAATTTAATAAAATTAAATAAGTCTAAGTTATTTAATTTTAATTTAATAAATTAAAGGTGCTGTTCAAAATGGCCTCCGTTTTCTCTTAATCGTAAATGGACCGTTCGCTGAAAATTAAAGTCAACTTCAATTCAATTATTGGATAAATATATCCAATAATTGAATGTATTTTTTATAATGGTACATTTATTACTAATACGATTCCATAAGTCTTCTGTAATTGCAACAGGCGTTGAAATTCTCTTGAAAATTCTCCACACAGATAAAAATCGCACTTTTTCAAATCAGGCGATCGCGGTGTCCAGCGTTGCGGGCAATTATTGCGCGACCCTTTAAGCTTTGTTCGATTTCGAAACTGTAGGTTCAAAAATTCACGAACGTTCATAGAGAAATGTGGAGGCGCACAATCGTGCATGTACCACATGTCAAGTCGCAATTGTAAAGGTAAATCTTCAAGAAGTTCTGGAATAGTGTTTTGTAGGAAAAGCAAATAACTGGCCCAACGATTCCGTCCCACACAATAATTTAAAATTCTCTTTGGTATTGGTATTTCCCGCCGCGTAAAGCAGGCCTCATCAGTGGAAAAAATACTTCGGTGGAAACAAACGTTCTGATTTAAAATAAAATTACAAAAATTAATTCTTGTCGATTCGGAAATCTTCTTCGGTACTCCACCACATTTCTTCGGTAGTTATTCTCACAAAACCTCACTACTAATAGCATATCAACTTGCTCATTGAATGAAAATTTTCCTGGCATTTTTTAAAGGCAACTAGGATTTTCGAAAAAAAGTCTTTAACAACCAAATCTCCAGCAAAAAGTTGCACAGCCTATTATGATAAAATAAATAACTTGAAAACAAAGGCAGACAAGAAAAACCTGCAAGAGAAACTCGACTTGTTTTGAGGTCCTCCACACGCCCCTGCTATGTGTCCATAAAGTTGTGAATCACCCTGTATAGAGGCAAAGATTAAGCAAAGTGCCGGCAACCGGTCATAATTTTGAGGTAGACGAAAGCATATTCGTTTAAAAAAATTGTATTAAACGACTACAAAATAATTTAATTGAAAAATTTCTATAGCAATAAGTATTTCTATTAATTTAATTATTCATCATTGTACAAATAATACACTGGAAAATTATAAAAAGCCTACCCTGCAAATATGTACATTGCTAAAATATGAAGTAATTAAGCTGCACAATTGTGTTGTAAATAATACATTATTGACAGCCAAAAATAGATAACAGAACATAAAATGTATATAATATCGCACCTTATGCGAAAATTGTTAACTTTTGCTTAATATCATTAATTTGATTTTTTGTTCTCGTTACATACACATGTACCGAATAAATTGTAAAAAAAATATTCAAATAATGTTCTTTTGTAAATGTTTTGATTTTTAAATTACTAATATGTGTATAATTTTTAAATTACTAAATGAGAAACGTGATTAATTAAAAGTAATAAAATCGTTATTACCTGGTAGTACTCCACCCCGCTAGTCTTATACAATTCTTCCAATGTAATATATTTGGATGTCAAACCCTTTTCTTCGGAAAGTAGCCAAGCTCGCACCATTTTGCGTGAATTTCGTTGAACCGAGTGTTTCAGCGCCTTAAAATGTGACTTAATCAGGTGATCATCAAAGTAATGGGTATGCCGTGTGTCAGAGCGCAAGCACGTAATTAGCCATGGAATCATGAAATAATATTATATGTAAACAATACATTATAAATATGTCGTCGACTGTTTACTTCTAATGAATGTACATAACCGTGAACCATATTGTCATGAGGACGCTTAGTTAGCATGGAAAAAATTTGAACCAAATTTATTAAATGACAAACAGCGGGAAATGTTTGAACAAAATTTATTAGCAAAAACCGTAATTAAGTCCATACATTTTGAAGGCACGAAATCCTTTCAGCAAAGATCTATAAGTTACTGCTTGATGGGTGATTTTAAATTGCATAATTGTTTTTAACGTTGCGGGATTAAAATAGGAACTGATCTGAATTATTTATTGATGAAGCCTCTGTTTGATATTGTTTCTGGATAATATAATCAACAACACCACCACTTATAACCAACACAAACCGCAACATCACACCATCGTACTCAGTGGTGGCCACCGGTGTTGATCTGGACATAACAGACGATATGTTTCTGGACCACCTGCGAGATCTCCAACTCCAGGTTCGATTCTGCAGAAGGATAATCTCGCGCGTAAAAGGAACTCCAACGCTCATGATGCGGCTAATTACAGGAGACCATGCGACCTACGAGCGATTAATTGCTGATAGAGCCTTGCATTTTCTTCGCCGCGTTTTCCGAATAGTGGAAAGTAAACCACCAACACCAGTTCCAGTGCCGTGTGGCAAGTGCGGCGCTTTTGATCACCGCATGGAGGAGTGCAAGAAACCCTTAACATGCAACAAATGCCAGGGAAATCACCCAACCTCTGCCTGTACGTCACCCCTTCCAGCCAGGTGCGTGCGTCTCGTGCAACTCGGACGAGCATGCCGCCTGGAGCATGAAATGCCCCAAACGTCCCACGGCACCCATACAAGGAATTCCCAATGTAAAAGTA
>NW_026017110.1:20872989-20874150 GCF_020466585.1 Dendroctonus ponderosae | reverse complement strand
CGGAAACCCAGACTCCACACCAGACGTTTTACTGCACACAACAAACTTAACAAGCACCATTAATAACATAAGCCTAACTAACGAACTTGGATCCGACCATCTGACTATAACGTTTAACATAGACTTAAAACATACGCAACCTACCCTCAGTACACCGAATCAAGAGAAAAAGTTAAACTTAACTAAGACTGACATAGACAAAGTAAAACATCACATATATAACTACATACAATCGCAAGCACAGACCATCTCTATTGAATCCATACAACAACAACTTTCTCTAGCGATTGGAAAATTCACTCCTGAAATTAAAAATGTTTTCTACCGACACACCCTACCCAAATTCATATTCACACTGAACCAACTGAACAGGAACATTAAAACTCTGATTGGACAATACCGACAAGACAAATGGTTAGAAACATGTGAGGAAATAGAAAAAGACAAGGGCAAAACATATTGGCAAAAATCAAGAAATTAGCACAATACAAGAAAACTAACACTACTGACACAATTGACGAAAACGGAATAGAACGTTACACAGACAAAGAAAAAGCTGACGCATTCGCCGGACACTATCAAAAGGCCTTCAGCATGTCGGCAAACCCTAACTTCGACAGTGACAACTGGAACATGATCAATGACTGGTACTTGAACTACTTTAACAACTCACCAAACTATACTTACTAACTAATCACAGACACAGAGTACGATGAAGCCCTATCATATATCAAAAACACAGCACCGGGAAAAGACAAAATAAAGGCAAAACTCCTGAAAAGCTTAACCGTGAAACCCAGAAACTCATCCTTACTGAAATCAACAACTGCATCACAAATAATAATATTCCGAAAACGTGGAAGTGGTGTAATAATTCCTATACCTAAAAATGGACGAGACGGTACACAAATGGAAAACTACAGACCTATTACATTACTCCCGGTGTTGTGCAAAGTCTTGGAACACATATTAAAACAGAGACTCGAAGACCTCATCGGAAAACATATACCAACCTACCAATTTGGCTTCAAACAATATCACTCGACTATTCATCCGCTATGTATTTTGACCAACAACATACAAACAACTCACCTAACTGACGGAAAGTCGGCATGTCTACTCATGGACATCAACAAGGCTTTTGATAGTGTCTGGCATAGG
>NW_026017110.1:20847014-20872153 GCF_020466585.1 Dendroctonus ponderosae | reverse complement strand
GAACAGAAAGGACAAAACGATACGTACAAACAACAGAACAAATTGCACTAAGACTAATAACACGAATAAGACACCCCCAAAACCCACTGCACAACCAACTACTACCAACCAACTACTATACGAACGCACAAACATGACAAAAATTTCGGAAACACTAATACACTTGCAGACAAAATGGACAAACAACCCCCACAACTGGACCATACTGAATCCCCTTTGCCTCGCAAGACCGACAAAACACTCCCGTTTTCGTTCCCCAACAGATACTTTACTAGAACACCTACAAACGCAACTGAACTAAGGACTAAGATCTGTTTGTTTTGTAAGCCAAGAATTTTTATTTTTTATTTTTTTATAGCTGATTAATTTATACGAGTGTTAGGAATAGAAATTAATTTTAGAATAAGCTAGGCTACGACACATATGTACTAAACAAGGGCAGAAAGACCGAGAGAAAGTCAGTGATTTTTTGAATGAGACATTTTTTCGTCCAAGAAAAGTTTTAGTTCTCAACATAATCTCCTTTTTGCTCGATACAGTTAGTCCATCGTCTTTCCAATTTTTTAGCTTATTTAAAAAAAAAATTAAATCTCTTACCGCCCAGCCATTTCTTCAGGTGTAGAAACAGGAAATAGTCGCAGGGGGCTAAATCTGGAGAATATGCTGGGTGGGGAAGCAGTACGTAGCATTCATCGTTTTTTTGTCATGGCGACTACACACGTGTGCACTCGTACATTGTCATGATCAAACAGCACTTTTTTTCGCCAAATGTTGCCGTTCTAGCTTCAAGTCAACATCGAATCTGTCCAAAAGCTCTGAATAATATGTGCCAGTGATCGTTTTACCCTTTTCAATGTATTCGATGTGAATGACACCGCGTGCATCCTAAAAAACTGTGATCATCACCTTGTTGGCCGACAGACCCATTTTGGCTTTCTTTGGTGCACGTTCACCTTAGTAAACCCACTGTTTTGATTGTTCTTTGGTTTCTAGTGTGTTGTGATGGATTCACGTTTCGTCAACGGTTTGGAAACGTTTTTTTTTTGCAAAAAATCGTTCGGATTGCGACGGAACATCGCTAAACATTCATTTAAAATGGCTCCCGGCGCGCTTACGGTCGAGTGTCAGCAATCGCGGCACCCATCGTGCGGTTAGCTTTTTATATCCACGTAAAATGAGATGAGCACTCGAAATTCACTTTCTTCAATTTTCGTCGAAATTGACGAAGTCATCTCCTTTCAATGACTGTTACACGATGTAAATAACGTAGCGTGCTCAAAATTTCACAGCAGTCTAGGCCTGGGTAACACTGTGTTGAGGTGCGCTATTGAGTTGTTGGCGCTCCCTGAGTACCGAGTTATAACTCATCGGTTAATGAGTTATAATTCATTTATAAAAACTTTACGAGACCCGAGACTGGAATTTTCGCATCTAAAAAAAATGTCATCAGCATTTTTTCTGAGTAACGTTTTACTACTTTGTTTAAAAGAAAAAGGAACTTTGCTAAAACTGTAAAACTCTGAAATTTCAAGACATTTTAAAAATATTATTATTAAATGGCCTTTAAAATAAATCTAAAACAAGTAAAAAAAAACATCAACATTTTTCCAGCAACAGAACTGAGTCCTGCGCCGGTGCGTTGAGTTGGCACACCAAGCCATTTGCGCAGCTCCTAAAAATTCACTGAGTTACCCACGCCTACAGCAGTCTACTCAGAGACGACGACAGTTGATGGTAGTGTTGAATTTAAAGTTACTGAGCGGGAAAATGAAAGTCATCATACGTCAATATCAGACGACCTCGTAATTGGCATTATTTTAGACTAAAACTTCTTAAGTTTTCCACTCTTATTTCTGGTTCTGTCGACATTTTGATTCCAAGTTAGTCTCGTGCTCACTGGGCTCCCTAACCCCCAACCGATTAAACTAAATTAAACAGTGTAATTATGTATTTATTTACAAAAATGTATTTATACAAAAAAGTTTTTAGGATCTACTCACAATTTTTTCTCAATATTTAAGTGTTGTCTAAAGTATCGAAATAAGTCATTTAATTCGGTAGAATTACTTACTTACTTGATCCTTTGTTGCTGATGCATACTTTCACGCCTGGCACCCACTAGGCAATTTTTCGAAATAAAAACAAAACAATTACTTTGGTTGTTCGTTATATTTATGTAATATATACATAAAATAACACTAAAATTATTATTATTATACAGTTGATGACAATCATTTCCAATCATACTAAAACTATTTACCGAGATTTAATATATGTATATTCAACAACAATATTATCAGAATGATGTATATCCAAACACAAATACAATTAACAAGTAAAAATATAATACAGAGTATAAAATATTAAACAAATACTTTATCATTACCTGTATAGTATATACAGAAAACTTTATTACTATAATGACTGGTGCTTAGTGCTAGAAATAATTATTAAACGGAAACAACTGTCTCAGCGTATAGTTTTTGATACATACAGTTATGCAAGTCAAGAGGTGTGAAATTTTAGCTTGTAATATAGGTTGTTTGATAGGTACGTTAACGATGGCGCTTGAATAATAACGAGCTAGTTTTGAGCAAAACTACAAATGTTTGCGAAAAACTTAAAACCATGTGTGAAAT
Source organism: Dendroctonus ponderosae (assembly GCF_020466585.1). Lineage (NCBI taxonomy): Eukaryota > Metazoa > Arthropoda > Insecta > Coleoptera > Curculionidae > Dendroctonus > Dendroctonus ponderosae. The sequence goes on along the minus strand of NW_026017110.1, from coordinate 20,869,514 downwards.
TGAAGTGGTATTTTACAAGACTTTTGCAATTTTGTGCAAGTAAGAACTAATCAATTATTTTCAGGTGCCATCATTAAATTAACCGTCATTGGAAGCTTATAATATACTGGTATTTGTACTAGCTATTTACGGCATAATGATACAAAGTACTTTGGGAAAACTTATCAAATTTACAAGCTAATGGACGTACAGTCGCCAATTCTGTACTTATTAAATCATATCCATGTGTATGTAAATATGCACAAGTTGTGATGTTGTTCTGACAATATATACTGTACGAAACAGGGTAACATATCTTTAATTGGCGATTGTGTCGAGTATATTTTGTATATAAATTAATGCGTAATTAATATTGTTTAAGCACAAATTAAACTTTCACTCTTAACAGTAAATGGCACACCATTCTAGTAATTTAACAATAAATGAGTAAATAAAATAAAATTTAATACTTTTATTTATTATCTTAATCTACAAATATTGTTTGTAGAAATATGTATGTTAAGAAAACAATCAACTTAAGGCTCCATTTTACTTTGTGGTACGTATCAACCATTTTTAATCCAAAATAATCCATTCGATGATTCTCAACAGTTTCAACCATTTTTTAAACAAAACATTTACTCCTCAGAACCCTTTACGAAAACAAGTTTTTTTTAATTCCAAATGTATTACGATAATCATGCTATGAAGCCTTTCCTGGCCGGTGAAAATATCGGCTCAAAGATTTCCAGGGCTTATAAGTCGTCGACAAGTGAAACTGTTCCTAACGTTTCGTTCACATCTGCCGTGAGAATTATCGAAGGCGATGAGATGACGGTCAAAATTATGTTCCGTGAAATGATAGAAAACAATTCCAATGGTTGACGGCTTATAAGTTTGGAAAACTTTCACCGATAAACTACCGTACTTAGTTTGGCGACTTATAGTTAAAAGACCTGGCGGTAAATGAGATGATAAATACCATCGTTCTATATAAAGCCCTATTGTCAATTTATCAAACCATTTACGTCCAATCGCTCTCTTAATTGTTTTAAGTTATTATAAAACATTATAGTTGATCAGTCAAAAATTAAAAGATTTTACTTTCACTGGGAAATATCACCATATTTTCATGAACACATTAATAGAAATACATATAAATTGATGGACGGTTTAAGCTCGAAAATGTCAAAACTTTGTACACTATTTGCGGTTACATGATTATAATTGTTTTATCATCTTAGGTACCAATCCAGTTATCTCAATTATGCGTCGGTAAACCAAAGAACTTACATATTTATGTATAAAAATTAGTGTCTTTGTCATCACTGGACGCTAAAAATGGTCAAATATTTGTATCCTCGTATGTACCAGTCCAGTAATTTGAACTATGCGTCGGTAAAATTAGTAGTTTTGCCTTAAGTTGAAGGAAGAAATGGTCAAATGCTAACTTTAAATTTAATAAACAATATTCTAAAATATATTCTATACTCTTAAAGATAAGGGTTTGTTATACTATATATCAGTCTTCTAACAACTAGAGTGACAGTGACATAATTTTCCCAAATTACCAACTTAAAAGACGACAGCACCAATACATTAAGTTTAGACATAAATAAAATAAAAACACCAATATAGGGGTTCGAAAACTTCTATTATTCATTAGTAAATAATTGTATTCAACTTTCTCTGCAAATCAGAGCAAATGGGATTTTAAATTTGATATGATGTATTTTATTTATGTCGAAAATTAATATACAAGAATATTGCAGGCACGCATGGGTTAATACTGACTTTGCTGCCATACTCAATTATGTACAATTGAAACCTAATGAATATCACACTCCTAAAACTGAACACACTGTAATGATTTGACAGAGTTTCGAATTGAAAATTTCAACCATCGAAAATATTTCTCTGATTTTAATAAATCAGAAGCAAAAGTTGCTTTTAAAGTTTCTTTCAATAGATATGTTCGTTCTTATCACTTCCTTAATCCCTTCGAAACAGCCATATCAGTTTTCAAATATTAATGTTAACTAATTTTGATTACCCAAACTTAAGTGTCAAGCTGTTTGCAGTATTCTGAAAAAATATTGGTGAAGTCACATTTCAAAACAAACACCAGATATTTTCCAATTAAACAACAATTTAACAATATATGTTAACATTTATAGACCTTTGAAGTCTCTTTCTTAGGAAATTATACTTGATTCAACCTACAGTACAAGAGGGAAAACTCTGCCAAATCGAAAAAAGATATAATTAGATCTTTATGAAACCATAACACATCTTTATGAAAGTCAATTAAAACTAAAAGTTATCCAATTAGTAGTGATCGATTTTCAAAAATGTTACTCTTTTTAATAATAACAACAATAATAATAAAGCATGTAGTTTATGTAATGCAAGCGTAATGATTACGACTATCCAGGGTATAAGTGGGTCCTGATACCCAAATCAATACACATAATTCACTATTATTGAAAAATTGTGCTAAGTATTTCAAATAATTTAATAAAACCATCTCATATTTTTAATTTTGTTACACTGCTCTATATAATAATCGAAATGTTTCAATGGTAACAACCAAGAAACATAGGGCAGAAGTCTACATTTTCCCAAAATTCGTTAAATAAATTAATAAAGAATATTTTATACAGTTTATTCTTAGTTTAGTCTCGTTTAATACCATAACTAATTTTGGTTTAGGATAGCAAAGTTAAATATCCAAGGAGGTGCTCGGTGGTCGTCAAATTGGTAAATGCCAACACCTACGAGCAACAATTAAATGCATGATTCAACAAAAATAATACTATAACAATTTATGTTACACGCTAATAATGGAAAAACATGATTCTAACCCGTTGGGCAATACCATACTGGTTGCTGAGAAGAAAGACATTTTAAGATTCCAATTACTTGTGACATATCTAGATATAGCTAGATGATAGAGCCATCAAAACAGTTGTTTAATTTAACACAAATTTTTAAAATATGAATTAATAATAAAAACATAATACGCGGAAATGTCAAAATTGGACATAAAGTCGTTTTTTTTTTAAATTAAACAGCCTATAGGATTTTTTTTCCTGATTTCAAAACTATATATTCGGCCTATATTTGCATGAGCCGTTTTTTCTATACTACGTTTTAAAAATTATAAATAGCAACAAATCAAGTAGCCTTAAAATTGGACAAGGCGCTTCCTCCACCCGTTGATATCTCGACTGGACGAGCGGGTCCTATCCAATGGCCGCCAAATAGCCCCGACCTAATGCCTCTTGATTTTTATCTCTGGGGCTATTTAAAGAATATTGTGTATACGACTCCGATTAGACGACTCAAAATAGTGGATGCAAGTAACGATATCAATATTAATCATAACCAATATATTGAAAACGGTATAGATTAAATTGAAGTAATAAACGGCTAACACAAATCTAGGCAATAATATTTTACCGACCCGTCTAAAAATATATAGGGTCTCAAATCAAAATCAACAAAATAATTTGTCTAGATATCCTTTTTCTCTTCTTAAGAATGATTTCTAAATAAAACAAAAGTGAAGCTTAATTATTACACATTTTCATCATATTTACTAAAAAAAATGACACAAGTACAAATACAATTTTATAGTTCACTTGTTGCAACTGTACAGTCTTAAAATGGCTTTCTTTATTTCAATATACCTAACCTTTTTAATATACAATTAGATACATAATACTATACGTACTTACGTCACAAGTATTTGTTCTCGGGTTAAAGCTCATAGTCATACAATATCCTAAACTATTAGATATTATAAGCATACGTTCGCATATAGAAAACCCGTAAAGAACAGTGTTTTAACGTGTTCAAATTAAAAAGTATAGGCTGATATACATGTATAAACAAATGAATGTGCTATGCAGCAATATTACTCAGTTGAGTAATATAACTAGGGCAAATAACTAGTTAGTTATTTGCCCTGACTGTGTGCAACTACACTACCGTGCTTCAGTGAAAGATGCACAACATTATCAGGATACGAGTATTCAGGAAGGTTCACACTTATTCACAAAGTGGATACATTTACAGGAGATACTTAAGGAAAACAATGAACCAATCCTTATAAAAGGACATTATTTTTATGAACAGGAATTTGTTCCTGCCGTAGAAGGGAGGAAGATAAGGTGGTGTGTCGCTGATGGATTGGAATATAATTAAAACGAAAACCGGAAAAGTGGTCAGCTAAACTAATTTTACATTCATGTATTTTGTAGCATATCCAAACAAGTTGAAATGTTGTTGCTTATGTCCTACTTCATTGGTTTGTTTGATACAAAAAATTATTTGATGTAATATTCAAAATATTCTGCACTTGTAAAAACGAAATATTTTGTGTCCATACCGAAACTCCGATAATGGGCACAGTGTTTCGGGGCAATTTATGTCGTATACATCAATAAGCTTTTATTCCCCCATAATATTGGTTCAGCCTTTTGGTAGGTTTGAATCTACAAATGTATGCCTATAACAATCTAATTCGAGCGGGTACTTATACGATAAACAGTCGCAAACATGTTAGAGTACCGACGACGTGCTCATATTACGTTTTCGACCTCTAACAAATAGACGAGCTTGCGATATTATTATCAACATTTAGGGAGGTAGCACACAGGCTGCTTAGCACGTTCTGAGCAGCAGCAGCGGAACACTACATGGTCGAGAGATGTCTTTTCAACTCTTCTTTAAACTTGTCTGCCTAATTGGGAAAGCCTACTGCCCATCCATATCAAGACCGCATGTCTTCAGGCCTCCGGTCAGTGGCCGTTCTTAATAAATTATTATATTCTACTTCTAAAGTTTGCCTAGCCTAAAAAGAATAAAACAGATGTGTTATGTTATGAATGCATTTTGAAATAACGAATGTTGCAAGTAATCAATGCTGCGTGTGGTTTTAAAAAGTTCTTATTAGAAAAGTTAACAAGAAAAATTGCTGCTGATGTTCATCTATTTAATAATAAACATTCGTTATAAAGTGTTGGCAAAAAATAGTAAATAAACAACGTTTCGTTAGCGTCATATAATGGACCAATTGTAGTGGCTCTATTGTAGTTAATTACTTACTTGGGTATTCTGTGTTGGGATTTGTAGAGCAAGAGCCATACTATTCGCATCGAAACTCTCATCCAACGCTACTAAAGCACCATGAACACCCGATTCTAATAAGTTATTTCCGTATTCCTGAAAAAAAAACGGTTTAGTTAATAATTTCACTAGTGTTGATTTGATATTATTATTTTCCGAACATTTAGATTAATATAAGTATTGCACAATTTGGATCATTATGTACTAATACATAATACAATGTTCATTGGCAAGAATAAACCTTCAAATGAACTTTGCCCATTAAAAAGGCTTTAAAGTGGTTTAGGTTCGAGTTTAAAAACTACATCTTTTTGCAAAATAATGTTTAAATAAAACCCTTTGCTAAGTCTTTGCAGGTCTCAATCAAACTCATGAAATTATGTATTAAATTCTTAATAAGCAGTTATTTTGCATTTTAAAAAAAAGTGAGTTTGCGTAATAATCACTCTGCATTTGAACGTTTTTATGAAAAAAAAAACAATTTTAATGAAAAAGGCAAACTCAGGACATAAAATTCCAAAAATTCAATAAATTGATGCTATTATTGGTATTTGTGCACATTGTTCAATGCTAATTTGTTTATTACGCCTAAGAACTGAATTTTGTGTATCTTAAAGTGTTAGCTTGGTATATATGGAAAGATTACTGCAACACGAAATTATGTGAAATACGCACTTTATACATTTAAAATTATTTAACATTTTTTCAAAACTATTTATTATTAATGTTATTTAACCTGCTTAAATTGCAAAATGGATATTACTTATTTCGCTGAATATCGAACTTTACTACTGTGGATTAATGCTCTAATAATTTAAGATATTAACTACAACAAACATATTTTTGACTTACCTTTAGTCCTATAATCGCTACCCATCTAATTAAGCGATCATTACTCCATACTAATACGTCTGAATTAGTATTTTCACTGTTTTTCCTTCTATCTTCTAATAAATTACGGTCATAATTTAACCTCTTTAAACATGATATGCCAAATTGAAGACTAGTCCTAAAAAGAAAAACGTCTAATTTGCAATATACAGCAAATATGGTTGGAAATTCCCGGGTTTTTAGCGAATTAAAAATTCAGTCTATTGCTTTTTGTTTTATTTTTTTGCTTTATAAGTACTTTTTGGTTTATCTATAAATCATAATCACATTTTCTTGAATTTGTACCAGCTTGCCACTATTATCACACGACTAACTTTCCGCTAAACTCTTCTAATCTTAAACCTGTTGATTTTTTTTGACTTCTAAACCGTCTATTGCATATGGTGTAGGTATATTTGCTCATAAAAGAAATAATAACATGCTTTCGGTTTGAATAAATTGTCATACATTTCTGAATATCGCGTTTTAACCAATTGAAAGTCCAGAAATTTTCAACAATTTTACACCGCAAAACACTGGTAAGAAAACCATATCTTGCAGCAGCTGTTGCGGAACATTTTTCTACATACCTATGAAAACTGTCAACCATTTTCAGTTGACCGCGCAAGTCTTTCTTCGTCAAATGATCCAGCATCCTGGCATCTACTAAACATTCCATAAAGGTGGTTCTATATTGGGGAAGTCCCAACGATGGCAACCAAGCATTACCAACCCACTCGTGATTCATGTCGCCGAATGCAAGTGTGGTACGAGAGGTTTTCGGTGCGCTAGGAGAAGTTAGCGATACCATCTCTTGAATGGCTAATCGTAGCTTAAGTCTATGAAGCGGATTACTTATACCTGAAAAAAATAAAGCGACAATAATGAATGAGAAATGTTAGGAGTCAGTGATGCTGACCTATTTCTCTTTGGATTTCCGTATCACTAAGTGCGCTCATTATAGCGCCCGATTTAACGTTGGCTCTACAAGCTGCAACATACCAGGCGGGCATGCCCACCCACAATTCCAACCAAGCGACGATGGTTGGACCGTTCCATAGGGCAAATGGTGTTCCTGCTTTCATCGCTTCTGCTAACAGTTCATGACGATAATCCCGTTCCCTAAACACGTAAGTATTAATAGATATTTTCGTAATTTTGAGTCAGATTTGCTTGAGTAGGTTTTTATTTTCATTTTTTATCAACAGTTTTATGAATGAATTAATAAGCGACAGGATTAGCTGGAAGCATTTAGGATGTCTATAAAAATAGTAACGGAGTAATTGCCACAAAAACCAGATATTCGCAAAAAAACTAATTTTTAAATTTGGCAACGATGAACCTGACGGAACTGGAAAATTAAATCCTTGTTTCCTTATGCGTAAATCAACAAAAGTAACAGGTGAACCTGACATAAAAACCTGCTTGCAATAAATATACGACCCACTATGGACTCAGCTCGTTTCTCATATAGAAGAATAAACCTAGTGAGTCTCCACAAGAGCAATTGAAAACTAACCACAAAGATGCTGTGAGTTTAACATTTTTGTTAACAAATATTTACATCCATTTTAAATCAGTTTGTGGGCAACTTTTGTAAAAATTTAAAACATTGGTACTCGTAAAAAACATGTTATAATCAGAAGAATTCGAAACACGCATAATTGTGACAAGACAGGAACTTTCAAGTGAGTTTAATTCAGCCAGTAAAAAATAAATCAAAATTTTAAAGTGTCAAATTTAAGATACGTTTTGTCGAATAATTGATCGCAAAGCGTATAAAATTAATTACTCAGAGAGAGTATGACAAGAAAAACTCCTTTATTTGGGTATCTTCCCTTAGAAGTTACTGTTGCTGGAAAGAGAGAATGCCCGTATATCCGTTATTAGCAAATGATAAAAACGCAACTTCGAATATTTAATCTACTGATAGAGATTATGCCCCACACTTACGCTCACGCTGCATGAAAAACTAGTAATTAGTAAATGAAGCCCGGCTCCATCAAGGTTTTTTCGACTGTTGGCTTGGAAGTATTGAAACCCTCATTTATTTTCACGTTTCGATTTCTTTCATTTCAAAATTAAAATAAGTCTTCTTAGTAAAGCTTTTCAGCATGTCACTTACTTTTTCTTTTGACGCCGGTCAAAATCTACAGACTTCTGGCCCAACTTTCCAGACCCACTCATCGAATCGTTAAGCTCCCCATCAGGAAGGGCGATGCTGCTTTGACTGAGACTTAAATTGCTATCGGTTGATGATCCATCTTTTCCTTTCGCCTTAACACATAAACGTAATTAATGTTAACAACGGTAGCAGTGTTTACAAGAATCAATAATATAAAGCAATTATACCATTAAAAAACGCATCGCTTCATTCCGTTTAATTAAAATGTTTCGTTTAAATCTGGCAAACAAATGTTACAATATTGCGACGTCTTACCTTCTCTTTTTTGCTGAAGAACCGTCCCAGACTGCTTTTAATGCCTTTTTTCTTTTGCGCTGCTGCTGCCGCCGCTGCCACAGCTGCCGCATCTCGGTTGACAAACCCGCTAGCAATTCCATACGCATTTTTATGCAGACTCTCCTGGCTGCTGTGACGAGAGGATAGAGGTGATGGTGGCGTGTGAGTATTCTGCCCTGGCCTAAACACATATTCTCTACGCTACTCTAATCGGCTCTAAATCTATAGGACATGCGTGACATAGCACGATAAATATATCGCCATTAGTGAAATATATAATGATTTTGGAATTTGTTAGTTTTTCGATTCTTATGAGGAGAAAACGAAATTGATTTGTTATAGGAAGTGACGCTCTTGTGCAGTGCGACAATGAAATTAACCTAGTTATTCAGCACTTTACAGTTTTGATTCAAAACAACATTAAAATTATTTGTTTCTGGCGACAAAAAAGTCAATCTATTGTGCAGGTCAGAATGAAAAATTTAGCCCATCGAAAATATGAGTATCTTTTAAATGTCGTGTTATCAGCTATGTTTTATCGGTATCTCCGTCAAAAACATCTTATATATGCATAGGTGAAAGGGTAAGCGGACACACAAGCAAGCAAACAGTGATATTTTCAGATTTACAGTATCATATCGATTTATTATGTCTCTTATTCGGTAAAAATAGCTTTTTAAAATATCCAAAATAAATTATTGTTAAAACCACAGAAAAATTCAGTACTAATTTTTGAAAATTTAATGCCTTATCGCAAAAATTGATGACAATATCAAAGAAGAAACCCCACATTAAAAGCTACATTTGTCATTTTCAAAGTATTTCCAATTATATTCTATGTGATTTTACTTCAATAACGATGGACATGCAATCTTCATATAATCCGTGAAAAGTGTTTTGGAAAAAATAAAATTAGTTTTATTTTTGGCATATTCAAATCAATAATTTTAGACTATTGGTCACTTTCAATTCACATTCAATTCGGCTGGGAAAGATTTAGAGCAATTTGCGGTACTGCTGAACGCCTGCTAGCAAAGGTTCTTCCTGATCGAAAAAAGTTCAACATTTTTGCTTAAAATCTCAGAGATACCAAATGTTTCTAAATCAAACAAAATTCTGTTTTAAGACACATACATTGACACACAAAATTGTGAGCGAAAGGAAATACGTATTTCTTACGATAACACAATCAGAATATTGCTCGTGAGATTGATTTCCAAAATGTAAAAAAACTGAGTTGGCTCAATAGCGAATTTGATCTTTGATTGAAGATGTGAACACTAACACTGGGCACACAAATCTAGCTATTCCTATATGTAGTAATAAAAAGTGAGTTATTGACCTGTAATTGATTCCCGGAGACAGAGCCCGGCCATGTCTTAGCATTGAAGAAAAAAATGTTCTGTTACACGAAAAATTATGAAAATAATAACTGAGGTGTACCTTCGAAGTTCCTCCTGACTGTGAGCAATAGTTTGAGCCATTCGTTCTAATCGTAGCGATCTAGCTGTTAATGGAGATGCGCCTCCCCCACTATTGTTGTCACCCATATGCATTTCATCCCTGGACATTTCAGAAGAAAGCGGGGCAAGTTGGAGCTAAAACAGCACATTAACGTGTAAACTTAACTTGAGGATGGGCACTTAATGTGGAATTGGTACATAAACCCATCTTGTGTTTAGAACCAACCAAATCAGATTAGTAATATGTTGATATTTTTTTACAGCACGAACACTTAGAAATTACGCTGTGAAAGGTTTATTAAATATCAGAAGGACAATCATTTTTTTTCTATTTGATATAGTGATAGTAAGAATGGAAAATTGTTCCCATATATGCTTTTAGAGAAAATACGTTTTGCCTATAGAAACTATTGCTGATCTGATTTAAATCCATATCTTAGATAATTTAGCGAAAATTAATTCAGTTACGGAGCGTCTGAAATGAGCGTGAATTCGGTTAGGAAATTAAAAAAAATGCATTGTACTGCAATGTATTTAATTTTGAAAATGCTTTTTTCAGTCTAATTAAAGTCCGAACACTAGCGCTCACTTCGGAATGCTTCAAATATCTGAATAGTGTACTTTCGACTGTTAAAGCAATTAAAAGCGAGTGGGGTGCCTCCAACCTTTATACCGTAATGGTTCACTTTACAATCACCATTTGATTGTGAAACGATGTCGTTTATTGTGTTTGAATAACATGCAAACGAAATGCGATACTTAAAGGAAAATAAAAGTAAATAATTATACAGCCAAATATGGTGGTCAAGTGTGTGTCTCGATGCAATTGAGGTGTTGGTGTAAGTCAGTGAAAGCCAACAGAAGAGTTTACAAAAGTAATGGTTTCGTGCTAATTTACTCCGATGGTACTGGATTGCTTTCAGATGGTTTCTGATCAAAATTATTCGATTTATTTGTCCTTTTGTTTAAAACTATTTTGCCGCACACGGGTTTTCTTGATTTAACTAGCTAGGTAAACTGTTTGTAAAAATTGGCATCATTTACATTTTCTACTTCATTTTGACCAAGCTGTACTACAGATCACCGAGGCAAAACGAATTGATACGATTTTTTTACAAACGGTGTGCTTGTAGCAGATTGTTAAATTATAATTTGTTAAAATGACCGATACCTCTATTAAGCTAATTTTGTTGAATAAAAATGAAAAGTTACCTACTTATTTAAAAAGAAACCAACTAAAACGAGTAAATTTTGGGACAAATCGATAAGCATTTGTTTAAGAAAAAAAAAATTGTTGTCAGCCATGATAATCGCAATAGGTCGATACTGGCACAAACCTGACTGGATGGCAAAGATTCGGACAAAGTGCCTGGGCTCAAAGTCGAGTGATATTGTTGCAAATGGGCTGGAGACATACTTGCCGGGGCCTACAACATCACATCGATAATAATGACAATACAAAACATGTACAGTTGGCATAAGAACATTTCTCAAATTATTTTAATCAAAAAAATACCATAAACCGAGAAATTATGCTGCAATATTACTGTCATTCGTTTTATCCGGATGGAGTTTAAAGCATCGCAAAAAATTATTTTGGAGTTAATAATTCTCAAATTCTCAATTCTCAAAAATGTTTTGTATTGTCCTTAAATTCTTTTCATACTCCCTCGGTTTTTTTGTTAAAATATTCATTGCCATTTTGCAATTGGTTATATTTACATCGAATGGCATGAAGTGCTGATACTAAATGAAAGAGAAGGAAATGTAACAAAATCTCATGCCGGTTGTAAAATAAATAAACTCATTTATGAAAATTTAGCTTCACTCGATGATCGTACTTCATAAAATTATGGCAAATAGACATTCGCATAATGGAAAAAAACTAACTAAGCTGGATAAGTTATCCGCTATTCATAGTCGGGAGATTTCACAATAGTCTTGAAGGTTTAAAAGCGTTATGTTACAAAATTGGAAATGGGATTTTTCGCAATCAATCAAACCTTGTCAATTTCTCTCTACAGCATAGTAAATACAAGGGGTTAATCGATTAGCGAAAAAAATGGGTGTCCATTGATGTAATATGGATATTTAATGAATTTTGAAGACATTTACTGTTAATACGGTACCGAACTTCGCAAAGAAATATTTTGTTCCGATTTTGTAGTGGCGTATGTATTAAATGCAACCGGATATTTTTTAAGTACAAACCAACCCGCCACTGCTTTTCATACCGATAATGAAACTTTCCACTGACCGAAGCATGCTTGAGCATATAAAATCGCTTTTAATTCTGTGTGAAACGAATGTTTTGCATAGTTATAGACTTTTCAATAATAATTTTAACAAATGAGTTTATTTATGATCAATAACCATTCAAACAATACTCAAGGAGCAACGAGAAAAAATATAATGTTTAAAGAAAACGGAAGGAGTAGGAGAAACCCGGCTCACCGTGTGATACTTATGTAAGTAATCCCTCTGAGGGCTATGGTGCGACTTGGGCGTGGATCTACCGCTTACAGGGGGTGATTGCCTTTCCAGGCTTCTGCCGCGAGCCAAAAGATTCATGTGTTCCATGCTGCCCACTCGCGATTCAAGTTCTTCAGCTCGCGCCTCGGTGTTTTGCTTTTCTTCTTGAATCAACCGGATCTCGTTATTAATTGCGTCCAGTTGCTCTTGGAGCATCATAGCGAGAGTTTGAGCATCGGTGTGACCAGAAGGAGATAGAATATCTGCGGTGCTGTAACAAACAATAATACATTATCAAAAAATATATACTATATACTAATATACGCACGAAGTTGTGCAACTGAGTTAAGCAACGAACTCTATTTCGTTTATCAAGCGATAGATTGTATGTATAAAAATCATTTGAGTGATCCGTGAAGAACGCACAAGCGATTCTACTTAGGAAAGTTATTGTCTAAAAAATCTACACGCCAGGGCATAATGTTGAGTATGAGAAAATAATATCAGTTTTTCAATTAAAATGTTCCGATTACTTCGTTTCATCTAATGTTTGAATGGAGTCAGCTCTTGTGATCTGACTTCCATAATCACTCACAAGGCATGTTCAGTATAAAACCTGATGGTTTATTTCTTTCAATTACGATTCTATTTTTAAACTCAACATTAATTTACGAGTGGTTTGAGTTACCCAAATCAACAATGTACATAAAACGACTTACCTAAACAAACTATCATTATCATCGCCTTCAGCATCACTTGACACGTCGAAAGCCTGCTGAACATTGGCCAACACATGAGCCTGTTGCATCTTTTCCCATTCGTGTTCCGTCATCGACCGGGACCCAAAAGCCATCTTATTCGGGTCCTCTTCGATTGGGGTTCTGCTTTTATTGGGCCTTCGCGGCAAGGAATGCGTATCGAAACTGGAATGACTCGCGCTGCGAGAAAAGTTACTGGGGTCGACGGCACTCGGCGACAAGGACCTGATGGATAATACAGAGATCTATTATAAGAATTTAACTAAACGGGGAGGAAACTAACCTTGTTAGAGCGTCTGTTTGTTGAATATTGTACGAGATTTCCTGCTGCAGCATCTGGCGTTTAACATTATCGATCTCCAACCTCGATTTAGCCAGCTCTTTCATAATTTCACCTTTCTGTTGGTCCAGCTCTTCCATCATCTTTCTAGTCTTTTCAAGCTCTTGTGTCAAATTATTTTTCTCCTGTTTTTCAAAAAGAGATCGTATTAGCAACGTTGATTGAATATTTCAATGAGGTTTTACCTGGAGAGCGTGCATTCTTTCCTTCAGATGATCTTGTAATCTATCGTTAGATTCCGAAAGGAGTTTATCTACTGTAGCTGACAAGCGCGAGTTATGGTCTTCATTCATTTTCAGTCTTTGATTCAGTCTGACCAGCTCTGCGTTTTTCTCGTCCAAATTGGCCTCCAATCGTTGAATGCGATCTTCGGCTGATCCATGACGTTCTTGAGCCTGAAAATCAGGCCATTTTTCATACTAAAGTGTTTTTAGCTATGTAAACTCTTGCTAGCACTAACGGTTGTGTATACTAATCGCGTGATAATTTAATACACAAGCATAATTAATCGCAAAAAAATGTATGTGTAAAAGCATATTTTTAAAAAGGTTTTTATAAGCAAATACGGCATCAATAAGCAATGATGTGAACTAGGGTGGCTAGTGAAACTATTCTAGATCGAATCACCAAAAAAGCACAATTCAAACTGCTGACTTGCTTAAAAATAAGTAGTAGAATTTTTCCAAATTTTTAAATTTATTTTCATTAGTTCGTATAGTTAGAATAGCCTTAAATTGTTGCCAAAATATTTACCTCTATTCTATTTTGTTTTAATTCGAATTGCGTTTTCCAAGCATGAAAAAATCATAATAACATGAACGTTAATAGTACCAAAGTTTTAATTGGCACCAGTTCTGAGAGCTTCAAAATCTTGAAAGTTTACTCTGAGGGTTTAATTACTTATTTACGCTATAACAGTTTTAAGATATAACAATTCAATTGAAAACAGCTTAACCAGACTATATAGTCTTACTTAGAGCAACCAAGGACCAGATTCAAGAACTAAGTGTACACAGCAAATTAAAGGAATCATATTTTGCACAAGAATGGAGCCAATTTTTTGGTTGTTCCCCAGTGTACATCAATCCTAATCACACGATTAATTGCAATACTTTTAACAAAATTTTTCAATAATAATTTCGAATTAAAATAGTACATTTTTTTAATATGCTGTTTTGATAATAATCGACTTAATAAGTAAATTGCTAAAATATTAGTTTTCTATCGATTTTCCAAAAATGTAAACAAAGATAGTTATTATAAATAAAATTGTAAATTGAAAACTATAGTATAAAATCGAATTAATAGGTATATCACGAATTAGTATTTCGATGACGAGAATAAGCCTTTAGCAATAATATAATTTTCCGAATCATAAAACCCGGAAGCAGTTTGCGTCTAAAAACAATATTTTACCTATTTAAATTATTAAGTGCTCCCACGGCTTCATAGTGATAATTTCTTCCGTAATATTAATAAATAATTAAAAATTTTCAAATATATTCTACTCATATTTAATAACACTAAGCTTTTTCAAATTGACGCATCAATCATGCAACAAATTAACAAAAAACTGTACCTAACATCGAAGCAAATTAAATTGCAAAAGGTAGGGCATTCGAAGAAAACTTATTTTATAAAAACTAAAATCGCAAAGCATAAAACTGAGGAATGCATTTGCTCAAAACTGGTGAATTAATTAACTGCACAACTGATATACCTAGAATTTGCTCAATCTTTGCAAACATTTCAAAATATCAAGTTAAATACAAGATAGAGCGATAATATTATACAAAATAATGTCTAGCTCAAGGCTCACTTTCCAACTAATTATATATAAAATCTATACATCAAAAGCTGGTAGGATTATGTGATATATGATATTATAGGCCTATGTATTGGCTAAGATACCTAGCCAATACATCGATTATTGTCTACATCCGTGGAAAATTAATTTTTGTGGTCATAACAAAAAAAGACTAAACACTCTTCGGTAAACAAATCAACGACTGAATGCGAGACTGGTCAAAATACGATAGCGTCTACTAGATTTTTATTCTACTAGTTTTGTGTTAATAGGTATGCTTTTTGTTGTATCTAAAATTATAATTATTGTGGCAGACGAGTACCAATTAAGAATTTCTTGCCTCGGTGAAAATGAATTTTTCCAAAAAAATCTAACTTGAATATTCTAACACTAGCAATCGAAGCAACTACTCAAGAAACAACTGCTTCTATTTCAGTTTATTCAATTTTACTGCTAATTTTTTCAACGCAACGTTGATTTATTTAAATATACGTTTCTTCCATTTCTGTGCATAAGACCCTACATTGCAATTTCGTATATTCCCCGACCGCAAAAATAATTTTCCACACCTGAATATTCGCTATTATGAATTTAGTGCTTCTCCGGAATAGCTACAGATCCTAAACTAATATGCACCAGAACTAATTTCATTATCTAGGAACACACTATTTTAGTTGTTGCTAATTTTCCCCACATATAATAGATTTAATTTCTAACATCTATGAGAAACTATACACACTAGCATGGACACTATTTATTATTTAGTTCAAGGTCTATGGCACTAATGGGTTTATAACAACAGATCCCATAGATATACTAGTTTAAAGTATGATGATTTTTTTATTTACAATTCTGCAATATAGAGATAATAGATACAATAATAGACATTCGTTAAGTAGTAAATTAAAGTAGAACCGTGGAAATAGCCCTACTCGATTTAGTTTTATGGAAACCTAGTCAAACGAACAAAATCATTCAATATTTGCGAATGCCATGTAATTGAAATATATGAAAGATCGGCTTTCAACAAAAAAAACATTTAAAAACCTTAATGCAGTTTTATAGAAAATATTGGAAATTTATTTTCGCATTTTCAGGTTAAATGTTTCAACTAATAAATAAAAGAAATACTTTTCCTTAATATAACTTTCGTAATTTATTTTGAAACAACCTGATATGTTTTAGATTAATAATTTAACAACTAGTCAAAAATTATTGACTGTTTTAAAACTAGAATTTCATATCAATTTTAATCTGGAAACTGTAGAAGAAAATTAGTGTTATATCACAGGTCAAGTTGTTAATTTAAAAACAGAGCTTGTACATGATGACTAAAAAATTTCAGGCAATTTTAGAGATATTAGTTCATTGGTTAGTTACAGCAGAAGTAATCTGTTGACAAGTTTTTCGTCTTTAGGACCTGTTATTAGAAAAGCATAAACCTTCAACCATTTAGCAGAAAAACAAATAGTGTTCTAAACTGACAAACAATTAAGAAGGACAGAGTAGGGATAAAATAAGTGAGCTGAGAGCCTCGTACCTGGGGTCTCACCTGCGTAAGCGCTTCCATCCGCTGTTTGAGCTGCTCTTCCATTTCGGGAAGTTTCGAGAACTGAGCTAATTTCTGTTCAGCAAGTTCCAGTTTTTCTTGAATAGCTGCAATTCTCTCCTCGTGCAACTGAAAATTGAACATCAGATCTGAGAGCAAGCCCCACTATATGTTGCATTTTGATGCGGATTACTAATTCGAACTGTATTGATTTCAGATATGTACGGTTACCTGATAACTATGAATTAATTGAACTTGATAGCAAAGGAATTCAAACAGGCACAGGCATATAAACTAATGTTTTGTATGGCAATGCAAATGATACCATTGTTTACCTTCATACATCTTTTGATAAATCGTGTGAAGAAATCCGAAGCGTTCATTCAACAGGATAATTATTAACGATTTTGTTTTGTGAACTACTTTATGGTGCAAGATTAACAATTAGTTCACCTTTATTTGTGCTTCTTTATGCTGCAACTCTTGTTCCAACTTCTCGTTCAGATCGTGCAAGGAGGTGCTTTCTCTTTGCGCATTCAAGTACCGTTTCTCTAAAGTGGCAATGCGCTCTTCCTGATCCTCTTTCTGCGCGACGTTTTCGCGAAGATCCCTCTGAAGTTTTGCGTTCATGTCTTGAGCTTTAAGCAATTCCTTCTGAGCTTTGGACAGGTTTTCTTCTAATTCGCCAACCCGATTTTGCATTTCGGCCACTCTACGTTGCCACGTGCTGATTTCACCCGTCTAGAAAATGGAGTAAAACAGTTAGGAGAAGATTATGAGATTTCCTTGCAGGGTATATAAGAACGGTTTCATTTAAAACTTGCGTCATCTGCGTTTTTGCAATGTTTCAAAAATTGGTTTGATTGATTAGTTGAACAAAACGTTGTTCTCAATCAGGTTCAGAAACATATTATTGATGAAAGAAGCAAAATTCTTGGATAATTTCGCTCATATTATGCAAATATTAAATTATCAATCTAATGCAGTATTCATAAATGAATATACACTATACAATGTTTCCCTCCGAGGCGGTGGATTTTTCTCAACTTATCAGGGCGCATAGATATTTCAATAATAGAACTTGGTTCGATAAATAAACGACCAAATAACTGAAACCTCACTATAAATCTGAGCTTTTGAAAACGGTGCACATACGGCAAATTTCTAAAATAAAACTATATGATAAGAAGCGAACATCAATAACATTTTCACCAAACTTAGAGTAGAAAAATGGAATATGTGCATGTACATAAATCAATCAATCATGCAGGGAAAGAAAATTTAAATATCAGTTTGGGCGTTCGCTTTCAAAAAGAGCTCTCAAGAATATTGAGATGTTTTCCATTTTTGATAAACGACTGATCCTATTGAAAATTTCATAAACGTGTGCTGTTACTGTACAATTCATTCGCTAGATGAGGTTGTCTTTTCCCGATCGAGTGCCTCAAAGTCCAATCGGTTACTTACTTGTTGCTCTAAAGCCTGTTGTAAATCGGCTATTCGGGCAGCGCTTTCAACGTTTTCACCGTCCACTCCGCCATTAGTCAGTCGTGGCTTGGCCGGCAACGCCTATATGCCACAATAACATGCTATACATTTACTTTACAACATTGACAACATCTATTTCAAAATAGACGTGCAAAGTATATTGAAAAGGTATTTTCGTTTAAACAGCGACTACTAATGGCAACTTGAAAACTTGCATATTGTGTCGGTGATGTTGCAAGTGCGGTCTTCCGACTCTTAACAACTGAAATAGACCTGTAAACAATCAATGTTCGCTACTTCTGTTTAGTAATAATGATTTCTGGCCTTCTAGTTTCACAAAAGTGAGCTGATTTTCATTACGTTTCATGGAGAACTAAAATACCACTTGTTGGAAGACAAAAATTTAAATATGTATAATAAAGTTTAATTTCCTCTGATTTTTTAAATATATTATTAACATTAATAGCACATTTTTAACATTGTTAAATAATAGAATGGATGTGATGAACTGTTCCAGCTGATTATTTTCGAATTTTCAATGATCACAGCCCTTTTTTTCTATCTGTTTGTTTGTGAATTAAATTTTCACTCAGTTTCAGCATTGCCTCCTTCAGTATGAAATAATTTGCTATCTCATATGTATCTCTAAATTCTAATGCACATTAGAAAGTGCGGTTGGCAGAAGTGGTATCCTGAATATATTTCACATTGATCCTATTGGAGAAGCGCTAAGTTAGTGAACACAAAGAAATGAAAAACGCGAAATCTTTGCCGCCCAGAGCATTTCTGCCTAGAGAATACAGCGTGTTTAAGAACTACAGAATCAAACTACTAAGGAGTATTCAGGGCAGCAATAGAAGACATTTGAGTAGAAGATCACATGTTCGAAAAATTTTGATGTGCGCTACGTCCCTATGACGCTTTCAGACGTTTTGTACAAAATCACGTTTTACACATATACACAATACTTGATATTACAAAAATACACATAAAGTAATAAACATGCAACACATAGTAAGAATTTTTTGCTACATGTTTACTTAGACAAGATTCATTCTTATAACTGATGATTACTTGGCAAACAGAAATTAACAATGAAAGACTTTCGGCATCACCCCCAGGACCGGTTTCGAGCCTATTAACTCTCATCAGCTGGGTTCAGCCAGAAATTAGCGATTCCGAAACCCGCACTTGATAATGCCAATGTAATCACATCCATAGTTTCCACGCCAATGCGGAATAATCGATATTTATTTATATTAAACGGATGGTGTTTCCACACAAATGAATGGCGTTTCTATACCCAGCCGATCGTGGAAAGTTTGGATTAGTTTCGAATTAATTTTTAGAAAATCAGTCAGCATGAAAGTGTTTGTCAGGCATGAAATAGTTTGAAAGTTGTGGCCTGGCCATTTCAAGCGTCTAGTCGCTCCAGTTTTATAGTCACATTTTTTTGAGAATGGCTTAACAGGGCCAGGGTGGTCAACTGTAAGTTTGTTAATTCCTACATAATCAAGCTGCAGTCCCTTTTTTTTAACAATTTAAAACTAGCTAAAACATAATTTTGTACAAAACGGTCTTAAAGCGTCATAAACCGTCGCCCCTTAAGGAGACATTTCCTGGCATGAGCTGCTACGTCTATGTCTTCTACTGATGCTTACACCCCCAGTATATTAGCTTTAAAAAACACTTCACCCAAAATTATGTTTTACGATGAAAATGATGATTTAGAACACATAAACGAAAACAAAGCTTTTTTGTCCTGAGTTTGTCCAACTTGCCAGTTTCCGCAGGGCAACGGAAGTGCGACTGTTAACCGAAACCATTGGCGAATCATTAATGTTCCGGAAATCAGGAAGGGCATATTTATTTAGACAATTAAACACTTTCCAACATTCAAGCACTGGAAAGACATACACAAAAACTGGATACGTTTGGATCCATTTTATAAGCCGACAGTTCTAAAGAGACGTTGACCAAGTTGTAACTAAAGCCGCCCAAATACGGAAACGGAAAAGATGCCTGGTATGTCGGATAAATAGGATATGCCAGGCAAATCCATAGACAAACGGATTAGTAAACACAGAGGCAGTAAGCATAATTGCTGATATGTTAATGACTTTCCAGCAAGAGGTTGCTTAATCATTCACAGCTTTGTGAAGCAAGAAGGGTGTCTCCTGAATCGGGAAATTCTTTATTAGATAAAATATTTAGGATCATGCAAACCGGAACATGTTGTATAGACCGTGTTATCCACAGCAAGATAATGGATCGAGACGGATTTTCTCTATAATCTGTGTCGTAGCAGCAGCTAGTTTGTGCAATCATATTATAGTTCATCTTGAACCAGGATCTCTGATAGTGTAATTTGGAAAATTTATTCGATTTTTGAACGTAAATAATTTAGAAATATATAATATAATTAGAAGCAGAATACGAAATCGACAGCTCATGCTCAAATAAATATACCACAACAGTTAAAATAAACACAAGCAAAATAAAAAATGAGGCCTTTTATAAAGTAATAAACAGTATACCTTGTGATGGCTGTTGTTAAGTTGGTCCGAGGTCTCGAGCTGTCCATTTTCCTTTGGCTTATCTTCTATGGCAGGTACATTTGTTACCGGTAATCCCTGTTTCAGATTTTGCAGCTGGAAAAGACAAATTAGTCTGAGTCGGTGCATAAGCAGTTATATTAATGCAGTGCCGTCATTAATCATCACGAACAACTCAATTAAACGCAGTTTGTCATAGTTAAGTGTGATTGTTCGGGTTAAAAAAAATCAATGTCTTTTAAAGAAAAAACGAGTTTACTTGTTTAGCCGAGCATAACTGAATCCACTGCGACACTATTCCTACGTTTAATACAATAGCAGAAAAACCTAATAATTTTCAGGCTATTGAAATTAAGCTAAAGAAAGATTTTTAGAAAGTTGAGAGTTCGGTAAAGAGGTGATAAAACTACTATCTGTGTTTTTTAAAACATCGTAATCTGTCTAAAGTCAAGTTGAATTATTTTCGCAGCAGATTGTTTAAACGGGATCCCAATGGAAAAGTCGGTGTGAATGCGACCAGGAACAAAGAAACCGTGTCTGGCAAAACAGAAGTGATGGAATTAATTAACAGATTTTCGATGCCTGAGATAAAAATACAGCAAAGGTGCAAAATTGAAAATGCTGAAAAAAGAGCTGTATGAGATTACAACTTCATAGTTTGTGAGCGATAGAAGAAGACAACTCACAAGACTAACCTGTGAAGAAAGTGAAGGAAATTAGGAGTAAATTTTGGAAAACTATAAACAGGATGCTGGCGATGGGCGAATTTTAATAATTCTTGAAAACCGTGACAACATTAACATTCTACTAACTGATTCTTACCTCTTCTTTGGTTGTTGATAATTCCTCTTCTAAAGATGAATTTCTCTCTAAAGCCACTCTCAATCTCTCGCGAACCTAGAAGGAATGAAAACGGAAAATTAATTTATCGGTACACTCAATAATTTATCTCTTGAAGGAGTGAACTTTACAGGCGCCTGACAAATAACAAGCTGAAACGCAAAAAAGTATTTGAAATTCGAAATATGTACTTGTATTTTTTACCTTTTCATCCAAAGCCTTGTGATGTTCGAATAAGCTCTTCAACGCCTTTAGAACTTCTACTTCGCTTGATACTCCCGATTGAGCAGCAGCCTGTCTTTTGACTACCGTCATTCGCAGTGATCGTTCGTGCCTTGAGACCAAACATTCTAAGTGTTCTAGTAGCAACTGAAATAAAAAACAAAAAGTTAATTAAGTGATATCAGGCTAAAAAATTGTTGAAAATATCAAGAACAAGTTGCTATTTTACTAAAAAGCGTTGTTTTCTTTTATAAAAGCAAATTAACTTCACTTCTAATAATTTTTGTACGTTTAGATCGTTTGAACTCAATTTTAGTAGGGTTTTTATATTTCTCAGTTTCAACTTTTTAAACACGCTTGATCATTTTCTAACCATGCTTAGTACATTTCAACATTTCAATATGTTTTAAATGTTAGTAGATGACTAGAAGGAAATGTTTTAAATGTTAGTAGATGTATGCTATCATCAGAGTCCGCAAAAGTTTCTAGTGTATGTCAGTACAAATTTCAAGATTTGCTACTCTCAGGCTGTGTTTAGCGTAAAAATAACACACGCGGAAAAA
>NW_026017110.1:20841969-20846579 GCF_020466585.1 Dendroctonus ponderosae | reverse complement strand
AAATAAAAAGTAAATTGGAGGCGCCGGGCATCGATCCCGGTACCTCTCGCATGCTAAGCGAGCGCTCTACCATCTGAGCTACGCCCCCGGTGAAGATTCCTTCGAAATAGTAGTAAATGAATCGTTATACATAGAAATATGTTCTAAACTTTAACTAAAATCCTAAATAAATTTCACAAACAGAATGCTATCAAAAAAACAATCCTCTATCAGAATGGAATATCAGGTATGGAGATGCAAAAAACACATGTAATAATATTTTAGTATGAATGTAACAATATTTTAGTGGAAAACTAGCAGCAACTAGTTTCTCCCCACTTTATTATTTTTCGAAATAAATACATAATTGTTTTCGGCGTCGCCTTGTTACACAGTTAAATTTCCACTTTTTGTCTGATTATTATAATTTATGGTTGAGAAAACTGGAATGGAGTTGAATATTTTCCTTAACGTATTGAGTGACTTGCCTTAAAAATTTTAAAGAAAACAAGCAATGTAGTAACTTTTAATTTTGTACGTGTCGGGACACGGTTTCCAATCTTTCTAGATTAATTGGCGATTATAACGCAATAAAATAAGTTTAAATGCATATTATTGCAAATTGAACGCATTTTCTCCAAATGACCGCTTGCTCTAAGGCCTTAAATTGTAATCTAATAACATTGAAACTACCGGATTGCCTTTTACTGCGGCTTGTTATATAAAACCAAAAATCCTAATAAAAGCAATTTTGCTCGGCCCGCGGATAACAACCCGCTATAAAAGATATTAGTCCCAATTTGCCAAAGCTCTTACACAAATAAAAGCATCCGCGCCAGCTTCATTTGTTTTGTTGCTGGCTGTGTTTTGAAAACTTTTTAGAGATCACGCTAGAGCAAAATCGATGGTTTTTCCTACATGCCCACGTTCAACGTGGCAATTTCGCAAACACTTCTCGTCCGACTGTAAATTGGATGAAATACATTTTTAATATCGGAAATTCGCTCGATCAGACAGAAGCAATATAATGAAATGGAATAATTCTGTTTAGAAACAAGAAACAAATTTCAAATACGTCATACATTAATATCAGTAGGTAAAAAGTATTAATACAGCGGCGTTTTAACTTAATAAAAGTGCATTCAAACATGAATATGTAAATCCTCCTAAATGATTGTGGCACAATTAAAGTGAAAAACATCAGCAATCAGAAAAAAATGTATGAATTTACGATAAGAAAAGATAAGAGAAAAGAAAATTTGTATAAAGTGAGTTTATTACAATGAAGTTCCAGACATCTATGTTACCTTTAGAGAAAATTCTACAGCACTGTAATGGTGAATTAGTAGCAAAAGAAAAACGAAGTCGTAACAACCACGTCACAAGCCTTAAATTGCTAGGTAGCTCTAAATCCAGAAGAACGCCAAGGAATCTCTGGCAAGTTGCGTTTTAATTAAATTCAACTATTATTGAAATTTATATCCTTTGCTTTGTTAAAACTTTTCGCACTAATGTCGCAAATTTGCAAATCTCTTTGTAATTCCGAATTACCGCCGCGGCTTAGCCTGAAATCACAAACAGAATACGAATAAACGCTTGGGGATTTAGTTAAAACCCATTGCATTAACCAGAAAAGGACGAGTTACCGAATTTTAAGCTATTCTAATTGGAATCTATTAACTGTTCATCGGTTTGAAAAAACTTACTGAATTTCCATCTGTTGTCAGGCAAAAGCAATATCAWGTGACTCAAAAAAACTTGAAATTTTTTTATGAGTTTTGGATATGTAGTCAATTTTCATTTTCACACATAAATGTGTTTTTACCGTTCCATAAGCCGTAAACTATACTTATTTCAGAGTTTGATTGAAATATAGGAAACCGTGTTTCGTCGAGAGGTTTACAAACGATATCTCTACATAAAATTATGGCAGTTTCTTTCTAAGAGCAAACAACATCTATTTTTACACAATATAACTTATTGTAGTCGTGTGGTTAGCTTATTTTTTACTTTAATCGGATACATAGTCTTCTTCTTATTCTTTGTAAAGACCCTTTGGTCTGTTTATTTCGTCTGGTCAATGTTGTTGATTCTCCTGTGATATGGATGTTCAACTATCCTTCCATCTTTTCGGTGGTCTTCCAATGAGCCATTTACCAGCTGAATTTCCATTCGACACAATCTTGGCTATTCTTTCGGGGTTCATTCTTTCTACAGGGTCCCGAAAGCATCTTCTGCGCGTTCGTCCCCATCTGATTATATCCTCCACCTTGCAGGTCTGTCTTATTGTGGCGCTTCTCACTCTATCCTGTAGTGTTTCTCCCGCTATTGACCTTAGAGTCTTCATCTCTACCGTTCTTAACATACATCGGATAAATAGTAATGCTTCTTTTTTATTGCAACTCGCCTAAATTAGTAGGTATGATAGATGAGGGTTTATAAAATTTTTGGTGACAAAGGCAAAATATTTTTCTTCATGTTCATATCGCTTCCAAATGTTACTAACTTGAAAACCAATGTTTAAAAGTAAATGTCCGTTGACTTGCTTCTTACTATGCAGGGTGAACCATGTATTTCGTGATAAACGTTCACGGTCGACCAAAAATGTTTTTTTATTAAATAATATATATTACTTCGATATACATAATATTATGTTTTTATATAACAAATAACTTACGTTCATTGCAATCTACCGGGTATGTTTTTTTGAGAAATTAAACTGCCTATTTTTCCTCTGATTTTATTTAAATCGTTTCTATCTTCCGAAAGTGCGAAATAGTGTATTAACACTATTTATTTGAATAGTGGACAGTTCACAAGAGCCGCATAAACCTTTTCATTTAGAAGACACACAAAAAAGTGAAACTGTCCGGCAATTATTGATTAACTTGAAATTGACAGAAAAAAAATCACAACGAAAAACACATTTTAAACTTTAAGATTTTCTATCTCTTATATATTTGTTGGTATACAGGGTGATTCATTACTAGTCATTATTAGGTGCAACAATAGAGGGCATTTAGTAGAAGATCAGATGTTCGGAAATGTTTCCATGATGCTTTAATCGTTTTGATCGTTTCGTACAAAAATGAGTTTTTTCGAGTTTTAACGCATTTAATTTTAATTTGTTCTGTAATTTGTTTCATTGTAAACTTGTTCAATCGTAGGTTTTTGTGAACTTGGTTGAAAACTTCATAGTCGTGTTGAACGACTGCAAATGGCGCAGTAATTCTTGGATCAGGTCTTGCTTTGTTTCCACTGAGGTTTTCTCAATCAGACACTTTACGTGCCCCACACAAAGGAATTTTAGGGGGCCACGAAACTGGACCCCCTTAGACGGTCCAATGTTGTCCAACAGAAAATTGTACATGATGGTGTATGTTTCGGGCAGATTTGCTGTCGAGAACGTTTATTGAGATTATTTTTTTTGCTCCAAGCATGGTTATTCCTACTGTTGAATATGCAACTCGCGTAAAACTGGCTTCACGCGTTCATAAAACAAACGGACAATTTTTCCTGCTCTTTCCACATCAGTATCGTGCGTATCGTGGAAATTAAGTTTCAAGTTTTTTCAAGAAGTTTTCAAAGTGTCAGTCTCGATGAATTGCAATAAACTTTTTCAACCAGAGATGTTGGTTTGAAGGATAGCGATCTAACAAAAAAATACTGATCCGTTTGGTGCTATGCTACTACAAGCGAATTGAAATAAAATGCATTAAAACTTGAAAGAACACTTATCTTTCTTTCTCAGCATTTTACACAGTTATTTTGGGCCACTAGTTCTTATACTCAAATGCCATCGATTACTGCACTAAACGATATCGCTCGTTACACCTCGCACACCTCGCTCTTTGTTAGCATAATTCTGAATCACCCTGTAAATATCGGTCAGTAACCTGTAAACTTATGACCAGACAAAAAACGAATTACAATTTGTACACGAAAACGTGATCTTTCAACGAAAGCAAACTTTCTGAACATTCATTTCACCAGAACAAAAGAAAAGTTGCACCCTCCCAACAGCAGAACCAGTCGCCATCCTGTGATTTGTGCCACCATTGAGAAACAATGCCATACAGGCTGCTAATTTGAGCTTTGTATGTTTTATTATGCGTGACGGGCCATGTGACATCAATGCCTTTGTCGCAACTCACAATCATGAGTTCCAAAAATGATGTCGCTTAGACTTTAATTAAATGACGGTCGTAAAGCGGAGTAAAGCCACAACCAATATTAAAGACAATACGGTAATCAATTTTGTTCAAACACCCAGTGGTTTATTTCGAATAGTTGTAAATCATCTTCAACGAATTCCGTAATATACATACATCTACATTTCGATTTCAACGAGAATTTAATACCAATTGGTGCACCCCTTTAACATTTCAAAGGCTTGATCAATTTATTTTCCATTTACGTATTGCAAAGGATGCACCTCATCCCATGCCACTATTGAAATGACATGAGCAGCAATTAGATTGTAGTACTTTTTTTTTGTAAGACTCATATAAAAATTCAATCGAAGACATTTAAAAGACATACTAAAACAGAGACTCGAAGAACTGATCGGAAAACATATACCAACCTACCAATTTGGCTTCAAACAATATTACTCGACTATTCATCCGCTA
>NW_026017110.1:20832501-20841919 GCF_020466585.1 Dendroctonus ponderosae | reverse complement strand
AACTCACCTAACTAACGGAAAGTCGGCATGTTTACTCATGGACATCAACAAGGCTTTTGATAGTGTCTGGCATACGGGCTTACTATACAAACTATACAAACTCCACACACCACCATATCTACTACACACCATAAAGAACTTACTACAAAACAGACAACTACAAGTTCGAATTGACAATACACTCTCCTTGATTGATGAAATTTTTTTGAAAATAAAAATGCCTCATAATTATTATAAAATATAACAGGCACGTAGTCTTAATGTTCTCGACATTTAAATACATAATCAATACAATAATGTCAATTTCGAGCCACCCTGCATAAATCTAATTGAAATGCTGCTACTTGAATCGTTACGTGATTACTTTTGTGTAAGATCTCCTCTTTCCGTGACAGACTATTAAAAAAAAACGAGTTTTTTATGAAATACGTGCATTGAAGCTCTATCGATTGCAAGATTTTAATGATGAGCTACTATAGAAATATGTGTAAACTGTATTGGTTTAGGTGTGGGCGAACATATCTATAGATACATTTTTGTGCAATAACTCAGTAGCTGCTTTCAACATAAATTCCAATACTTTTAAATACCATCAACTTTCTGCAATAGTCGGAAGTGGAAAGAGTCCAATATTTCAAAAACATGCTAACCATGTGTTTAAAGGTAAATCTAAAAAAAAAACATTAAAATAATTATACTTTTGAATTTCTGTGTAGAAAACACCTGTAGATTTACGATTTTCGTTTTAATATAATTTGGCTTTTGTGGATTATTTATGTTCACTTGTTCACATGTGCTTTTCAAGTTCTGATCCGATCTCGATTTGGAGCATTTTCTATATCCAGACACTGCAATTGTATGAAAATTTCCTAGCAAGCACCAACCAAACTAGCCATTAAAAATGCAAAACAAAAATACTGTCCTAACGGACTGAAAAAATACAATTCCACCCTCGCAATAAAATAGTTTGGTGATTTGTAGTTTTGCAAATTGCCTGAAATACTGATAAATCTACGTTGTTACTGCTATTTTGCAGGATCGACATTTACTAATGGATCAATCTCGAGAACAAATCCTCTCAAGCAATGCTCGAAATTATTTTTGTCTGCGCTTAACTTCCCGAACGAATTTTAGTAAAATTGATATTTGAACGACGTTCTTTCAAGCGAAATTTAATGCCTGAAGAGCCTTTTTAAAAGTAATTGTTTGAACTAAATTCAAACTGCGTCAATTGATCATGAAGATAAAAGTGAAGAAAAAAGATCGTTTAGCCGTGTTCAGAGTTTGGCCAAGATATTTCTCGTTGTGAGTTTTCATTTAATCCAAGCCCCCGACGTTCAGTGAATTATAAAAATTTATTGAAACCAGAATAAAGCGGGCTGAAGTTATATGTAGTAAGTAGTACAACAAGGTGATCATAATATGAGAATTAATAAATATTTAGTTTACGGGAGTTACGTTAAAGTAACTGTTTTAAATTCTCTATTATAACTTTAACTATAACTAAGTAAAACTAACAAACAAAATCACATAGAACTGAAAATCAAAATATTTTAAGAAATACATGCAATTTACGAAACATATTTGGTTTTTATTTTGGTTGCATAAAGTTAATGAAATACTAAAATGGTAAAATTATGTAAGAAAATTACAGATTTAAATTTTACAACTGCATAGAGATATATTTTAAGTTACTATTTTCGAAATCGCCTTCCTCTCTGATAGCATCTGCGTGAATACAAATGAGTGAAAAAAATTTGTTGTTCTTTGAGAATAGGACATGAATAAATATTTAAATAAACAGTACCATTGTTTAAAAATGCGATAATTTGCAGCATAACTATCAGGGACCGTTTATTTTAATTCAACAAAATATATAGGTACTACATATATAGGTATACAGTTGTCTAGAAAATTGGGAACATATGAACATAATTTTGTGTGCTGTTCTAGAGTACTTCTTTGTAAAAATGATTGATTGAACCACAACAATTTACAGCAACTTTGCAAGA
This sequence comes from Dendroctonus ponderosae, assembly GCF_020466585.1. Classification (NCBI taxonomy): domain Eukaryota; kingdom Metazoa; phylum Arthropoda; class Insecta; order Coleoptera; family Curculionidae; genus Dendroctonus; species Dendroctonus ponderosae. The sequence goes on along the minus strand of NW_026017110.1, from coordinate 20,839,907 downwards.
TCAAACCATCAAGAATAGTCACTATTATTTTACTAACTACAAATTTACAATAGTCGAGATCGATCTATAAAATCCAAATAACGAGCTATTGTCAAGCCAGTAAAACTGATCAGACCGAATTACAAACCCAGGGCAAACATTTGCCTGGAATAAAAATATAATTAGTATATGATCACCGTGCCACTGTTTAAATGTGGATTTAAATCAGTTTTTGATGAGAGTTTATTACCTGAAATTTTCTGAGCAAGAATGACATTATAAATTAATTAAAACCAATACCAAAGAAGAGTATAGTTAAATCTATCATCATCAATAGTTAAAAATTGGTGAACCCATACGTACAACACWCCCGGAAATTGAGATTTCCAATACCAATAGATAAAGATAGAAATGATATCGAAATATGTAGGATTTTCATCGGTACTTACTCGAGTATTATTCCTTTCCGCTTTCAGTTCCGCTATTTCCTCTTCCCGTTCTAAAAGCTGCTCCCTCGCTGAGTTTAGTTCCTTCGTGAGGGTTGCGAATTCCTGTAATAGAGAGAAAAAGTCAATAAACGGGCACTATATATACCGTTATAGAGGAAGTATACTAAGCATTTATGAATCCTACCGATGTTTATTGGCAAGTTTATTGATAGAAATGAGAGAATAATAAAAAGAAAAACGAGAAAATTGAACTATAGTAAAAGTCTATTTGCCATGTATTTTTAGGAGACATTTAATGGTAATTGAAACAAATGATGGTTGTTATTAGATGCATGTTAAATTAGATTAATTAGTTACTTATTCTAGCTTGTACAATACATGCATTTTTCATTTTAGATTTCCATATTGCTACAAATAAAGAGAGCATTTTCTTTGGTCACTTCACACACTATCAACTGTTCGAATCGCTTGCGTGTGCTTTCTTTCATGAATTAAACGAAAATATTTTCAAATCCGCATTTTCAATCCAGCATTACATGAAAACCTTGCTCAAAGACTCAAGTGAGTTAAATATTCAACGTCTTGAAAACGCTATGTTTTTAATAACTTTGTAACATCACTAGGAGCACCTGTTTGTTCAACCTGCAAACTTAATCAAAATTCATTCAACCCGGTCTCAAATTTAAATTATTCAATCTTCGGAGGGGTTTCACCATAGTTACGCATTCCATTACGGCCCCATAATTAACAGGGGAGATTATATTACTTTAAATTACCTAAGGCTATTTCGACTGACAAGTGCTTTCTACCCTTTATGCAACTTTATATTGCCAATAACGAGATTTTTGCACCCGCTTGATTCAATCGAATTCATCAAATCCATTATGTGAAAATACCAATTTTAGCATTTTAAAAGCAATTTATTCTAGATTATTATAAATTAACTACGTAAACTGCTAAACAAATTAACAACTAAAATAAATCGGTTTAAAGCAATTTGGGACTTGAGTTCATGGCTTAACCACTTTGTCTAAAGAACCTCTTTATTACCCCCCTTAGTGGTGCATTGTGTTAATAATAGAATAACATAAATATTTCCATGAAATTATTACAGCAAATGATACCAAAATAATCTCCATAAACACACAAACAAAAAGTACAAATTTCTGAAGATCTTAACAAATTTGTGGCCAACGTGGCTCGTATAAATTTTCGAAGGATTAAAATAGGCACAAATAAATACATTTAAATATAACATAAACATTTCAGTTGGTCTTTGCACCTAGAAAAATTAAAATCCAGGTTTAAGCCTGTTAGCAATAGAACAGTTAATAAACAGGGGCATAACAACAAATATTGATGATTTGCAATGGAACACAAATAACTTGATGGAATGCTTTATCGGTATGAAATTAATTACTCCCAAGAGAAATCAGCCCCGCTATTTGGGAGTGGAAAAACATAGAGTCCAACTTTCTGAATGTGTACACAACTCGACTGAAACAATAATTACATTTTGCACTTAATCACGTTATAACCAGTTTGTTTGTTATACAGAGTGATTCATTTAGAAAGGAAAGTCTGAATATCACCTGATGAATATTGGCTCAAAAATATGTCATCCGAAATGGGCTGCAGTACATTTAAAATGCCGAGTTCTTCGTAGGAAAAGTCCACCAGCTTTAAGCTCAAAGGATCTGCCTTGGCGTTCACATTTTGCTCATTTTATTTGGTAGAGCAAACCAAACCACCAGCTCTTCCTTCCACCGCTCTTCGGCGTGTGTCTTCACACGAAAAAAACGTTATCATGATAATCAATAACAAAAAATATATCTAATAAACGACATATCATTATTAGAAGATATTACTTAAGATAACACTTTTCACCAATTTTCCCGCCTGTAGCTTAGATGTTTTCAAATTGTTCACATTTTGCTCATTTTATTTGGTACAGCAAACCAAACCATCAGCTCTTCCTTCCACCGCTCTTCGGCGTGTGTCTTCACACGAAAAAAACGTTATCATGATAATCAATAACAAAAAATATATCTAATAAACGACATATCATTATTAGAAGATATTACTTAAGATAACACTTTTCACCAATTTTCCCGCCTGTAGCTTAGATGTTTTCAAATTGACAAAAAACGCACTAAATTTTCAACGAGTTTCGTTGTAAAACATGTGGATAATAATCAAAACCGATAAAGCAAAACACACAACACATAATACAGAGACGAGATTGAGTGAGTGACAACATCATCTCAATGAGCAAAGAAAATAAGTCCTTAGAATTGAGTTAAAACATAAATTTTCAAACCTTTGTAGGTGAAACGTGCAGTCAGAGATACGATAGACATACATTATAGCATACAAAAGCAGCGATTTAAATCAAAGCAAAATATCATCAATAGAAGCAAAGTTTTCCAACAAACTTTTTGGCCAAAGAGGAAAATCACATTTTACAGCGAAATTAAAAGGAGAAAACTAATGTCCTCTTATTGCACGGTTCGAAACCAGATTTCTAATCCCTTAAAATTGCCATTAGTTTTGCTTTAATAGCAAGACATTTTTCTGCAAAGAAGAGTTAATACTCGAACAAAACCAGCCCTTAGATTTATTTATGACTGCCTGCTGGTGGAAGAACGGCCACCATAAATTCGAGGATTACTTCGCCTAGTCACGAAATATAAATTATTTTTTGATATTAATTGGTGTAGTCAGTTTAAATCTTAATAAACCCGGCCGAGATTAACATATTTTGGCAAGGCTGCAAGGAAAGTTTTACTTTATACTACTTCTGATTTAAAACCGGAAAATAAAAGCAATCAACTTTTAGTAGATCGTCACTTTTATTTGTGTATGCAATGATTGTGGCATTGATTGCAGTTACTCAAACTCACTTTATTTAAAACAAATTGCGTTTTAGCGTTCTCTAGGGCACATATTTCTTTTAATATCAGCTACTGCTCCTAGAAAAGTTAGATTAGAGACAGCATTAGCAATGAGCGAAGATTTATGACTAGTCCAAAGGGCGCATTAAACTATGACGGCGATACGCGTGAGAATGCTAAACTGCTTTATTGTAAAACGAGCATTATCAAATGGCTTTTTCCTCAAAACGTTTTTCAAGCAAGAAGACGAGATCCAATTTCGCCTATAATTGAACTGAATAAAACGGACATTTCTAACGATTAAAAGGCGTTAAAATTAATTAAATTTATCGCGGAAAAAGGAGTGTGATTTGCCTAAAAATTATATCACACGTTCCTGTCCAAATGGAACAAAGAAGTTAAATTTTCAGAGTTATTGGAACTTGCTACAAACATCAGTCTGCACATAGGTATTGAGACTTGACTTTAAACCTTTGAATAGAAAAACTCTTGAGAAAATAGTTTCGAGTTTTTCAAGCCCCGAGTGAAAAAGTCCTCGAAATCCGGCATGTGGCTTAAATATGAAAAGCCGGAAAGCTATTTCCCACTTGCCAGTTTGGGATCATAATACTTCCATTGATATTCGATTGTCATCAGCCACGCAAAAAACTGAAGCACTCAATTCAACCACCAGTTATTTTACAACTAGTAAATGCAAAAGTCTTTTAGAAACAATGAGTCGAGCATAATTTTCAATATTTCACCCGGTCCATTCGTTAATGCACTTAAGCTGTCGAACTGAAACTCATTTATCAACGGTTTTTGAGTCTTTTATATTATTCTTCTGTGCCTAGATTACTGCGCGTTAAAGACAGATGGTTCGCTGCGAATTTCCTATTTTCCTCTAAGCAGATTATTATGTTCGAATATGTAATCAGTATCAGTTTCAGATTTAATACAGTATTTTCGAGATGATAAATTACTTCGCTTAAAAAGGGGACTTCTTAATAGTTTATCGTTGAATGAACATGACATGAAACGTGAGTAATTAAATCAAAAACATTGCAATATAATAGATATAAATAAAAAAATCTATGAAAATAATACCATACAAAGGATTTAGGATTACCCTTCACTAATATGGATTATATTCTTCTTATAACGGATGGTATGGAGGTTTTTTACTTACTGGGCTTTCTTATGGTCTGTTCAGTATTACCATTGCAATAAAATTACAGGACGGTTTTTAAGTATAAATATCGAAGTGTGCCAGCAACGAAAGAACCGAAATCATGTTTACTGTAACATAATGGAGGATATTATTAAGAGTTTGATTAATGCACTACCGCCTTCCAAGTTTTTTATAGCACACGTAGGGTTGCCACATTTCATCGAAAAACATTTGCCATAAGCCTTGTTCATTAATACATTAATGGCGACCTCAAAAGACGAGTCGGTTGGTATTTAAAAATTATCGTATTTGATTTAAGCCACTTTTGCATTCGCATTTCCATGCAATTTAGTTCCGTATCAAGCAAATTATTTTTGAATCCATGTTCGCGTTTTCCATGTACCATGAAGAGTTAAATTGGGTTGGCTGCTTTAAATGCGAAAAAAACAGTGTCCAGTTGCACAATTGAACTTCATGGAGTTCCACAACAAAAGGAAAATATGTGACAAGGATTTCCATTTGCATTTGCATCTGAATTGTCAATCAGTCAGCAGATTCTTTATTTATTATTTATTGTCACACGCGTTTAAACATGCTTCGTGCATAATTTTCCATAAAGTAAAATCCCACTATTATTCACATTTTCAGCCGACTTTGTTAGATATACCCAGAACAAAACAAAACTGAGACGAATATTGGAAACGGTAGACAGAAAAAATATCACCGTTGGGAATAAGTTGAGGTTTAATTTGCGAGACAGGAGCTGGTCTTAATTTGGAGTATGTACATTTGGGAATAATGAAATATCAGCCAGTTTGCTAATCAAATTTTGAGTAACGAAACATCGATCGGCCTGAAAATGGTGAAGACATGCAAAGTAATAAAATAAACCTACTTTGTGCAATTAATTTAAAAAAACCACGTAGCCATTGATTTATGTAAATTATTTGATTTCTGTGATTTTCTGCAAAACAATTACTAAAACTGAACCTTTTGTTAGTCAAAAAAACGTGAACAAATAAGCGAAAACCAACTACATCTTAATTCGGTTAGAAAAAAGCACAAATTTAACTAGGTTTGCAGTCAGTATCGCTGCAGGATTTTCCAGAATCTCGAGTACTTCATTACTGCTGTACGATGTCTCAGTCATGCATAATTAATTTTTACATCCATATGGATGACGGTTTAGTATTGAACAATAGAGCCTGGACATTGTTGGCGCAAATGTTTTTAGAAGTTATCCAGAGTATGCGATCAATATATTTGAAATAACGTACTAGGGAATTAATTATCATGCTCTTGATTTCGATTGTTACGATTCTTTACGCATATCATACAGGAATAAAAACCGTTGGCATTATATGCCAACTTGGTTCTTTCGCGCCAATTCTCTCAGTATTTTCAGTTTCAATACTCAATTTCAATTTTGTTGCTTTCCAGTATTTTTATATATTTTATCTACAACGGTTATATAATGACTATGATTGGGCACTCTTTCAAATGTCATAATTATGTTTATTACCGCATTAGTGCCTTCTTCAATTTACTACCGCACTAGTGCGGTAATGTGTCGATCATTGTCAAAGTTGTGTTTTAAAATTACACATTTTATACTGAGTTCAAGCGATGACATGCCATCTCATATTGAGTACGAAGCTTTTGATGTTGTTTAGGATCTGGTGCCAGATAAATCACCAATAAATACTAATGAGCTTGTGGTCGGTACCAGAAATGGTGCAGTGAATATATATTATGTGATTACACGACTCGGCCTACAGGCTCATGCAAATCTTCACATGCGTGCATTAATAATATTCATATCCTACTGGTTACGTAAATAACTATTAAAAACTAAAAGAAATAAACGAACAGTGTCGTCAGGGTAGACTCACACTTCACGACAGAGAAAGCAGTGAACAGACTTTACACAACACCAACTTTTCCTCTCAAACTGCCAAAGCAAAGCAGATTCAACAAGAACAGCAGAGGGTCACATAACCAAACCAACGGAAGATATAAAGTACCTTTTATTATTGAATTATCCTGGACAAAAAGTTGAAACTCACTAAACACGTACGAAATATCAGATTCGAAATAAACAAAAGAATAAAACGCTTTTGATGGGTATTGTACAAAGACAAATAAACCAGCATAATCAGTGATAATGATGTGTGAAGTCTAATCTCAAAGAATGCTCAAACAATCCAATCCTTGAGAACTTGGCACCCAATTTAAAACACACAGATCCGATTCTTAATAGGCTTCAAACCCTATATAAGATCGATAAGAAATTGCTACAATAATAATAAACTTATCAATTATTCTACTTGACCCTAGTGTTACTTACTTACTAACAAGAAGCATTTATTTGGTTAATGTCATCGTGGTTTGCTTTTCATCCAGGTGCAAAACTCACAGTGTTTCCTAAATATTGTCTCTATTGCAAATATCGAGATGTGAGCTTTAAAATAAGTATTTAACATTTTAATTTCATAATTTAACAGAAGTAACTCAATCTAACATCTACCACCTTTGTTATTATTAAAAATGAAAAATGACAAGCAACTGGTATTGAGTGCGGAAAATTGAATTTAAAAAGCAACGCCTACTAAATACACAATCAATTTCCTGTAAAATTGAAACCTATAAAAGCTGTTAAAGAAAAAATAAAGTAATTTAACTTAACTTCTCTTCACAGATCTTAATACTAGAATTTCATATTCATGGATCTAATTTGAAAAAATTTAGTGACTAGTACTCATTTATACAACTGTTGAATAAAAATATGTTATTTTTAATGTCTTAGCATAAGTTAGATATAGCTTTCTAAAATGTGTTGCATGAATTAACTAATGAGACCGGCGAGAGCCCTTTTTAAAAAACAATTTTATTTCGTTAGATTACAAAAGTTCATAAAATTACTCGTTGACTGCC
>NW_026017110.1:20827171-20831502 GCF_020466585.1 Dendroctonus ponderosae | reverse complement strand
TTTTTTTCTTTGTCTTTTGTTATTGTCAAGTTCAATAAACATTTATTATCATTACTCTGTGTGATCAATTGAGTACCTCAGAAGAAACTCAATAACAACTTTACCTAAAAAAATAAATATTAGTCCATTAAGACACATTTATAATATCTGGCTTTTGCAAACTCTAAATATTTTCCATTAATAATAGGAAATGCAATTTGTTGGCTACGCCGCTATAGCAAAATCAGAAAGTTTCCTTTTAAGCCAGGACCCACCTTAAATAACTTTCTCAAGCATAATGCAAGAGAGACGAAATAAAATTAAAAGAGATTAATCTTGTTAAAGCAACTCTAGGATAACCCTAAATTCCGGTTTCATGGTATTTTTTGTATGGATGGATTACGGCGGTTTTATTCATCAGCATTAATGCTGCCTCGATTTATCATAATCTGTCATGGTTTAATGTGTTTGCGTTTTCCTATAGCTGGCTTACCAAAATTGACAATGAAAAAGGAGTCAGTCAGAACAAATAAACGATTATTGCTGCGAAATCTATTAGAGGCAATATCGACAGTTTTTACTTGGCAATACCTAGTTGATTCTGATTTAAAAATCAAATGAAGAAAATTTGAGATTCAATTAGAATTAATTTGAGCCAAGATATAATTTCGATAAAAAGTGCTGAAAATGGTTAGCTTGAATTTGGAGCAAACGAAAATAATATTCTTGAGCTATGAGAAGCATCAATTGCCGACGTGAAGGTTAACAGAGCATTGTAAGTAAACAGAACACTATGTTACTTCTGCCTCAAAAAACGCGAGTTTAAAACTTCCAAATTTGATGCGAATGTGCAAATAGGTATTTCATTTTTTTAGATCAAAACTGCATTATACTTAAAAATAAACAACTTATTATGCAGGATATTATACAAACATAAGTCCAGGTACGCTTGAGGAGACTTTAAAAACACACTCATTTACAAAAATAAACATGGTGTGGAACAGATAGATATATGTTTAATAAATATGTTTAACGACTTGTTAACAAATAAGTTTCACTTGTAGGGAATATTTATTTCAACAGATTACCCCGATTTTGCTTCTTCCGTCTTTTCAAAATAAACAGCTTGTGTCTGAACTGTTAACGAGGGCTTCTGAATCATATGGATTTGGGCATCGTCTAGATTTAACAAGGTAAAGACAAATATGAGATTTGATTGCAAGGAATGAGTTTGAGCAAAATTGCATACTGCTGCAATTGGTAAATGATCGAAATTTGCCGAATTGAAACTATCGCGGACATTTACATCCTATCGAAAAATATTTGCGAAACTAATGCATGAAAATATATTGCCTAACTATTATGCATTTTATTTAAAACGTTTCCCAGCAAAAAAATCAACAAATAAATAATTACCTAATGTTTATAAACTTATTGCTACGCGCATAACACAAATATTTGATGTTTTATTTGCTAGATATATTAAACAGAAAAAAATATATGAAATTTGTTTTATATTCTAATTATTAAGTAGTTTTCACTTCGCAGTAGTATTTCATTCGCCCTGTTTTGTCAAAAAAAGTGCTACCAAAAGTACCCATTTCATTATTGCGCCTTTGTAAATTTTAACATTTTAAATTCACATAAACGTTAATATTATTCCACACTTCTGTTTCTCGTGAACTGCCAATATATGTTTTTCACTAATTTCAAACTAAATTTTCAAGTTTTCCAAAAGCTATGCTTGGGTTCGAGCACTAGCAAAAAATACAAATTCGATATTTATCCATTAAATAAAGTATGAATAACTTTTTTTAGAGAAACATCTTTTTCTCAGAAATTAAATAATGAAAGCCTATCCGATCTGATTCGAACTTCAATGGACACCCAAACTACAATAGCACTGTCTTAAAGCTTTCAGCCTTTTTGTAGCAATTAGCAGAAAAAAATATCCACTAAAAGCTCTGAAACTGCCACGCTTGGGCGGTTTTCACTCTAGAATATATAGAGCCCAACAAAGTATAGTCGGATATGAAGTGTAAAGACAAATAAAACTAGAAAAAAACTTGATTTACCCGGGAGGTTTAGATGAGCTTGAAAAAGTATCTTAGTTGGTTTTTACATCTTGTATATACGTGAAGTTATAATGCGTTTTCCAAAGAACCAACTAAATAGATTTTTAGAACGCTATTTCCATTTTTTAAAATGTCCGGATAAATCGGACCATACTAGTGCCGAATGGTGAAATGTCAACCATCGAATGTGGGACTGAACTATTTGGAAAGATAATAATTGGGAACCGAAGTACACTCCAAATGGTCTATTCAAGTGGTATACTAATCCCTTAGGGACTTCAGGCCTGCGAACCGGCTCTAAAGCAGCCGAAAATAAATAAAAGGTGAAATAGCAGGGGTGTTACTACACGTATACTGGCAAAGTGGCCGGATTAGGCAAGGGAGACTAACATCTTGCCTGGGAGCTCATAAATATATTGCTAAAAATGTTTAGTAGCAAAGCCAGCTGTGGTTTAAATGTTTTAGGAGAAATGCGAAGGTGGCCAGTGTAATTTTTTTGAATGTATGTATTGAGATAATGGGTTTGCCATTACTTTTTCGGATTTAAATTTAATTCCTCACGAACTCTACCTGACTTAAAAGTAGAAAATGGGTGCATACATTTTCATTTGGTATTAAGTTTACCTTGTTTTTATTTCAGTTTTTAGAAACTTAATTTTTTTTGCTATTGGACCCTATGTTTATTTTCTTTTGTAGCGGAAGTTTCGAACTCCAACGAACAGAAAATTCCGTTTTCCGCATCTAATGACATCTTTCGTCTCAAAGCTTTCACATTTTTGTGTCAGTTTTCAAGACTCCTTTAGCCTCTGATGTTTTGAATTTACCAAGAGCAATACAAATTGTACATTAAGATATACATAGTTTCCATTTATGCTTCTTCATCAACAACCTAACATGTCTGAGTATTGCAATGTATTCCGTTTTGTAGTCTAGTAAAATATACATATATCCTTCAGTTTCTGTGATTTTCAAAATAAATTATAGATAAACCTTCATATAAGTAGGGGCAGTTATTTTAATAAAAAATTCCATTTTTGACAACTTGATGAGAATCAGCTGAAAAAGCAGTGTTTGTGAGTTCACCAAAGCGACTATTAATTATTAAGAAATCCCCATATTTGCACTAAACAGTTAGTTGTAATAATAACCACAGCCAAAAATATTTTTTTATAGACGGTAAAACTTTTCACCAAGCAAATATCAGAAAAAGTGCTGATAAATAATATATTAGATTGTCGCTGCCGATTTGGGTTTTCCTCTGGGCCACCTACATAAAATCAAATGGGTCTTGCTAATTGCTTTCTGCCATTTTCATTATATTCTTGCGCCAAAATAGCCGTACGAAATTCACAATATTAGGGTCTAAATATATAAATGATGCCCTTTTAGACCCATCTCTACTTCAACTAATATGACGCAAGTAACTATATAAAAGTAGATAAATTGGAATTTTGATTGTTCGCATTTGGATCAATGTACGAAAATCTATCAAGCTCTAGAATATGTTAGAACTACTAATCGACTAGTAAAATCTTGTCATTAACGAAAGCTTAATTAGCATTATTTGAAGATTAACAACCAGAATGGATAGATAATCAATACTAGTAGAACGCAAATCACCTGGTCGTCACAGAAGTAAAATAATACAATTATACTTTCTTAATTGTTTTAGAATATGGTTTGGGTTCCACTCGGCTAGTTTGTATTGGGTCAAATATTCAAGATTATGGAATGTCCACTAAAGCTTAAGCGATATAAATGCATGTAATTATCACCGGTTTAGTCACAGTTACCGTAACGTAGATGAATGAATTACCTATTACCTTCCTAATTATCCGAGTGTGTTTTATAGATAAAGCACTATTGTAACTGCTTTAAAGCAGTCATTAGCTGGCGTTGTACCATGAAAACAATAAATTAATTAAAAGAACATTTACATACTGACAAGTCATACGTCTAGCATTCCTGCAATTGGGGCGTTTTGGTTGGCTTACACAACCCCAACGGCAATATGTGTTTAAAAACTGTTTGCAAAGTGGAAATTTTTATGTGTAACAGTGAAAATATGACAAATAATAATAAAACTGCAAGCAAACTTATATTTCTATTCTTTATTAACCCCTAAGAATCCATTGAACCGTGAGAAGTCTCATTTATTTTTAATCTGAATTATCAAAAAAATTACCACATTTTGCTCCGGCAGGCAAAAATTTTTGATATCAAAAAAGTTCTCTTCTACAATTTTTTGATGAAAAGACACAGCGGCAATGACTTTTT
>NW_026017110.1:20810379-20827029 GCF_020466585.1 Dendroctonus ponderosae | reverse complement strand
CCCTTGTCAATAATAACAATAATTTGTCAAACTGTGACTTACTTTGAATTTCCTTTCACGAATTTGCGGATACGCGATTAGTTCAGGGGAAATGCAACGGTAAGATAGCAGAAGCTTTCATTAACTTCGGTTCGAATAATGGTATGAAATTAAGTCAATTACAAAAATGTGGGTATTTACATTATAATTCAAAACAACTTAACTTAATTAACAATTGAATTTCACTTAAAATCGTGTAAGCTGCATTACTTTTTTTGATAATTCAAAGAACTTTGCTTAAAATATGTTAAAAAATTAGAGACGTTTGTGAGGCCATACAGGCATTCGCGAATAAACACACCAAATCCTCATTTCAAATTAAAAAAGTAAAGAATTCGTTTGCACGTGTGTTTGATTTTTTCACAAGGACCCGTTGACTCAATTTTTATTTAATTTCCCTTTCTTTGCCATCTACAACTAAAATGAAGAGTTTTAGTTTTTTTAACTCTTCATTTTAGTGAAGGGGCCACTTGGAAAAACTCTCATTTTACAGAGAATGACACGTTTTGCACCCTATATGGTAATATCCCTGAATTTATTATGTATAAATAAGTAATATGCAAGTTAATCGTGTTATTCCTCTTGCTAGCCAGAAATGGGTTACTCCCCTAATTCAAACAAACATGGGCATACCCTGTAAAATTCACATTCTCGGATAATTATATAAGCAGCACCTGCAAATCTGCTAGCTATGCATTTAATAGCTTTAAAAGCGCAAATGAACTAGCCTCTGCACTTCTTATGTATTCGGGCGTAGCATTTAGAACGTCGTTTTTAGTGTAATTGCGTTTTTAAATAAGTTAGTATTTTGAACTCTTGATTGAATGAAACAAAAATTGCTTGAAAGCCAACTGGTTATTGGAATAAAACCAAATATTTGTATTACAAGTATGGGCTACAATTTAACAAAACAAACTTAAAGTATAAATATAAACATGATATTGCAAAGATATCACTCTTCACCCTAGAGAACCAATTGGACCCACAGTTCGAAATGAACCAATTTAGGAGTGTTTATCACGTTCATATGTGCTATGGATATTCAAAACGAAAATATCGTATCCCCTTCGATGTTATTTTATTGCTTGCATCCAGTTGGTTTCAAAAGTTTAGTTTTATTCCGATATTTGAATTGATACCGACTTTACAATGTTGGCTGGTTATTTCATATTGATAGCATGCTATTAACTACCTGCTTAGCTCCACCAAATTTATTTTTTTTACCCAGTAGCTCGGATTTTTCATCTCGACGCTCTCACTTAAGCTTGAGTTTAAATAAACTTGAATGTACTCTTAAATACCAGCGCAACCAAAAAATAAACAATAATAAAATTAATATCTACCAGCCATAATGAAACGATAAAGAAAATTGTTAAAACATTTCAAAAATTTCAAGACACGCACAACTCGCAAACTTATAAAAGACTCCAATTTTATGCTCGCTCATAAGACTTTCGGGAATACTTTCGCCACTCAACTAAACATTGTGTCAAGAAATAAAGTGGCACTTTTCGCATTCTGGCGAATCCTTATTTGAGTAAAGGAGCGCCTTTGAACTTACAGATAAGGCACGGATTACAGATCCCTTTCAGACAACAAGATGTTACCGTTTTCTCAGATCAGAGGAAGCCACTAAGAAGGGCAACCGCAAAGTAACAATGCATAGCAGAATATTTCATACTTCAGAAATATTCAAATAGAGATCCTAAGTAAATGTTCCTAATCTGGTCACTTGACCCTTTCCGATATGAATATTAAAGTCTGTAATTGCAAAGGGTTTACCAAGCTGGTAAGCCCTTGACATCATCACACTTGACCGACTGAATAGTAGAACTATCTTAGTTTAGTGATACTTATCATTTGTCGTATCGGAGATATTCTGAACCCAGTTAATTACAAGGACGACTAAACAAAGTTTGGAAGCAATATCGCCATTGAAAGCATATAAAAATTGAGTTAGAAATTTCGTTAACTCGAGAATGCGTAGTCTGAAGGGAGCTAATTTGTCACAGTCGAAGTTAGTTGAACTTTCGAAATTAACATTAAATTACATTTCAGATAGTTAGATAGATGAAACGTTTCAACTTTGAAAAATCGTACAAATCCGTACCGTTGAAACTATCAGGATAATTTACACCAGCTATAAAGTAAAACATTTTCCAGAATATTTTATAATGCATGTCCTTACAAGCAGCAAGTATTTACATTAAGGGAATAACCAACAAGCGCACGCGATGAAGTATGAGCAATTAATAAACATGGGTTTAAATATATATCCATATAATTAAGGGCAATTAACGGTTAGAACATCGGTGCATGCAACATTCACATGGACATCGAATAAAAAAAAAACGTTTTAATATATTGGCAAGATTCATATTAATTTGCGCAAAGCAGCCATACTATAGTTCGAGAACATTATTACAGGGTTTACAAGTAAATTGGCCATTTTTTCGACAATACAACATCTTATTTAAATCGTACTATACTTACGGTTTCATTTTATTTTCGTCCTCTACCTTTAATTAAAACTATACAAACATTTTGAAAAATGATTTATATAAGAAATCGACACATGCACAATGGAAAATATTCCATGGTTAACAGTTGTGTCACCCCAGAGCGTTTGAAACAACTTCGAAATTTACTCAAAACTTTCTCACATTGGCCAGCCGAATGCCCTGATCAGTAATCCTTTGAATAGGATTGGGACGACTTTCAACCAATCTCGCAAACACCCCTCCTATACTGTTATGCAGCAATAGGAACGGTCAATATGCATCAGGTGAAATGGGTCCTAACATTAAAATGTATTGTAATTTTTTACATGGAACATACGCCCACAGGACAGACAAATACGGCAATTTCGCATGAGTTCAGTCATGTATACGAAAAATTGAGCTCTCCAGCTGAATTTAATGCACATAACGAGGCATGAATTGTATTTCAGCCATCATTTTTAATATGCGCAGGAAAAAAATTAATTCAATATGGGTGGTGCATTTTTCAGTCTTTACGCCAATCTAACAAAGAATCGAGGTAAATTGTGGGTTAACCGACATTTGCAAAATTAATAAAACATAGGAAATGCTAATTATTAGTCGTACAATTTAATACGAAACTGCTTTTCCACGAGCTGCATATTTTTGATGGACTAATATTATTCATATCGTTTGTTGTTATCTCGCTAAATAAATAACTTTGAGGTCAAAAGACGACACTGCACTAACGTTTTTAAAAAAATTATAATTTAGGATACATTGCAATTTTTTAGTTTAAAAAATAAAGATTTAAGTATTTAAACACTAAACAAAAAACGGGTTGATATAATTGAACGGCTATTAATTCACCAATATTTTGATGAAATATTGGCGTAAATATTAATATCAACGCTCTCGCAGATGGGAAAACTGAAAACTGGAAACAATTATATGGAAATAATGTTTCTACGCCCAAATCTCTTAGGATCCATATGCATGCAACTGAACAGAGGCATATTGCTTAATCATGGTTTTCATTAATCTCTTGGCGAATAACCGAACATGTGGCTGATCGTTTTTCAGCAAAGCATTAGCTCGAAATTTCACATTTGCTACAGGCAACTGAAAACACCAAACGCGATAATGTGAAATACTTTCCTTCATGTATACAATGCAAATTATGACAAGATTTGGGAGCAAATTTCCAGAAGTCACGCTATTTGAATTGTATTGAAGCCGCTTTTCAATTCAATTATTATGGAAGCCAATAGGTCATGCCATGCCACAAACAGACTAATTGAATTGAATAAAGTGGATACATTTAAACGACAAATGCGTTTTTCTCATTAATTGTAGGAAATAAGTTACACATCTAAAGATAATTGGAGTCAGTTCCATATTCAAAAGCAACAGCAGATAATAGTGGTTTTTATTCGAATGACTCAAAAATTGCCATTTTTCGATCAACAGCGATGATCATGAAGAATCACTTTTCTTTACCGTTCATTTGCTTTACGTAAATTGAACGTGTCTTTGTCATTATATTTCTTACAGTATTTTCATTAAAAAGTAACCGACAAAGCAATTACATAGCTTTATCCACAACTATGTCCTATACACAACCTACATTATTATTTAACGCTTGGTAGACCGGAGATCTTATAAATTAAAGATCCATAATTTAAGACTATGTATCAGCCGTATCATTGCAATTTTATTCTGGATTATTTAGGATTTTCAAATAAATATGGAAAAAATGACAGAAATCTCCAACTTAACACGCATAAGTTCAGAAACGGTTAGAATCTAACATGCGACTTATTGAACATTGAGACCGTGAGATTTAAATACGGTCATCAGGGTAGATTCGTATCAATATCATTGCCTAAAACATTTGTTTATTAATAAAGAAACTAATAAAACTAAAACATTGAAAATACATAATTGAAAAAGTTCAGAAAGTAGGTACCCGTATCGTAATAACATCCGGATCTTTCAAATTTTTCCGACACTGATAAATGACCAACCAAACGACAAAAAAATAGAGTAGAATATGTCTATAGAAAAAATAGAAAAATTTGGAATACCTAGATAATGTTCAAATTCATTTCCGCGCTTTTGTAGAATCACATCGCGGATGGTTCATTTCTCTATTTTATTTCCACTTTTATGTAAATGATTACTGCCACAATAATACCAAATAAGAACGAAAGCTAATATGTACATACTCATCAAATTGCCAATATGCCAATAGTGTTGTAAAATGGTCTCACTCTGTAAGTGGTTGTTTACAGCTGTGAAGGAGACCTTAAATAAATAAATAAATAATAGTTAGTACTGATCACATTACCAATGTTTACCAGTTCATTTACCTTTTACAAAATACACGCCCCTGCAAAATTCCGTTGATTGATTGAAATTATAATTAGCGCGATTCGAAAAGTGAAGGTGAATTTGTTATGTTAATTTAATGCGGTCAGTTATTTTAAGACGTCTAGATGTTTTAATTGAGTGTTTTTCTAAAGTGCAAACAGGGGGCGTAGCTCAGATGGTAGAGCGCTCGCTTAGCATGCGAGAGGTACCGGGATCGATGCCCGGCGCCTCCAAGACCTTTTTTGAAGACATTTTTTTTATATGAAGTGTGTAAGTTACGAATGTGTAGATCGTATAGGAGATTCGAGGATAGACGAGCACAAGAAATAAGGAGCAATTTGTCCGATTTTTTTTTAAATGATGGGTCCAATAGTTTTATTACAAGTGTACACTGACCATTGAATACTGTCCGTGGTAGAATGTTGAAGTCACAGGAATCAATCAAGAAATATGTATTTAGATTTTTCGATAAACACGAGCGAGCAGAGGAGCAGCATAGGTTTTCTTGTATCTTTTTTTGCAACAACGGCGACCCTAACATGGGCGCTTTAAGTATTAATCAGGAGCTCAAAGTTTGTGAACAATACCTTTTGAAATGTTGAACATATTGTCTTTGAAAAATGAAAATATTTTCTAACACTTAAATAAAATTGTGAAGAGCTTGAATTACGAAACTAGAAAAACCCACGAAAAGTCAAACAGTAAAAATGAAATTATGATGAAATTAACTGGTTACGACGCCCACGGGATGAGGTCAGGATAGCGTTTCCAGATACTCACATAAACATTCTACGTTGACTTTTGCTGCTATAAACGAAATTTAATACGAAATATTTACTGCTATAAACGAAACTTTGAATATATTGTCAACTACATTAAAACTGGGATGATCAGATATCAACAATGAACTACTAGACAAATGTCTATTGATGAATTATGGGGAACTACATTACATCTCTATCCTACCCAACGAAAAAAACCATTGTAGTGTTATGTTTTTGAGCTAGTGTCGCATATCATGAAACAGAATGCGTCAATAATTTATTGAGAAGCTCATTTATAATGAAAATGACAACGTTTTGAAGTGGGATAGACTTTATCTCATCGTTACAGCAAACAGAACCCTGACAGTAGCAGGTTAATGGCTAAATTATTAATGGCTTGCTAACTTTGCCGGAAAATTTAGTACGGAAACAATTATTGAAAAGTGGCCAAGCGCAATTGTTTATCTAGGATAAATTCCACAATCAGGCTATTAAAACAAAAAGTACATAATTGAGACTGCATTGCGAAGAAAGCTAAGGTCTCCGTCAACATATAAGGTAATTAAAACAATCCACAGCACCATACGTAGTCTAACTTAAATTCTAATTAAGTAGTCTAACTTAATTCTTCCAAATATCAACGCACGCTTTCCAATGTGTTTAGATTTAGGACGCAAACTTGTTCTCTCCAACTTATTCTCGTTAAACGCAATCAGGAGTTTGTAACTCTCGACGACTTTATTCCCACATATCTCGGCCATATTTTCAATGGTGGGTGTGTCGCAAATGTTCTGTTTCGGCAATGGTTACCAACTTAGACCTGCTATATAATACAGGCGACATTACCATTTCTCGAAATAACACGTCCAAGAAACTTTTCTTGCAATAAATTTAGTTTCGCGACATTAGTGGGAAGTGGCAGCAGCTAAAATCATTCAAAATAATGGTTTAATAAAATCGCATTAGCAGATTCTTATATCTCAAGAGCTCTTGGCATGTTTCATTCAAATTTTAAATATCAAAATCATTGTCATTTGTGCATGTGTAATAGTTGATCATCAACTCATTTTTGGATACGATTTGCAGCCGTTCGACTTGAGATGCCCTAGACATGGAAAACGCAGATTCTACTTATTATATGTTTTAAGGGCAATTTCCTGCTTATATCTCTCGCCCTTTGCGATACTGCGCTAATATTTGAGTTAGCCCAAAGGAACGCTATACGGAATTTAATATCTGTAATACTCGAGATCAAATACATTTACTACACACTTCCCTGTACCCATCGCATATGACACTTTCACCTGTTTGAGTAGATAATGTACCATTACCAAGAACCTTCTAGTATTATGTTACGACATACTCTATCTACTGGACAAGTATTCTGAAGCTGTAAGAGTAAGGTAGTCGAGTTACAACATGCACTTCAACATTTATGCACAGTACATTTTCCGGATGTTATTATGGATTGTGTAAGTCATTTTCAGTGGACTGTGCGTTCACGCCCCACCCGGCTTTGCAGTGCAATTTAATAAAGGGCATTTCGCACCATTAATTTTCAGCACCCTCGAAATCGTGAAATAACTCAAGTATAACAAGAAGGCATTATGTTGATGCATGTGTGTGAGGTACTCCGGGAGAAAATTTTATGAGACATTTACTGGATTAATAACTCGATTGGAGAGAAATATCTGGAAATTGACTGGAGCATGTTGCAGTGATTTGTTTATTTCAGCGTGAAATGTCTGTCTACCTTAGTAAATTACAAGCTCTTTTACACAATTCGAACAAGTTAAAAAGAAGGCACTTCTAAGATTTCATACAATCACTTAATTTTCGCAGAAATGATCGTCCCGACATTTTATGAATCCTTCAGGCAATACCAATAAATGTCTAATGAACTGAAAAGTTGGTTTAGTTACAATTGGTATGGATTCAAAATTGCCGTCAGCCACGGAAGTTATTAGGTTCAAATATAATTCCCGGTTGAATGGTATCGTAACTGAATTGTTGAATGTTAATTCCCACACTAACAATAAACATTTAAGACCACCCAAATAAATATAGAAAATAAATCTTTTCAGTTAAGAGGTTAGTTCAATATTTTCCATAAACTGGACCCTTAGAGTAAATTTACTAGTAGTTGATAAAACCTTTGAAAGAACTTTGGAAAATTTCACCGAAAAAAATAGCTTTGCCTTAAAAGCATTACTTTGGGAATATAACAAACATTATTCTGAAGCAATGACATTTTCTAAACTGACTAAAGTTATCAATTTGTAGTTTCAGTACCTAATTTCTGGAATAATTTATTTTTAATTATTTTACCTCAATAATTTCTGGTAGAATTGATGCACGCTTAAGTTACCTTGAGCAAACTTTCTTCACAATAGTGTGCATTTCATCAGATACATTTTATAATGATCATGTATAAAACTCTAAAGCGCCACATAAAACCGATTACAATGAAATTTCCGTTCTCTAACAAAGGAAAAGCAAATGACCATCTGGATTTTTGACATCGCCTTATCTTATTCTAACTAAATCGTCTAGTTAACAAGCGACAATTGATATGCCTATAAATTAATTCGTAATTTGAAACTGTACAATTTGCTCAGAATATTAGATTTTCCCGTATTCTGATAAGTTGGTTTGAAGCAGGCGAAACTTTTTCTGGCAGATACACCCGATCTGGCCAGTAAAACTTTAGTAGGTTCGAGATATTCGATATTGCTACTCGATGCTTTTATCACGATTATAATTGACGGTTTAGATCGGAAAAATGAATTTGCTTGAATTTAAGCTTAAGCAAACGTGTGCCTCTTCCTATTGTGTGTAGCTCACTGGTCAGATCGCAGGAACTCATTTACATATTTACATAATGAAAGTTAGATCGAGGTATGTTTTTAAAAAACAAACATTTTAAATAAAACAGTCATATTAAATAGTACGCTTGGCAGCAATACTTATCGAATAAATTCTAATTATCCATCTCTAGTCTTGCAGAAATTTATGGTTTTCCATAAAAATCAACTTACTTAAAAATGTAATTTTCACTAGAAAATGTCTGTATTCATACCTATAATTTCATACAATTGAACCAAGGAAAGCAAATATACGGGATGTAGAATAGTGAACAAATAATAAGGTAATGTATAGGGTGAAAGTAGGTAATAATGACAATGAAAAAATTAGATCGCGTGCACTAGCTTACATTGTATGATTGATTTCTGTGGTGACCGATTAATTTGTGGTTATTGTAATAATTACAATAGAGTTCCGGTTACATATGAAGTTATGTTTAAAATATTTCGAACTTTGGCATTAGGATTATTTTAGGACATCTAAATTGATTAAAATTCCGTGTTTTGTTGGAAAGGCACTTATTTGGAAAGCGTTACAAATGTAAAAAAGCTTTTTCGGAATACGGAAATAGGTGTCAAGTGGGAAATTTCCTGCAAAATTCATGAATCGTTGCGATCTGGACATGTTGACTGTTGGGTGCTATAAAAACGCATTAGACAAAGTGTTGGGCGCCAGGATTTTTTCTGGTATTCGCATATTAGAAAGCCGACTGCTTAAATGTTTACTTATTTTCACATCTATAAAGAATTCGGTGCGATATATGTGACAAAAACAAATTCAGAAGAAAAAGAAAACAATTAAGAATTATTTTAGAACAGCAAACTTGCAGCTGTTTATTATATAAAACTAACATGGTAAACGCAAAAAGTATATCATAATAATCGACTGAAAACCAGAAATGTTGAGTAATGGACTATGCTAACAATTAAAAAATATCCGGAGACAAAAGCTGCAATTAGAAAAATGCTTGTGCCAGAAAATAAGTTGAATCGCTAAAGATTTCGATAAGTCAACAAGAATTCCCTGAACAAGTAAGGTATATAACATCATTCATAACAAAATCAACCTTATCTGGTGACTTTACTCATGAGGGAAAATGTATTTAAAAAAGTAAATGTTTGTTAAATTACTTATTATAATATATTTCAATAAATGCAAATCTAAAAAAACTTTTTGAAATATGGTGGGCATTTAACAAACATAATAGAAATTGGTTTAAAAAATCTTTCAGAACGTATACTTACGTATAAGTAATGTTAGGATTGATATACCAATATATCGGTTTTCCGATTATTAAGCGCCCAATGGGAAATAATTGCGTATTGATTATATTAAATAGTTGTCATATTGAGGGTATGAAGTTTAGTAAGATATTTTCAAAGAAAAAAAAATGATTGAATAAGTTTTACCAACAAGCATATTAGAATGGAAATCAACCAGTCTGAGACATTGAGAGAGAAATTTTGCAAATGGTCTTCAGAATAAATAAATAAAAATGGCTTTGTGGAAGTTGCAACGCAACATTTTGATTTAAAAACAAAGAACCCAAAATGTGGGTCAAATTATTGATGGATTTGCCACGCTATACTATTATTGATTTAAAGTACATATCTCAGGATAAGACAATATTTCCTTGATGACATTAATTAATTTCATGTAATAAACAAAATTCCTATATAAAGGCGGTTTTTATTATCGTTATTGTTAATGAACCTTCCTTCATCTGCTGATTTTGTCAAGATGATTCGGATTTGTCGGCTGAAAATACATCTGTAAGAACTTTGCTTCCATTCCCATTATGAATAATTTACAGATTAACTGCCAAAAAAGAAATATCAATCAACGTTGTATAATATTATTTATGACCACTGCGATCGTGATACAAGATTACTTTTTGCTACTGCAATAACTGCACCGCCAACATAGATTTATCTTCAAAAAAGCGTCGAGAAAAATGACTGCCATTCTATCAATTCCGAGCGTTACTTAAATGCCTCGCATCTATTACGGGTTTTATTCGTTACATATGGTCTGCTACTGGCCATGTTTCCTTATACCATTATTTCTATTAAATACTTGCTATTAACTAAATGAATCATTTTAAAGTTATGCTGCTAATAAATATGTCCAATTTACAATAAAATACAAGATAAACTTGCCGTGCACTGCAAAACCAGTCAATCCAAAATTGGATCAACTCATGATAACAAGCTATCTAACATTTAGAAATTTACTAGTTATGACATTATTATTATTTAATTTGTTTTCATAGCTTTGAGTAAACAATTTGTTTCCTTAATTATTTTATGTGCTGTATGCATAAACATAAAATTCCTTTAATATCTGGAACTCGGCAATTTTCCATACGCCAATTTCAAATACGCTCTTCATCTAAATATAGATTGGCTTCATATGAATCTTCTAAACGTCTGTTAAACTTGTAGTTTTCCCTCTACTGGTAACGTTACAAGTTGCGAAGTACTTAAAGCGCCATTTCAGATATGTATATCATTTTGATCCGCGAAAACGAATTATTCCCTAAAGTTTCGAGCTAACCGGTTTTCGACCAATAAAAGTACATTATCAAATACATGCCGTAATAATAACGACTGAAAAGTTGCTGTCCTTTACAAACACTGTTAGAACTTTTGAGGCAAGTTTGCTAAATAACGGGGAAACGAATTTCTAATTACGCTGCCGCTGTGTGACAAAGCCCTGTTCCAAAATAAAGCAAATAATTCCCAACAGCCATGCAGAATTTAGCAAATTAAGCTGGTGGTTCGTTTTTGGTCGTTTGAAAAAAAATATGTTTGTTCGTCCCCCATTCATTAGCCGCTGGTATGGTACCTGTGCAGAATTAGTTGGAAACTAATGTTGCGAAAATAGCAAAAACATGGATAAATGAGATGACGATCGATGAAAACACTGACTGAAGATGAGAGAGTACTTATGGCAATGTAAGAGAAATATTATGGAAATGTTCATTTTGATAAGTTGATGAATTTACAAAATTTTGAATTCAAACGGCAAAAGTCATTTATGGTCAAGTTTTTCATAGAAGATGGGTATTCATTGACGCTTATAAACGAAGGTTTTTGGGAAACCAAGAAGCTATTATATGAGACTATCTGAAGTTGACCGTTTCCATTTCTCTAACTCTTCAAAGTTACATCAGCAATTTTTGTGTGACTTTTTGCTCCTGATTTATCAAAATCTTAAATTATCGATTTACATCTCCAAATTAGTGCTCATCCATTATATTATTAAATCAGAATACACATTTACTAATTGGCTATACAAATAAACGAAGAATAAGTAAAATACACCAAAATAAAAAAGAAAAACAGCTTTGCAAATTGCAACTGCGAAACCGTTCGTGCTAAATCTGGAATCGCAAATAACATTTGGACGTTATTATTTTTCTTGTTCACGACATATGTGCCGACATTCATGTGACTATCTGCCGAATCTTTTCTCATCTAAAACGGAAAATAAAAATACTACTTGGATCGATGTAGGACTCCAATTTTAAAGTTGCAGTTAAAGAAAAGACATCACGCTAGACATGTGTTAAAATGCTTACAAGTTAATGCACTAACACATGTCCACCTTAAACCACCCGCGAATTTGGAAATGCCGTATTCCGTCGCTTCACAGTTACAAGCTAACTTTATTTGGGAAGTTACTACCCGACACTGATTTGCATCTTATCGAACGTTGAAATTGGTACACATTAACCAGGAACTCAGAAAAGGTCCTTTGAGAATACCATTAACGCATAGAACATGAACAAAGTTTTATCACAGGAAAAGGTACCAGAATCAAAAAGTTGAATGGCCAAAAAAGCTAAAACAACTGATAATACTGCGTGTAGTGTAATATCATCAGAAAAATCAATATGTATTACACTAGGAATGAACGAGTAAAGTAATGGAATTAATGTGCTTAATTGATTAGATTACAATTCAAACTGGCATATTACCTTATTAAGCAAATCATTCGCATAACTGCTGATCCAAATTGGTCTAATAACGTGACCAGTTGGGTGGATTCAAATAAGTTTATTGTAGTTAGAACTAGATTCCTCCAGGTAACATAACTAACTAATTGGTTTTGGAATCCCATTAATTAAATTTTGATCCCCAAATTTATATTTAAATTACAATGCTTCGTTATGTGCGAAGAAACTCAGTTTTGCATTGGGTAATTAATATCCAGATTTCAATGTAGATTTTAGCTCATTCCAAATTAGCATTTATTAAACGGTAAATGATTTTTAATTATGCATAATAAAATAAACACATATACAAGGTCAGTTTGGGTGGAAGTTTGGAAAACCGTGAATAACCAAACCTCATTTTAAAACATTTGTGTCGATATTTCGTTTATGACTGGAGTAATCCGAAATCTTGGAATTTTAGTACAATTTTTTTTGGCATTAGTATCAAAGCTGAAGCTAAACCGACATCGTTTTCTGATGTTTAATGTCTAACATTGTTAAGTGGCAAGAAAACAGACATATTTGCGTTTTTTTGCGCAAAAACTATGAATGCTACAAGATTCTATAGAGCACAAAATTGTGAATAAATGATTAGTGCATCAACCAAAAAAAAAAATTAGTTGATTCCACCCACCAAATAAAAAGTTTTTGTACCACGACACTCAAGAAATTACCACTTGCCCAAAACGGCTGAACTCAACTGTTTCGTCAAATGAGTCTTACATACCTAAGAACAAATTCACAGCGAGTTTGACTAAAACACATCGTACCATTCTCCCGATATTTCAAAAAGATAATTTTTTTGAAAAACTTTGACTATCCATAGCAGAGGAGCCATACATTTTTTGTTAATAAAAGTTAGGTCAGATCGTCTTCTTTTGATACAAAGAATATCGCAGTAGACTTTTGATCATGTGCTTACGGGACTTATTTTCCTTGCACGGATTCGCACAACTATTTATTTTTGAAGTTTATAATTGCGATATATTTTGATTGAAAGTAGTATGAAATCCGCAATCTATCAGGAAACGGTGAAATCGGCATTATCAAGGATTATCCACTCTATTAAGAACGAAAAAGCAATGATTAGTCCAATTGCCAAAGTAAGTATAGTACGTATCGTAACGACGACTCAATTCGATGAACAACTCCAGAAATCCCCGCATGCTTACTGGTTCGTACATAATTCAAGACAAAATATATTGCGAAATAAAAATTTAAAAAGAGGAGAAGCCAACCGATTGTCATGGAAATAGCAAAAAGATCCCTTGCGCGTTTAAAATTCGTTGGCCGTACGCGCCGCGACGCAAATCGACCATGCATTTGTCTGATAGCTTTTCTAACAAGAAAAAAGGATTATTATCTTAAATATTAAACACTCCGGGGAGTCTGCTCTCTCTCGGTAATTCAATCTCATTAAACCAACTGCAAAAATAAACTGACAGTGCGCTAGACAAGGCTAATTTTTATTATGGCCACGTAATAAAATTTGTCATTTTAAATTACCCTTTCTTAATGAATTTGTACTCAGAATAAAGTAGTTTTGAATAACGAATGATTTTAACACATGGAAGCCCCTTCGTTTTGAACAATAGCGTAGCTTAGTGGACTAATGAATTAGAATAACTATAAATATGAGATATTTTCCTCAAATGAACATTTGTTCTAAAGCTTTCTAGAACTTTTTGATAGAGGTCGAATTTTTTAAACGTATTTGTATTTTCAGTCGTGATTCACCTACGCTAAGTGACGTCTTCGATTTTTCATAAAAAAAACGATAAATAAATACAAGAAATTCAAAACAATATTTTATGTTCCTGTCAGTGAACCTATTTGGTGATTTAAGCGCATGTTCTCGCTCTCACTTCATTATTTGCATAAAGATGAACACGTGAGCACTTAATTTCAATTAAAAACTGCATCTGCATCTATGCATTTGTCTACCAGTTTTCCTAATCAGATATACATCAAGAGAGATCATAAGAGAAGATATACATCAACAATGATAACCAGATAGATGGCTTATGTCGACTGTTGCTGAAGATACAAAACTACAACTCAAGGCAGGATTGTCTAAATCCAAAAACGTTTGCTTATGGATTTTCGTAACATCTGAACTAACACTTGTCAGCAGGCACAACTGCCTTATGCAAACGAAACTGAACAAAACTAACACAAAATGAAGCAAACGTTCATTTATGGTAATAAGGTAATATGAATATTTTTCGAATAATATCCTCAAATTTATTCGTAACATAGAAATTCGGTTAAATTGCATCGTTTACTTGTTCTAAAGTTTGGAACTGGTAAAACATTTCGAATAAAAGTAGTTTTAAAACGTGCAAATTTGATAGAAAGATAGTGTGGTATAGCACTTTTCGACTATGAATTGTTGAATCAGCTCCCTTGAAAGTTCCAGTTCAAAGGAAATCGCCGCAAGATCGTAAAATAACGTGCCATAATTGTGTTAGTGCTTGTCTCTGTGTATCGAAAACTTAAAATGATCTGAATCGTTTTGTGCGAGTTTTGGAATAACTTCAGCATTCAGTAATCCTGTTGCGGTACGCTTCAATTCTCAAATGCACAGCAAGAATCGATTTACTTGCAATTAACAACGCACGTTCATTAAGCTGAGATAAGATTATTTGAGCAAAGTTTTTTGCTACAAGTTAATCACAATCTAATAATTGCCATGTTTAAATATACTAATAGTTTGTCAATAAACCGATTACTTTAAAATCATAACAAAATTTTAATTCTTTCGAAAAACTTCTCGAATAAATTGCGCAAAAAATAAATTTAATTGTACATTAGCACATTTTACGGCATGGAAAAGAATCGCATCTAGATTATTTTTCAAACAGTTCGATGCCATTTCTTTTGAAAGATATGTAAATAAGTTTCAGAAGTAGAATCTGAAATGAATAAACGATAGAACAGAGATTTGGCATTCTTTCCTGCCTTTGGGCATTTAAAATGGCTTGCCAAAAATTAAAAGTAGATCAGAGCTTTAACCATATGTTACCTGCATCTACACTTCGCCATTTTCCGACAGTGAAATCACAGGGGGCGTAGCTCAGATGGCAGAGCGCTCGCTTAGCATGCGAGAGGTACCGGGATCGATGCCCGGCGCCTCCATTTCTTTTTAGAAATTTTTATCAAATTTACATTTAGTTAATTAATCCATTTCGTGTTTATCTTTATTTTTTAAAACTGCAATTGTAAGACCAAGTACAAAGAAATATTGCTCTTGTTCTAAGTGAACATTTCTCAAATAAATCATAAGTTTAAAAAAAATTAAGTACAAACTTTATTGAACAGCTCAAAAGAATCACAATTTAGATAAAAGCAAAAGTCTTGGTTGGGTTATCCATATAACAAGCAAAAAAACTCGAAAGGCCTCTGAGCTCATCATCAAAAAACAGCAGTGTTAGTAGTAGTACCATAGTAGTATTTCAGTAGGTATCTATGTTTTAGTTAAAGAAAAGATTGTACATCAAAGAGCTGAAATAATGTTTTTAAAAATATATTTTTTTAATTCTGCTTTTTTCAGTGGGTTCAGTTTCACAGAGATCTTTTAGTTCTAGTTTACAGAATCTAAAAAAAATTGCTGACGAACATCAAACTTACTTCAAGAAAAAGTTTTATAAAGACATACAGTGCGTATCACCGCATATCTAGACTAGAACTATAAACGTTGTCCTTGATAAGCTGAAACCCGAAAAATTACCAGTTTTTAATACATTGTCGTTTATTCATCAACGTAATGTTTTTTTCCAGTTCACTACTAATTTAGCCCGCTTCAAATTGGAGAATAAAATACGCGTATAATTTGTACGTTCACCTGTAAATTTGTAAACAAATTCGGTTTATCAACAGCTAAACCTAATAAAAACTAGACCAGAGTTAAAATACGCCTTTTAGAAAAAGGGTTTCTCAAAATTTTTATTTCAGATACCTCGGTACAATAACAACTGCTTTGGAAATCTTAACTTAGCCTATTTATTAGCAACAAAATGCGAAGTCGACCTTCTCGCGTTTTGCGATGAACGTGGAACATGATACAGTGGAACGTGCTTAATTATAATTAGTTGCACAATCAATATCAAAGATATTACTCGTCCCCTTT
>NW_026017110.1:20798928-20809380 GCF_020466585.1 Dendroctonus ponderosae | reverse complement strand
ACAACAACTGCTTTGGAAATCTTAACTTAGCCTATTTATTAGCAACAAAATGCGAAGTCGACATTCTCGCGTTTTGCGATAAACGTGGAACATGATACAGTGGAACGTGCTTAATTATAATTAGTTGCACAATATCAAAGATATTACTCCAGTCAATGGGCAGTTTAATTATGAAAACAAAACCTTGATAATGAAATATGTTATTTAATATATACAATACGAGTATTTAATATATGCACGTTAAACCATTTTAAGGTCATGCAAAGACCTCCGCATTTTGGTTCGACAAACGAAAATAAGAAACACACGCAATAAGGAAATTATTTTAAAAACTTCCTTGATTAAAAGCAGGACAGAAAAACACAAAATAGTATAACTAAAATTTTACCTTTACGTTTAAAATTAATTCAGCTTTTCAGTAAAGAACAGTTCTTTACAGAAACAGCATGCTTCAGTTTGATCAAATCATTATTGAGTATGCTTAAATTGTATTTCAAAATGTTACATTTTTGTAAAATCATAATTAAATAAATTTAATTAACGGAATTAACAATGTACTGATTTACTCTAAATAACCACGAAACTGTGAATGGATTATTGTAAGTGTTTATTTAGTTAAACATACAGGGATATTTAATTAATTGCTTTAAAATAAACTGATGGAAGAATCATTAGTAATAGACATATTGAAATGTTCTGTGTTGGCTGTTTTCCTGCTCTATAGGTGAAAAATTATTCAGCTATAAGAACACTAGGAAGAACAACGCCTATTCTCGAATTATGCGAAGAGATATGGGCAAAAAAGTCATTAGACTTCCTTGTTGCAAAGAAACTGCAACACTATTATTCGAAAGTTTCCGACTGATTTAGGCCACTAATTCGGGTACAAGCCATTATACCAACATCCGATGGTTGAATAATAGCCCAAGCACGCCAAGAATCTTTACATTTTATCATCGAGTTTCTAATGGCGAAGTTTCTCACGTGATTTATTATTTTATAAACAGGAAAAAGGCAAATTGCTTTCGTGTTCCTTAGTAATTTGCACGTATACCAAAATTATCTCGAGCCGATGGACAAAGCACGTTTATAATGAAAGTAGCGCAAAACAATCCTAATGCAAAATTTTCACAACTAATCTACGTCTAACGATACACAATGGACCTATTCGCTTAGGTATACAAGTTTCTGTCTTTCAATGTCTTTCTGTTTGTGTTGAAAACGATTTTATAACTGTATTTTCTCGCTTGAAATAAAAAACTTAACAATTTAATGCAAACACAAGAAACTTTGTACTCCGTTAAGAAAAAAATAAACATACTTAATTGTCTTTAGCTGAAAGCGAATTCATACTTTTTGTGTTTTTGTGTTTAGTCTAGTAAATTTTAACTGACTTTTTCCAACCATTTCCAAATGCTACTAATAATTTCACTTTTGCGAGTGAAATTGCACCATATTTTATAAACATTTTTTTTATCCATCAGCTAATAAACTCAAGTATTGCTTTTCTATATGTGTACTTACAGCTTTTATGCATCTATTAAGAATTTGCCCATACGTTCATCGCTTTTTGGTCTGTAATTACCTGCAACATAAAAATCATAGTTAAGTATGTAYATCCATGTTGAAATATAAAATTTTGTACTATCTTTATAGCTATTTATAGTTAATATACTTAATATGAAGGTAGTCCTGTGAGTTATTTATTATTAACAAATGCACTACGTGACTAGAAAACTTGACAATGCTTATTCTGGATTTTGTTTTCACTTTCTACCAGGCAATTTTCTTATAGGCGTATAAATGTGATAGCAGAATGTATTCTGCATATAACCAGCCATACATAATTTATAAGATCATCCTGATGTATTACCTAATATTTGGTAAGTGTTTCCTTCAAAGAACAATATAAATATAAAAATACGATATATTTAGCGCCGAATGAAAACTAACGAGTCATATAAATAGATATCCATTCTTCTCATAAATCCTAATCTAATATTAAGCCATCAGTTACGTGCTAATCAAAAACCAGAACCAGCATTATTCACTTCCAGCTAATTAACTTCACTACAATTTTCGGGAATTAACAAATTATTAATAAAAGCCCCAATTTTAGATCAGTCACGCCTATACACAATTTAATGTTATTAATGTTTCATTTAAACCGTGTAGAAACGGAAATTTGATTTTGAAGTTTCACTTCGCATTCTACATTTATACGATTTCTGATTGCAAATTCAATTCCTAACTTCGTTATAAATCTTAAATCAATTCGAGAAAATTTCTTAATGCTAGCTAGAAGGACTATTATTCGCGAGACATCATTCATTTCGAATTAGGACTTAATTGAATAGTTAAAACGATATAAATTAGATATTATTTTTATTATTAATTTCACATTGTGAATATTTAGAATACAAGTAAATCCGCATTACTCAGTAAATGATTCTTCTGAAGAAGAAACAGTACACCTAATATGAGTAGGTGTGATTTGTTTCTATTCTTTAGCATCATTAGATCAGCTGATTAGGAATAAACTGCTGTATGGTGTTTCTGTAGTTGCTTATTTGTGATACAAGATAAATGCTGTATATCAAAAGTTTTCAAATACTTGATTAGTCAATAAATAAGCAAAAAAATCCAGTATCTATTGCCGCGAAAGAAAGCGTAGAATGTTCATGACAATTTACCAAAAACACGTTTGTCGGACGATTTAACTTTTGGTCATAAAACCGAAGAGCAGACGCCATGTATAGATGACACGACAAAATCAAGGACCATATAAAATAGAAAATTAAACGATTTTAGTTAGAATTTTGCTGTTTTCACATATTACAATGTATATGGACAATAAAACTAAATGCGTGTTTTGATATGTACTCGTAAATACCACTGAAGCAACCACATAAGAACCCGCAAAAAACCGAGTTCAAAAGGCAAACATTTACATTTATCCAAAGTTCTCATTCACTTTGGACTTCCATTAAAAAAACTACAACGCGAAACATGTAAGCATCAATTATAGAAGGTGACCGGAAAGCGAAAAGTGCAGCCTGAAACAAGCAACCATAAAGGCAAACATATAACTGATCACTTATCCTCATGACCTGATTCGAAGGGTTTTTTTCTTAACATCATATTTTTTATATGTAATAAGGGGTGTAGATAGGCATATCCTATTCTACAGCATACGTTCCAATTTCCGGGTGAGAGCCCGACAATTTTTCTTCGTCATTGGTTGATTGGGCGGTGTTAATCGAAATTGTCCGCAGTGCATGTCGCCGAAGGACACATCCTGTCGCCTGACACGAAACGGAATTGATGACGTCTCCTGGACGAAATTCTCCTGGGTTAGAATATACGCTTTCTGCAATACATTTCAAAATGTGTTTACCACATCTAATTTTACATCATCCATCTTCAAGGATTGGATAGCACGCGGACGAGCCATTGGACAATGAAGGAGACATATTTTCAAAATAAACCGATCCTGCCACAAACAATGCTGCAAAACAGTATTTTCCTATCTTAAAAAAACTGCCTCAGGCCAATGGCTCCACAAGGAGAAACAGAAATTACCGAAAAACAAAACGACCGCAATGCTGGAAGAAAATGGCCAAACGGAAACTTAATCACAACAAAGCAAACAATTTCATTAGTAAATGTTTTTAAGATGGAGCACCGCCTTTTATCAAGAGCAATTAGGACGACAAAAGAGTCACACAGTGTGCGGTATAAATCCACAGCTAACGAATATTAAAAATTGTGAGAGACGAATTTACTTCTGAAGGGCTGACCGTGACTTATGAATGCATTTAGGCCATGTCAGTTTCTACTAGTCGTTGAATTTCGCTCGGAAGCGGAAAGATGAATGAATGAATGATTCAAACATAATCATTTTCAATAATTTAAGTATTATATACAGGGTGTCCCGTAAGCACATGATCAAAAGGATACTGCGATATTCTTTGCATCAAAAGAAAACGATCTGACCTAACTTTTAATAACACAAAATGTCTGGCTTTTCTGCTATTGATCGTCAAAGTTCTTCAAAAAAATGATCTTTTTTGAAATATCTCGGGAGAATGGTACGATGTATTTTASTGAAACTCGCTGTGAATTTGTTCTTATGTAAGACTCATATTTTGATGAAACAATCGAGTTCATCCGTTTTTAACAAGTGATTATGATAATAGCAGAGGAGGCAGTCATTTTTTATTAATAAAAGTTAGGTCAGATCGTCTTCTTTTTGATCATGTGCTGACGGGACACCATGTATATTATATGAAATGATACAATACAATGATGAAAATTTGTTCACTATACATTGTCAATGAAATTTACGAAGTTCGACTTAAATCACACAAAAAAAGTTTCTTCTTATTCATAAAAATCATTTTGGAACCCTTGTAATAATCAGCAGATTGACGGTTTTATTTATTTATAAAACATATAAACACATTTGATCAATAAAAATAAAAATGTTGATGCAACACGACTGATTGGTCCACCTTGATGCATGATTTTTTATTGCGACCAGAATTATTTTTTTTAAATAAAATATTCTCTATGTAAAACATGTGTATTTTATAATAATATAAACCTGTATTGATAAATTGTCGCAAACTGCAATCAATTTAAATCTAACCAAGCATTTCAGTTTTGCCCACTGTTTAACTGAATTAATTAGTACTTTTGCTACCAGGGAAATTGATTAATTAAATAATTATTGATTTATGATAAATTACAGCCGGCCATTCCGGATCGGAAATAGCATGTTTAATAGACAAATTCAAATAAAATGTCGTAATGAAAATTGACAGTTCAAATTAGTCACGATTAGGTTACAGCGTGAAATATATTTTGTCGATGCAACTATATGGCAATGTATAACGGAATTATTTACTTTCACAGTTTTCTTTATCAAAAACTTCAAGTACGTGTGCAAAAGGTACCTATAATATATACTACCGTAATGGTAACTTAAAATCAACTTGAATTTACTAAATGTAAGTAAGTATGCTCTATTAAATAAATTTATGGTAACAGTTACTGTAACAGTGTTCTAAAACAGTTGAGTGTTTTATGGAACGACTCTTCTACAACAACCTCACGCCTCTTTCCGGCCCGCAGACGAAAGAATAAATATCAAAACGGTTGAGATCAAAAAATCAAGTAATCAAGTGGATAACTGCACTATTTTCCAATGATGATTTTTCACGCATTACGAAGCATTCAGCTCGCGAACTGCATGCCATTAAGTCTGGTGCTTTCTACTTTGAAAATAATCAAACAGGAACAGGTAGCAAACGAACGTGATACGACACCTCACGAGCAGATTGCGTCCGGACGAAAAAAGTTCCCAAAAATGTACTAGGAGATGAACCAGAACAACAGTATCTCGAAGTGTTAATGCGGAACATCGAAACATGCTTGAGCAGAGCGTAGACGGATGGACTCATCTAGAAAACGATATAGACGGGTTTGTGGTTAAAGATTAACGCTATTGTAGACCACTACATTCGCGCGAGAAGCTTCATCGTCAGAGCGGAAACCACAAGAAGCACCGATGCTTCATCTTGCAACTGATGAATTGCCCAACAGAGTCACTGGAGTGGAAAGTTTCACCTTCCACTATATTAAAATCAATCCAGAAAGGATCATCTTAGATGGCACGAAGATGAATAGTATTGATGTTAATCGCATAGACCGAGATTTCGCGTGGAGAAATAAGATTAATAGCAAAACCAGATGTTTCTCTAGATAACCGGCATATTAATCAGCAGTGAAACTACCAGGAAAACAGAAGAAGCCAGATGAGTTCCTACTCATGAAAACAATATTTTGCAAATTAAAAAAAGACCGCTCTTGCGAATTATCACCAATGCGCATTGGCTTGTGAGAAACTCGTAAATCTACATTAACTTGTAACTATTCTTAACACAAAAGGACCCCAACGAAGAGCTGCAGAATGCAATAAGCAATAAGCCACATACCACTTCACATGGTACAACAAGCAAAAAGAGTTCTTCACCATTCAATGTTTTGGGCCTTAATTGATGTCTTCGAGAAGATTTTGTACATCCAGTCAAAGCTTCCACATATTTGGGTCTGGTATGAAGAAGAAAGCAGCACAAGTAAACTTTTGCCGTTGGCCACAAACAGCAATGCATTATTCGCTTGTCATCTATGCAAATTTTTGACACAGGTAAATATGGAAATTCTCCGGATGCCATACCAGATCTCATCAGCAATTCGGATTGTATTAAATAAAATGCACGATCCGTACTCCAACTTTTGAATTCAAAATTGAACATGTGGCTGGAAGGAATGCCTATCATATATAATAAACTTTTCTGCCGAACTATTGGAAAACGAATTAAGCATTTCTCGTAGTTTTGGTAATTTCAATGCAGTTTTCAGTCGCGGTTAAAGATTTATTGGATGTAGAAGAGAATAAAGATCCAGTGTTTCAAGTGAAAAATGGCATGAAACTATTCTGCCCAACCTAATTCATTTGTTACACTTTCTTTAGCTATTGATGATATAAGTTTTGCAAAGTAAATTGGTTTTTCATTCAAAAAAAATGTTTTTCAAAACACGATATTTTTGCCCTAATTAGGTACCTACTTCTTATTTTCCTTATAAAATAATGTCACATTTGCAACCCTGTTTGCTTTCTTAAGTGATTAGCTAGTTTAATAAGGACACGAATGTTTCCTCTTCACGTGGCAGCTTGTAATTAGATATTTAATTTAGATAATCTTAACAATACTTATAAAAACCCAAAATGAAAAAATAACAGGGGATTATTTTTATTATATTAGACTGTCACATTGCTTCCGCCTATGTTATATTTAAAAATGTGAGTTAGTGTTAACCACATACATTGAAGTTATGACTAGTTCATTGTTGAAGCAAACGTATAATAAATTTAAGTTAGAAATGAAACTGAAGACCGAAAAACCGTGACAGTTATTGTCATAAGGTTATACTTAGTAATACGTGTTTTTTTTTATTAATTTTCCTGACTGCGTGTAATTGTTATTATATTATTTTCCTTCCTGGGCTCCAGACAAACTGTGAAACAAAAATTTGTATGTGGTTTATTTCATAATATAAAATAAATATATACGATATACAAATTTTTCACACTTTGACTGAAGCCCAGGAAAGAAAAGCATATAATAACTTTGTAATTCGTTAAGGTGCTCGGCAATTAACAGTTCTAAAAAGTAGAAATCGATTTTTGTGCTTCAGTGACGGGAAATGCAAAATAATCTGTTTTTTTAAGCAGTCAATTGCAGCAGTTTTTCAGACGGATGTGATGCATATGCTAAATATGCAAACATAACCAAATGAATGATACCAAATTGTATTATTATTTTTTTATTAATGGAAAACTTCATAATACGGTAGAAACCACCATTAGCAAAGAAAAATGAAATTAAAAAAACTGCGACTTGTAACCACGTATGCATTATCGTATGCAGAAAATACGATCGTTTTTAACATAATGTTTTCACACTCGGTATAAATTAACTTCGGCTGAAGTCTACAAAAAATATATATGTGTATTAAATTAATTTAATGAGTTGATGAAAATGTAAAACAATTATTGTTTTGCTAATGATAGGCTCTAAGAGAAAGTGCACAATTAAAAAAAAATAGCACAGTAAGCCTTATTAATCACATCAGAAATTTTCATCTTGAAGGTGTAATTAATTTTATACTTGAATTATGACTGGAGGAGGCCTCACATTGTGTAACGTAGATTGTAATTTGCTGCCTACAGATTTGTAGATTTGTATCGTTTGGTGCTCGCTAAAAAACATTGACAACAGTATAAATATAAATATAATAGCAAAACTAAATGAATTATTCTTAATTGTAATACAATTTTAGAAAAACGAGCAGACCAATACTTTTATTCCCAGTAAAAACTAGAAAGTATGATTTGTTCGGCAGTACCTACACAACACAACAGTTCAATATAAAGATAGAGCCTCGTTTTGATAAAGCGAATTCACAGTGCAACTTGACCAATAACCAAGAGCGGAGAAATTAGAGTGCACTCTACGGAATACTCATAGCAATTGACGGATCTAAAAGGGTTACTTCTAGCTCAAAGATATAAAAAACTTGCAAAAAAATGCTGTTTTTTTCACATGTGTGCCTACATTGCCATGCAGAAAGAAAAATGTATACGATAGATTTTACACTTCAAGTTTAGTTTTTTCGAGAGACCTGTTGGGGCATCAAGTAAATGGTTCGAATTAAGAATATAGGCTGTATTTTATGTTACTGTTGGTCAAAGACATTCGCTTAATGTTGGTAAAAATAATTTCAAGCCTTGCAACTCAAATGAAGACCGTCCGTCGAGCTTTAACACAAACCCCACAAGGAAAGTTGGCAAATATAGACATTTTAATTAATTTTTACGACCATTTAACAATTCCACTTCATATACCCTAGAAAGAGAGCAAAAAACGGACATGTCATCTTGCCAAGGACCGGCCACACTACGGCACAAAAACACGGTCAACAATGTTCCACGGCCAGTTTTAACAAACACTATAAAGGATCAGCAGTCCCTCGTTTACTTCAACCGGATAATAAAGTCAGCAGAAAAACCATTGCTAAGGAACTAGCTGAAACCCCTGGAGGGTCATCTAGTCAAACGATAAAAACTTGTTGAAATCAACGTAATTAAAGAGACACTTTTGTCGTTCGGAGACCGACGTTTGAGGGGATGTTTGCAAGAAAAACAGTTTACTTAATTTGGACCGCACACATTTAAGTGCGTGAATTAATGGTTTTGAAAAGCGAGACCTATAATGTGTCAACTTACAGTTTTTTCACTCGGATACAAGGCCAGTAATATAAATTGTATTACGTTGATGGGGCTTACAAATCATTAACATTAACATTTTGTGACCATCTTATTTCTGGGACATTTTGAAAAATCGATCTAAGATTTGACCTAAAAAAAAAGCAACCGACCAAAAATGTTTTACGATATCCCAAGCTAAATCTTTGCTTTTCCATTTCCACCATCAACTGCGTAGCTTCCGGTTTAATTAAAAGGAAGGCCCTAGATAGAGAAACTCGTTAACAACCCTATATCGGATGTTTTGGAAACCGCTTTCAAAAGGAGAGCGAAGTGTGTGCTGCCAGTGAGTGGGAGAGAACTAATTAGGTAAAATAGTGTAGCAGAAACATATTCCGCTTGCATCGCTTTACCTTTCCAAGATGTAATTAAGGTTTCGATATTGCGAACGAAAGGCCCATGGTGTTAATGGGGGCTTAATTACGGGGATTTAATGCGTGAGCAACAAGTCAATGGAAATATTAAATGGAAAGAGAGCCTAATTGAGGCTGAGCTAATACACTTTACTGTTTGGATTTAGTAAATTAATTAGTTTTGAATCGAATAATCAATAGGTTTTCATTAGCGTTGACCAATCACTTGATAATCATAACGTTTGAGAGTACTTATGATTTAGCATTCAAGTTGCTTCCTTGCATCCTGGCAAAAATAAGCTCTCAAATACACTGAAAACTCTAATTCGCCAAATTAGCTCAGATTGTCTGGAAAACACCGACTTCTTGTCTGCATGTTGTAATAATCGCGGAATATTTTTCTGTCTATAAATTTTTAGATTAACCACAATCGCATCAAGCTGGAGGCAAATCTGACTACTAAAATGTTATCTTGAATCAGTTTTTATCTACGGTTTTCATAACTGGATCTGTAGCTGTAGCCAAACCTGCCATAAAAGTATAGCTTATTCGCAAGATCAAATAATTCAAATAAAATTAACTTTAATTATCTAAAGGTTCTTTCTGGTAAAAATGGAATATATAAATTATCGTTAGAGACGAAAAATTTTCATTATTGACACTACAACGTAAAGAGCCATACACATGAACGAATAGCAAAGTATGTTTTTCGTCACTCTACACACATTTGCTTAAAATGCTGTTATATTCTTTGTGTAAATAGAAAATTATTGTCACTAGTTTTACGATACGACATGCAAAGTTCAGTACACAGCATAATGCATGTTCTTTTTTTTTGCCTGTCTCAACTTTGTAGCTAAATCTAACTGTAAAATTGGAGCTGGATTTTCATCATCTCGGTTTTGATTTTTTTTAAAGGAAAACTTTGCATCCCTTCAATAAAGTTGTAATTTTATTGAAAGTTTGAAAGTAAATTTTTGTTGCGATAGTTACATTGAGAAGCGATTTCTCGGAAGATGTCGTTCAGGCTTTAGGAAAATCTATAAAAAAATTGATCTAACAAGTTTAGCAACTTTCAACAATACATTCGTCTTAATGATACGAATTAGTTAAGAATGCGAGAAAATGAACCTAACGATTCTAAGCACGTAGATCAGGAACTTAAAAGCTAAGTAAGTTAGAATCACCCTAGAAATGCTAAATAAA
>NW_026017110.1:20781353-20798407 GCF_020466585.1 Dendroctonus ponderosae | reverse complement strand
CCATAAGCTTTAGCAACAGCAGAAAAACATTTATTTTGCTGTAGGGAACACGCGGATATATGTGAGTATAGTTCGAATCCATAAAATCCTAGATAAACTCCTTTAAACAATTGTAGATCTTGGACCACTAAAGCACATTGCTAGAACTTCATTAATATGCAGACACTTGCAATTCGAACATAAACTGTAAATATTTTGTTTAAATTAAAGGCTGAAACTAGAAGGTTCCCGTCGGTTTAATAGTGGGGTGCCAAGAGATACAATCAGAAACACTGACTCTGGTTGTAAGTCTGAAGGGGACGTCAAGCTATCTAGATCCAGAAATATTCCCATAAATTATTAATAATAAGCGAGGAATAATTTAGGCTTTCACTGTCAGATGGAAAAATGGTTGGAGGCCAAACATTCTGAAAACTGAAATGGAAAGACGTATACATAAAGTTATATATCCTTATTAAAGTAATATTTCGTTTTTCCATTTAATTCATTTGAAATTATTTTGATACCGAATTGAGTCCGAGCAGTTACCGTATTGATTCCGAGAACATTATAACGCATCACAAAACAGTAATGAAATTGAATCGGAAAATAGAAACTAAACTACTATAGCGACCATATAGACGATTAGCTAGGAGTCTGGAACAGTCTGGACGTTTATGAACTTCTCTGAATAGAATCAAAATGATGGGCATACCGCTTCCTTCAAATTATTTCTCTTATTGTTTATTGCTTTAATGAAGTTGTTTTAGTATTTGTTCTTCTTGTGAACTGGTCATTGAAGGTCAAAAGTTGAAAGAAAATAAATTTACTTCCTTTTACACCCCTGGTTTCAATCAAGTTTGTTGACTTTGGCAATTCCGAACAAGACAAGCTTTTATAAACGGCTGATATAAAAATTACTGCCATTCGGTTGGTATTTTCTTGGCAAAATTTTTATTTGCGCAAATTGGAAGGAATTATTGTAACAATAGAAACATTTCGGCGAGAAAATGTGCACCTGATGATATTATGTATAACATGACAGTATATGCTTTTAATGACAAAAACTACTAAGGACCAAACAGTTGCAAACAAAGATATCAAACGATGATGTATTAGCACACTTCTATAAAAAATTTACTTATCAAACAAGGTTCCTTACTTTCTTCTGAAATATGACTAAAGTCGACTAAAATCTGTTAAAATACTCCCACATGAATAAATCCCGTGAACGCGTTCATTAATATCCCATTTAACAAATTATACAAAAGAAATTAAATGCAGTCTTCAACTTCATCAGACAACCCTCGCCCAGTTCGAGAATGATCCCACTTAACGTTATCAGGTTAAAGAATAATGATGAGGTTTTGAGCACTCCTGAGATGTGGATAGAAACCTTTGTCAACAATGTGATAAAAGATGCACAAGGCAAAATGACAGAAAACTGGACAATACAAGATAAAATAGATAGAGTCGGGTAAATGGAAAAATATTTGGAGCAGTTGTGTTAGGTAAGCTTAAAGTCATATTGGAAGTCATGGGCTTGTTTAACAAGCCCATGAATTATTTATTTAGAATTTGAGTTATTCGTTTAGAATTTGAATTATTTATTTAGAAAACACCAAAATAGGTAAAATTAAATTCTGCAAACGTCTGCAGATCCTTAATAATCTATGGCATCAAAAAGATATAAATGAAAATGTAGGAGACAACTGTACTGCAATGTCAGCAAATACATACATTTTCGTAAATGTTGTCGTTTTCATGAAGATGTTTCGTTTACTAGAACCCATATATTTATTTTTAACTGTTTTCTTCAAATTTTCAATAAATAGACACGAAAAGAATAAAATTGGCAGTAAAATAAATGTATAACTATACAAGCATTTTTGTACATTCTTCAGATTTTATTTGCATTGTTGTGCCTAATTTATGCGCATCCCATAAACTATCGTTTTATCATCCTTATTAAAATACCTGTGGATTCTGTCAATTCATTCATGTCTTAGAACTGAGTTAGACCCAATTGTGCAATACAAGCTTCAGCTTGCGCTTAAGAGAGTACGGTTCCTTCGAATACATTGTTCGAAAAACCTCAACACGAGAACATAATCAACTTGATTAAATCAAACACTTTAAATATAAGATAAAAAAATAAATATAAATGAAGCGAATGGACTGTTGCTTATAGTTTACGATGAAGTTTCAGATGGATCCATGATTTACATTTTAAATTTAGGTATCAAACGAATTCTTGCATGGTTGATCCAAGAAGACTACAAAATGTTTTCTTCATTTTATACGGTAATTTCAGAGGCATAAAATAATTGAAGATTTTACAAAATTATTGATACAAGATGCTGGAAGGAAATTTAATTAATTTTGACATGATAAAAGCATTTGAAAACGTTTCCTAGTTTATAAATTAGAAACAACCGAAAAATATCAAGAGCGCAAAAATTTATGAAACTATTGACGATTTGAATATAGATGAATTAATGAGACAATTAAGGATATTAATCGATGTTCCGTTGGGAACTCCACAAGTAAAATAGACAATAGTGAAACAATGCATCACATTAATGGATGCTTTGTGAGGAGAACCACGAGTAAAAAAAGAATAATTTGCATAAACATATGGATAAAGAAATACCAGAAAGATCAGAATAATGCTCCGGGTGGTGAAACAATTTGCTCAACAAGAAAATCCCAATAGGCAACGTGTCAGTTTGTTTAAAATACATAACAGCATCTGGCGAACCAATTTGCAATGCAAAGACGAACTTCCTGAACGGGTGCCAGCTCGAAGAACGACGACACTGATGTACTTTAAGTCTTATTGCAACTCTCGGTGGTCGTGATCGCTAATGTAATTGTCGAGAAATCTGTAGAGGAATTAGGAGGCAAAACCCGCATCCTAGTCTAGCTTGCTGCTATCGGAAAATAGGTTTAAATGGATCATTGTTTTTTTATTGTCCTAGTTTCCGGAGACATAAAATCGTATTAAGGCTTCGATATAAAAGCTGCGCGGCAATTTCCTTCGTGTTTTGTTTTAGGTTTCCAGCTTAATTGACTCATCTAGATTTGCTATAAAGTGTTGCCATGTTTTTTTTTTAGTCAAACATGCACGTAATATATATAGAAATATAGTATAGAAATATACATATCCATTGCTCGGTTTTAGGATAAGCTTATAACACAAACAGGGGGTACGTTGGTTTTTTTATAGAACAAATCAAATTCTCCCAATTGCGCATTATTTTTGGAAAATACCCTATACGTCCAGATATGAAAAGTTAATCGGAGCAATAATCGCTGTTAATACTATGTATTTAAATTACAACAAAATTATGTTGGGTTTAGCATAGCGTAGAATTTTGCCCGTAGGCCCAATATGAAAAACTGCATAAAGTACCTACTATTTTAAATATTTTCCCGTTTGCCCCAAATGCGACCTTGCATGTCAATTTAATAATACCGACATTTACAATTTTAATTCGGACATCATGTTTAAAGCATTTTAAATCCAGCTGAATGGATCATTTCAGTGATTTTAAAATACATTTTGTTCGTTTTAAAATTCGCGCTGCAATTAAACCCTAATAGATGAAGACATCTGAAAGTCCACGACCTGGGAGTGTCGGCTAAAAAACAAGAAGTTATCGAGTAAACTGTAAGCAACTGGAAAATAATGTTACGCGTCAATAGTAAATCTATCAGAGCCACTATATTTAGCGTCCGACTACCATTCGAACGAGCAGTCATTTTATTAGACACTATATTGACTGAGGAAGTCTTGGAACATGTATAAAATATAAAATTTAAGAAATTGGTCTCGTTTACTTAACAGCCTTTTCTTTTATGGCACCTATTGGCCATAACATGGT
This sequence comes from Dendroctonus ponderosae, assembly GCF_020466585.1. Lineage (NCBI taxonomy): Eukaryota > Metazoa > Arthropoda > Insecta > Coleoptera > Curculionidae > Dendroctonus > Dendroctonus ponderosae. The sequence continues at coordinate 20,794,541 of NW_026017110.1, read as the reverse complement.
TTAATGGACTATTTTACGGCTATACAGTTTTTGGATAAAAATCGAAATACCATCTGGGGATTTATCAGCTAAACTCACCTGACATCAATTTTGTTAAACTCCAATAAAGAAAGCTTGGATAAAAGAAAGCTTATCTAAGCTTCATCAGACCTACTTTCAACAAATATATCTTCTTCACTTAAAATACTATAAAATTGAGAATGAGATACGATTCATGGCGTATAAATAAAGAGTTAGAACGTAGCCAATAACATCCTCTGACTTTTAAATCGCAATTTTCACATAAGCCTCAAACAATGCCAACGTTAAAAACAGGGCAGGCCAAAAATGCATAAAATTAGAACATAAATGGAAATTGAAACATTGATGGATTCAACAAGTTAAACCGAACGGCGCATTACCGATAGTAAGTTCGGCTTCATCAATCAAAGCAATAAATTTGCTGATGAAGACTTCGTTTATCGTGGTCTACTTTTGCAATACGTGAACTAAGTTCAATGTTAATTAGATTCTATTTAAATAACTTCGGTTTCCAAACGGAATACATTTATGTATCGGTATTCGATTTAAAATATACAATCGAAGTTTTTTTACTTTGGTTTTGACTTCATTGTTACACATTTCATCTACATAAAAACTTAAAAAGCACTAATAACATCATTGACTTCATGATAGTATCACTAATCATAAGTAAAAGATACGTAATTTATAGACTTTAAATGTTGCTAAACGTGAACTATTTTTCCATCGAACAGACCAATGAAGAGTAATAAACTAAGTCATTTTGTGATGCCTCATCTGATAAGTATACAACATTCCAATTAACGTCTAGATTGTTTTCCGGACAAAGTGGCAAAAGCCAGTTAAGAACACTTGAATGGTAGTCGGCCCTTCATAAAACTATTTGAAATTAGCCGGAAAGTTAGTGATTTTCCGACAAGTTTTAATACTCTGCAAAGTTGAACGGCAAGATTTAACTCGAATACAATGGAACCAGACTGTTTAATCCTCGTGCTCAATTATCACTCGATTCGAACAAAGCCGCTCTAACAGAATTATTTCCATATCGTGCGTATTTTACACACAGTAAACATGACAAAAGTCAATCATTGATAAATATTTGCAAAATTATAAGAGGATTGATTGCATTTAAAAATCCATTAACTGCAGGAAAACCTAAACAAATAACACGGAAAATACATCTGAACATATTAGCTCCGGTATAATCTCGCTAAAAGAGAATCCCACATTTTCCAACTAAACCAGTGGAAGGAAAAAACTCCGATGGAATTCCTGTCTCGTTTGGGTTCCAGTAGATTTACCTCACTATTTTATGGGACGGAAAAACCGCGTCTACCTCTCATACTTCGACCAACTTTGAGAAGCGATCTATGGAGAAAATTTGAAATTTAGGAAGACACATTACACTACTCAGAAATATATGCGCCAAGGCTTTCTTTCGAACCGTAAATTCTGTTCGACGTATATCGTAAATATTATTAAAATTTAATGCAGTCAAACTTGAACAAAAAGAGCTTAATTGACGTCCTAGAGTATTTTATTGATAAATGCAGCTTTTGTCAATATTGTCAGGAAAGCCACGTATAAATATTATAATCGGTGTTCCATTGAAGGAGTTAAAGTGAATGCTAAAATAAAATCTTTATTTCCAATCTATGTCACATGAAATGATGATGAATTTCCTCCACAGCATTCGACCCTCTCGATTTTGAAAGACGCTTAAAGAACCATTCAAACTTTCATTATCGACAAATGGGTACACAAAAGTAATTAATGATATCGAATAAAGGTAATTGGATTTGGTAATAGACTCGCTTTGTTCGGCGACCAATGTAGATTTATCGCTCACCACATTGAAAATTTGATTCACTTCTACAAAGTTTGTCATTTATTTATTCTTGGTTCATTTCAATAGAACTTCGTTGTGAAATGAAAATCTCAACCGGAGATTTAAGTAAAAATAAACAAACAGCATTTGAAAATTTTTAGATAATAATACATTCTCGATGTTGTTCAGACAAACGCATACATTTTTGATGTATACGTTTGATATTCATCTGGATAGTCACATAAATTATCTACGTACTCTACATTATCTGAGAACACTAAAGGGCAATGTAATAACCATTTTACGTAGTCTGCAAGTTACGCACCTACTTTTAGAATAATGAAATTGTAACACGAAAGCTTATCTAGTTCGATGCTGTGAAGTTTCGAATAAAAGTTGGTGTGATCAAAACTTTCCAGATGAATAATGAAGACCATATTTTTTCACAGCACAAGCGTTTTTTCAGCACAAGTCACAGGAGCAGGTGACTTTTACTACACAATTTTGCAATGAAACTTAATTAAACCTGTGCAAAAAGTGCAAAGCAACTGACTGAATAAAATATTTCCTTAAAAGTCTAACAGTAGAGCCCAAGTGTAAGCTTCCATTGCATGTGAAGTTCTTCCTCTTATCGCCTTCTCTGGCAACTTGGTGTTACTCAGTGGAAATATAAAATATCCTTCTTGTTTATTATATGTATTATCTTGCCATTGTCTTACCTTGACGAACTGCTTAATACACTCATTTCCATGTTCTCGTAAAAACGCTTGCAGCGTTTCCATTCCTTGTGCAGAAAGCAATCGGTATCCATTTCCATTAGGACCTCCACCAGGGCCTGGAGTACTGGGCGATGCGGATGGGGACGGTGTCGGTAATGAATTATGGAACGGATTGTTGCCATTGAGGACGTTATTGTTGTTTATATTGCCGATAGTCGGGTTGTTATTTTGATTAAGATTGTTGTTCAAGGAAAAAAACATGTTTGCTTCACTGACTTCAGTTACTGCACTAATGTCTGGTTTACGACGGAGCCACTGCGTTTTTTATATAGTGCAAAATCATCTCAAATAAACAAAATATGCTAAATGCAATATTTTCATACACTTGCTTTGATATCCACCTGAATGTTTTAAAACAAGTCGATAGAGCAGAAAGTTTATTACAAAGGCTGCGCTAATTTACACTTGCCAGAGACTCGGTACAAACAAATGAAAACTTTGGATAGTCATAGCCGCATATTCTAAAGTTTTCTGAGGTTTTTCCTTTTCAGTGTGAATTCCACTTAAATATTGGAAAACTAAAACACTGATTGGCTGAGTCAAAAATTGTTTCTAATTAATTTAATTAAGTTGCAGCAAAATTGCTGTTCCAACTCTAAAATCTAATACTTTATTCATTTATTTTACTTTATTTTATATGACGTGCTATGTCGCATTCTAGCGGATTGAAAAAAATTATGAAGTTCAATTATTAACATACAGTGTTTAAGAATATAAATTACAATCATAACGGTGAGAAATAGTGGGATGGTATGAAGTCCGCTGTGGAAGAATATTTTAAAAATGTTCCATAAAATCTGGAATCCTAACGCCGCCAAACCAGAAATTACTTTTGCGCCGCCCGGACATAATAAAAATTCATGGCAAAATTTAATAAAATGCAAAATTTATTAAAAAGTTGGAATGAAAAAGAACAAACTCGACGGCCGCATCGGTTCTATAAGTCAGTTTATGGCGAATTTCATTTCCGCAAGATTTCCGGGGTGCGATACAAATTATTTAGCTTGGAGGTTTGCAGTTGTCTGCACTGCCACTGATATCGGCTTTAGAGCTAAGAAAATAGAGTATTTCAAGAGTTTTCGAAGTTGCCGAACAAGAATATGTGGCAGTTATTTCAAATCGAAAATAATTGAATGCGCGGAATTGACTAAATAGAAAAGTTGCTCAATTAAAACAACTAACAAAACTGTACCCACGTCAGTCACTCATGAAAAATTTAGAAAGAACCGTAATTTCTTAACTTTTTCATTTGCTCTCTTGGGCTGTAAGCAAATGTACGCTTTGTAAAAATCTAATCTGATTTTCAAACGGCAAGAACTCCAAATAAGTGACCACAAAAATAAAAGCTTTACAGCTAAACAGTGAAGTGGAAAAGAAAGCTAAACAGTGAAGTGTATTAAGCTGAGCGACAAAGATATTTCAGGTATTCTTTGGATGAACTCTCAGCGTGAACTTTGGGGTCTAATATTGGATTCCAAACTATTGATGATAGTTCTAATGTATTCTGTATACTGTTTTAAAACGGGATTGAAAAAATGATGTTCAAGAACGCATTGCGTTCTTTCCGAAATATTTCAAGGAGGAAAAATATCTCCTATTCCGTTGTTCTCATGCTCTTTACCGTGGACACAGTGTACTGCACAATATCGGTTTTATCATCCTGTCGACTCACTCGAATTCTTTCAAAAGTAGGGCATTGTAATTCGAAACTCAATACACTTTATACTTCGGTAAATGGTTATACTTCAAAGAACGTTTAACGCCAAATTCAAAAAATACCTGATTAAGACATTAACAACTGCTAGATTGTTGATGATTAATAATTTCAAAAACACGAGTTGCGAACACTTTCTCAGTTCATAAAAAAGCCTGAATTATGACCGAAAATAATGACAAAAAACAGTTTTGAAACTAAATATTTTCAATTGGTGAGTAATTTCACATTGTGTGAAGCATTGTCGGGCATATCTAGATGATATTACCGTTTGGACAGTCATCAACATTTTGTTTCGATCTGTACGTATATTCGCGTGGTAATAGGTTGGTTGGTTGTTAATTCATAGTGACGAGCTTGTATTTAAATTGAAACGCGTTAGAACCGACGTTTTCACAGTAATATTTCCACTACATCAGGCTAGATTATTTGTGAACAGCTTCTAGTTGAATTAAGTTAAATCAATTAAATAAATACCGTGCATTTCTGTAGTTATTTAAGAGAGAACTCAGGCAAAAATTTCTAAGCTAACTTGTCTAAGAATGCTGGTATGAAGTTATGTAAAAATGATATTATTGAAGGGATTTATAGGACTCTTATAGCCTAGTATCACACATGAAATCCTTTCATCGTTGCAGATATAGATTTTTATTTATTCATGCATTCTCAAATGGGTAACAAATAATTTCAGTGTCGAAAATGAAGTTCAATTTGTATTTTATTCTAGGAAGCATGGAACAAAATAAAGATGTTTATTTAAAAATAATATAACATTGGAGATAAAGCATGTATATGTAATAATGCAGTCAATTGAGTAGCGATAAATAGACTCGCATTAAATTAAAAGGTTAATGTTATGCGTTTAACTTAAATAAAGTAAGTTTTGTGCAATTACGTGCTAAATCACCTTTCGTTTGTTCATAAATTCCATAGTATAATTGGGTAACAGAAAGATTAATACACTGCTGGCAAATTAGTGCAAAATTCCCCGCCTAAAATTCTCATCAGCTACGTGTACGAATCTATGACGTTCATTAAGCACAATATTTAAAAACTCAGTTATGGTAATTTAATTCGATAAACCGGCTACGCCTCTAACGCTTCAGTTTTAGTTAGATCCATTTTGCATATACGGTATATGCAATTTCTTAGCACAAGGGAGGATGATATATTACGACAAGCAGTTCCTGTTGAAGCGCAGCTTCAATTTGTAGCATACAGGAAAACCCACTGTTTCAATTCCATTGTAACGAGAAATGTTTTAGAAAAAATCGTATTGGAGCACGAGCTGGGATACTATGACTTGTTGGACAACTTATACAACTTATAGTTATTAATTCTATCTATTTTAAGGGTTGCCAAGTCCAAAAACTCCTCGCCTGGCAACTGATATCCGTTCGGTTGGAATTAATGTGTAAACGAGATAAAAAATCGATTGTTGGTTAGTGGTTATCCTTAATAGAATAAAGGCGTAGAGCGTTTTCATCGAATGAAGGAAACGCGTTAATTAAATTACATCCAGTCGATATGAGAATATGATATAACGAGACTGGCTGATTAAATAAAAAGAAGCGAACACTACATTAGGCCTCTGTCAATAATGGATCTTATTTAGTAAAAGGGGAAATTGGATCGTTTAGCAAATATATCAATGGTATAAATTAAGTCATCTAAAATTTAGCTAAATACTTGCTTTGTGGCCATTATTTGAAGAAAAAAAACACTCAGCCTTAATAAAACTGCCCATTTCCTCTCGCTATTTTGGCGATAAATCAGGACCAAAGTCACAGTAACATCCTTTAAACACTTTTCTCGAAAATCCGTTGTAACGTTTCATTCAAACTGACACGCTTGTTAAGGAAAATCTCACACTTTAATCCGATCAAGCTAGTGGCTTAATTCTGTCGTTTCAATTTTGGCTTTAGTTCATGGAAGTAAAAACAGTTTAAACTAGTGAAGTGATTTCATTGCTAGTCTATGGCAAGCTGAGTTTATTAGAATAAAGCTGATAAATCAACCTTAAAGAATTTTCCTTGTGAGAAAAAACCGGCTAGAAGTTTTAGGGCAACACCTGGAAACACCAATGTTGGAAGTCATTTGATCAGAATATTCTAAAAATCAATGAAATAATAACTGTATATTAAATACAATGGTGGTTTATTGATAAATCTCCAAGTTCCATAGAGTTCTGTTTGCTATTAAAATGTATATAACTTGCTACATATTTATGTTTATCAACTTAATAAACAAAAATAAATGTGTATGGGTTCATTAGTTAGAAGAATGTTAAACTTGCTTAAAGCACAGTTGTGTAAATGTTAGTATTTAAATTCTCTAAGTACTCAAAAACCTGAAAGTAGGTGCATTTGTACTTGCATCAACCCGTAAATATGTAATTAATATCAAATTTGCCGTTGTAAATGCATAATCAGCTATTTCCTATTTACTTCTTTATTTTTTAATTTAATTAGGTGGGTACTCACAGAAGGCTTCGGATTTCGAACATTTTTTTCCCTTAGAAAGCTAAACATTGATATAACATTTCTCCGCTTCAGATTACTTTTTTTGTCATTTGAAAATCATATCAAAGTTCAGTTCCACAGACCAGATCCTTTTATATGTATGCAATTCATTGCAAGTTAGGACGTACTCAACAGTTCACGGGGCTTGGGAGCAGTCAGCAGGACTAAAGAGTGGACGATCGAATTGTTTAGATCTAACGGTAATGAACAACGTCTGTCAACTTTATTATACTTTTATTCACGCACAAATACAAACACGCAAGAGTTGTATATGGTTTGGACAGTAACGCAAAAATAATCCTTTGCGTTTGGCCTGGACTCAAGGGGTCGTATTATAAGCCTGATTTCAGCCAAATTTAAGGGTCCAAACAGGTTTTATCAGAAAAATGCAGCGAAGCGTAAAATTAGATTCCTACCCTGTCAGCGTGTCCCTAAAATATGCCTTTCTGCATTCGAAATTTTGAACAAAAATTCTTGCCATCATTTCCTGGGCATTTTCCAGCTGTATCTTGATTATTGCCAAATACCGAGTTTTTAATAAGTGCCGTGTATCAGTTAAGCACGCAAGTAAAAGTAAATGCTACTGTATAAACAGAAATTACATAAATACTTAACTCGATTCGGAAGGTATTTATTAAACAATGCTTCGTCTTAAACCAACGATTAGTTTATTGTCCGCATAACTGTCAAAACATCAGGTTCCGATATGTTTGCCGTCCGAAGACAGCGCGACCGCCATAATATATCTTCGAGAAACTGACTTACGAAAACACTGATATATAGCCCGCCATCATCATCCTAAGTTATTCCGAAAAACGATACTTTTATGGTCGCAAAAATACATGTTTATGTTGATATGGACTCCCCTTAATATTTCATGATAAAATTGACTGTGTCCTTTCGATAAATGCCGAAACAAAATCGAACAAAAAAACACTCAACAGGAAAAAGGGACATGGCGGAAATACAAACATGAATTGAGTTAGTAGTACACATTGATAACAATAAATCATTTGATGTAAAAATAAAATTCAAGTTGTTAGCGTTAGTCGGTCTATAGCAAAGTAACGTTTTGTTTTAGTCGCGAAACTGCTTTGCAATGCAACATTTTTTATATTATAATTTTAATAAAAAATCTTACCACCTAAACGATGCTTGCAACAAAATGTTGTTGCAACGCCCACATGATTAATCCAAAATTCAACTACCTCCTCAACCTAATGAAAATAATTGCATGACTTACAGCTCATTTTTAAATCAGAGTTATCGATATAGACATCGACTTTAACAATGTGATTAATGGCATATGGGGTTAGGTCATAATGCGGAAAACAATGGCTGAAACCATTCAGTCTCGAGAGAGCTTTCGATAATAACTTCAGTGTCAACTTTGCTATATATTGTTAGAGTAGGCCCCGCCCTAAAGCTGAGAAATAAACGTCTTACCCGTAAACCATCGACTATCAGAAATGATTAATGATGTGAAGTACATCGTAAAATCATTAGCATATCAGGTAAATTTATAATAATAGTGTTGCAAATAAGGTTAAGATATAAATTTAGTAATGTGTATACGATTATGGGAAGTTGTTTTGCATAAAGACGCCCATGCACTTATCCATACATACAAAATACGAGCACTAAATGGATCAGGACTTTCTACATTGGCTTTGGACCATGTCGAAACGTATGGTTTTTTTAGTTGAAAAACATACCTAATGAACACATATTTTTCCTTGATTCAGTTCTGAGAATTATCTTCAAGTCAGCGCTCCGAAGACAATGGTAATTGTGGAATTTGCAATAAGTATTTGGATTGAAGATCTCCTTCAAATGTAATCAATTCTCAAAACAGTTACGCAAAAATAGTTAAACCTACAGTTTTGAATTTTGATATCTACACGTTCATATACTATTTGATCACGCAATTTTGTATTCCAGTTTATGAGCTTGAAAAAACGACACTAGGACCCATTTGTTACCCATTGAAGTTCTGCACGCATTGAAGTATATTCAATAAAAAATGTTTCAAAATATTTCATTACACAAATATTCCGTTCAATCAAAAATGTTCTTACCAAAACCTCAAAAAGAATAAAATATTAAATTTACTAGAATCACCCTACAAAAATACTGTTCATAAAATGTTCACGTTCAGGTTTAAATCGTGTTTTTGCAAATGTACAAGAGGTACTTTCGAAATAAATATTTCAAATTGAATCAGAATGATTAATGTTTTTGGGAAAATATTTCCAATCGTTAATATAAGGATGGAAACAAATGTATGAGAAAAGTGAATTTGCAATTTTTTGATTATTTGGCGATACTGGTATAACCCGTTTTTACCCGTACATCCCAAACTCATCAAAATTGCAGCTTTGATCAGCAGCTTGATTCAGTTTAAAATGTAGTTTTTGTAATCAAATCTAAATCTGTGGTGTAAACATATCTGGTATACCAATATATTTTCATGCAGAAATAAAATTGCTATTTTTTAGTTCAATTTCCCACAAACTGTTAAATTTAGATGACGTAAATAAAAAATATCTTCAATCTGCTATATAACCAGAAAATATAATATTTCCAATGCAAATTTCCCAAAAACTTGACAAAGATTCCAAAATAATGTCTGTAACTATTTCGAGCTCATGCACACCAATCATCAATCACCCTGTTTAGTACCTTAAGCAACGACGAAAAATAACAACGTATTTAAGATGACAAGAAAACCGTTTTGCAAATTATCGCTTACATAAAAAAAAACACAATAAGTAAATAAGTAACTAAAAATATGATTGTCTACCAGACATTGTCTTGCATCAACTTCTACTATCATACTTTTGTTTGTTGTTCATTTTTAAGCTTACCAATACAAACGTACAATATTTTTCTTCACTATAAATTTGAATTCAAAAATTCAAGGAAGGAAAAAAACTTCAAAGAATTTTATTTTCCCAGGTTCCTAGTGTATACACACTAGGAACCACACAACTATACGAATTTATTGTAACGTTGATCTCATGCCTGGCATATTTTAGACTTTGCATCTACAAGGAATTCTAATTTCAAGTAGACAATAATGAGCGAAACTTTGGGTATGAAAAAATGTTCAGTTAGCAAAGATTCTACAAATATGAAAAGAAAAACACTGCTACAAGTTAGGAAAAGAAAACCATCCCTAACAAAGTCTATTCAATATGACAAGATCATGGGATGATTCTAAAGTAGAAAAATGAGCTAAGCACACTTGGACTAATCAATGTTGAAAATGTCTGCAAATGCGTTGTCTAAACTCAAATACACGAGGTTCATTTATAATTACTTAGGTTAGTGGTTTTCGAATTGGAGATGGACAACCAAAAGCAAAACTATTGAGTGCTTCAAGGGTAGGATCAACTTAACTTGATCTTGATGCGAAACTTCAACATCGAGTATAGTTCAAGCAACATCAGTAACATTAGCCGATAATAAACGGAAATTGGAATATTATCAAAAGGTTTCCGAAGTCTAGTCCACTAGAAAATAACGTTCAACTTCCTATTATCGAAAGCAATATATCACTTTGGCCAAGTAACAACAGTGGCAAGTGGAAAACTAATAAACAACTTCCCGGTCTACAGAAATTAAAATCATTTAGCATGTTTTGTCAAAATTCAAGATGAAGTTGCACATGAAAATCTACCTTGACCTCACATGTCTTTTACGAACATTTCAATCATAATAACTATTGATACTGTCTGAAACACTGTGTGTCACATTCGGTCTAACTCCGGACGTTAGCTGATCCGGACATTGTCGATGTAAATACGCGCGTCAAACTCATAGAGATTTCGCAATCGTAGTTTAGAAACTCACGTCCGTTCGGCGTCGTCGTTTAACGGCGACTTGCTGTGAAAGAGTGTCCACGGCACCCCGACGCATCCAGGCGCACGTGCCAAAAGGGCTCCCACCATCGTAAAGTGCATAAATCTGGAATAGACCAATTATCCCCCTTTCTTATGTCAAGTATATCCCAAAGTTTCTACTGATGAAAAAACGCATCTTGAGTAGCCCAGGGCACGAAGCTCAACTGTTTAGCTGGTAGATGGGGACATTTAAAACTCCGGAGTAAAGATGATGAAGACAGATATGTTAACTCGGGTTAATGTTTGGTAAAAACACGTCTATAATGATGGGGTATGTACCCAAATATGTAACACATATTTACATTAAGTTTTCTAGACAAAATGTGCATTCAAAGAAATAAATACCTACTTTTACTTTTAGTCCTATTGATATATTGAACCTTGTTCGAGAAGCAGTAGTTTAGATGCTATTATTGACCAAGCCAAGGATTTTATTAACTTCGCATTAGTTTCTGTAATCAGTTAGGCAGTCCAACCAGCATTATAATACAACTAAGTAATATTCGATCTACTTCTTCCCCTTTAAGGAAACGTAATAATTCTCACTAGAAAAATGGTTTGATATTCCACGGAAGCAGTCGGAAATCTTAGATCCTAAACGATTTAACCAACTAATCGGTCCAAGTTCATTCGTACGAAATTGGCTCCGCAGTATTTGATATTGTATGCAGTTACTTTGAAAATGTCAATCATTTGTCCATGGATGTAAAATATGCTTAAGTAATATCGCAAAAATAGAGATAGTGTCTTTAACAAAGTAAAATTAAATGCTTTTGGGAACTTCTGCGGTGAATATCAAGCAGACCGTAATTAGTTGGCTTAAACGCTCTGCATTTAAACCATTAAGAGGTATGTACTTTATATTTCGGGTCTTTTGATATTACCAAATCCTGAAGGTTATACAGTTGATATGATGATGAAACTCCCCGATACATCAATTTTCTTATAATCCTGCCTAAAGACTGATCGGTTTATCAAAATAAATTTTGTTTATGACGACTAGGGACAGTTTCATCAAGTGACCGATATGTTGTTTACACTGCACCTCTTCCTTTGAATTGAAGAACCGTGATTGCGTTGCAAAGTCGATCAGACGACCGCACCCAACTTGGACTGGCGGTGCGCTTACGTATAGACTGGTTTTGCTGACATTGAGTTTTGCGAAAAAGTAGATCACTTGGACGGATTTTGATCACCAAATTTCTTGACCACTTCATTTAAATCATCAGGGGGCGTAGCTCAGATGGTAGAGCGCTCGCTTAGCATGCGAGAGGTACCGGGATCGATGCCCGGCGCCTCCAGTACTTTTTTTTTTGGTTAATCAGTGCAAGTCGATAATGTGAGGAGCCTATATCGGAGGACCCAGTAGTCTCTGTACGCACCTTTTTAGATTATATAGTCTCAATTGCTTTTGCATAAATTTTACAAAGGAAGTGTAACTCAATCAAAATCAAAGAGGCGCAGCACCAAATCACAAACAGCAAATAAACAATCCGAGACACCCTGTTGAAGATTGTGATTTATCAGCACATTCATCCTAAAAGGCAATCCAACAACAATACGTCTCTAACTCTTTAATGATTCTTTTCATGCATACCCTTCATCCTTTCTGCCGCTAATTCTGCAAAGATCAAGGGCCCACAAGAACAACCTGGAGTGAGGTCGACAAACCCACGCTTCTTCTGCCCTGATTTTGTTCGTTATCTGTCGCTTACACACACATTCGTCTCGGAAATCTTTCACTTTCCACACACGTTCTAAGCTCACAAAACTTGCTGAACACGCTCTTGGGCAATATCTGGCCGCATCATCAACAACTTACCCAAAGGAGGATATCAGTAAATTTTTTAAAGGATTTTTTTTCCATTGCTCCTAAATTAAACAGGATTAAACTACGGAGTATCTATTTTAGGCCCGTATTTATAAACGTTGCTCAAGCATGAGTCGAGCCTCAAGTACGATACTTGGCTTCGATTGCGATTTATAAACGATTCTCATTCTCAAACCAGTGCTTACAGCCTTGCTTGCTCAAGTATCGGTCGACGGTGGCTTGAGTATTGCTTCTACCCAGCCATTGGTCGAGATTTTTCGTTGAACCGTCAAACGGTTTTTAAGGTTATATTACTGTTTATGTTATGTTTTTACATTTTAATTTTTTGATTTTACTATCGTATACAATACCTATAAGAATGGACAAGGATTTGAATATTTGGACGTAACGGAGGAGGAAATAAACGAAGACCAACGTGTTAGTAAAATACAGGGTTGCTCATTAGTGCGTCAAAGTGCGATATCTCAGTAAATATGAACTTTACAAGAAAATACGTCCTACGAAAGTTTTTCATGTTTAAAAGGTCCACATTTTAAAATTACTTTCCAATATACGGGGTGTATCATAAACGTGTGGTAGTTACCAACT
>NW_026017110.1:20758491-20780354 GCF_020466585.1 Dendroctonus ponderosae | reverse complement strand
CGGTAATCTTCGTGACCTTAGCCAGTCCTTCAGCGATTCAAAAGACATATTTACATAATAACATTGACGCCATCTTAGATTCGCCAAGTTCGCCAATAGTCCCAATATAACATTATCAAATAAATACGAAAGTCCCTATACATCTTATACTCGACCGATACTTCGCCGAGAATTCACGAAGTAATGTTTATAAATCGTGTCTCTTGCTTGAGAACGATCTCGTACTTGGCCAAGCATGAGCTGAGTATCGGCTTGAGTAACGTTTATAAATACCGGCCTTAGTTCACCACTAATAACACCACTACGGTTGACGTTTCAGTCACTTAAGAGAAGAAAGAAGGGGGTTTCTTCGTAAGTAATACAACACAATTCACAAAAATCGCCGCATTTCTAGTCGATGCAGAGACATCGCGGTTCTCAACCACATCTAAATAAGAAGAGAGACTTGGTAGCCACGAGAGACTGAATTAAGTCCTTGAAGAGGGACAAACCCTATTCACCACCTCCCACCTCAATTTTATTTGCATTTTTAAAAGACACATTTAACATTATGACCGTTCCCTATCGTCGTTTTTATGGGTAGGTTCAGAACTCAACTATGTGCATATATGAGAGCTGTGTTGTTTACACTTTGAATTGTAGAATCGGGAAAATGGTGCAAACTCGATCACACGACCTCACCCAACTGCGCCTGACGGTCCGATTACGTACAGACTGGTTTCGCTGACACTGAAGCTTGTGAATAAGTAGATCACTTGGTTGAAATTTCTTGCCGAATTTATTAACGAGTTTAGTACTTTCATCAGGGGGCGTAGCTCAGATGGTAGAGCGCTCGCTTAGCATGCGAGAGGTACCGGGATCGATACCCGGCGCCTCCAGTACCCATTTTTTAGTTAACCAGGTTTGGCAGCAAGTCGGAAAAATGAGGGGCTCAGTACCAGAATTACCTTTTTCAGTTTTTGCAAAGCAAATTGGAAAATAATAAAGTCCCTCAACACCGAGAGACTGTGATGAAGGTACCATCGCAATTCAATGTAGATACAAAATAACTTAAGTGGAAAGCTCGTAGGATCCTTCAAAAGAAGTGCAAATCTTACAATAAAAAAACATTGCAGATTTCAAGGCCAGAGTATAGAATATGTAAAGTCCCCTAAAAGAAGCTTTTGTGCAACTTAAGATCTAGTAGCAATCGCAATTTCATCTGAATTTTTATTTGATTCAGTTGCTTATCAATATGTGATCGTGCAGTTTCACAGTAGAGTTCAATGGTCAAGTTACGGTTCAAAGCGTCTAGTCAGCTACAGTTACATTTAAGCGTTTAGTTAGAGTTCAGTTCACATTGAGATAAGAAATCGTGAGCGTATTAACTACATACAGTGAGTCTCCGAAATAATGTCAACATTTATTTAAAATTCAGCAGTGTTTTTTAGAATAACCTCGAAGGAAAACACATTATTTTTTCGACGGTTTATGTAAACCGACAAAAGGAATAGGACCATTTTCCTTTGAACAGTCTCTAACTGGACAAGGATATATAGGATCTTCCACTTCAATTAATGCAGTATTAGTGCCTTTAATAATTGGATATTATATAATAATCCATTGGAGCCAGACTGTCCAGACGAAGACTTGCTTTTCCTCCACCACACTATGCCGACATTGTGCGTAAAATTTTGAATTAATTTTGTTTACAATCGGTGGATAGCAAGGAGAGGACTTATTGAATCCCATGCTTCATATTCTCTGTCATTCAAAAATATACTTCCAAAGATAATTTTACAATGTCAAATCGAATGCTGATGACCGTTTAATAACATATTTTCATTTATCTTCGCTTGTAAAGGTTTATTAGAAATTACATCATTTAAAGCAAATTAAGTAGTACCCGCACGCACACAAAGCAACAGGACGGGATCAATTTGTATTGCAACCCAACCTCGCCTCTCTGTTTCATACATTTTGTATGCGCCTTGCAATCATGTATTTGCCATCCGCACAACTTTACTTGCTCCACCTGAATATACGTTGACCGGGCCAAGAAATGCTATAACCGGAAAACCTAAAACCGATTATGCATCTTCAAACATTTTGATACTGTCTTAATTTAACGTTATTAATCGAAAGATATCTATGCAACTATTGTTTTGCGTGTCATGCTCTTCGATACATCATAATCTTAAAGATGTATTTTCGATTCAATGCTGTCGATTTCACAAAATCTAATTCGTTAATAATCAGTAGGTACTAAAATTAACTAATTGGAAGATATGTTGTTTACACTTTCACCTTCTGTTTTAAACTGAAGAATCGTGATATCGTTGTAAATACTCGGACACACGACCACACCCTAACTGGGTCGCGCCGTCGGTTTACAAATAGACCGGTTTTGCTGAGAATGGATTTTTTGAATAAGTAGATCACCTTCTTGCAATTTGATTGCCAAGTTAATTTACTACTTTGATTTCTTCGTCAGGGGGCGTAGCTCAGATGGTAGAGCGCTCGCTTAGCATGCGAGAGGTACCGGGATCGATGCCCGGCGCCTCCAAGATTTTTGCCAAAAATTAACCACGCTCAATTTTTTGGGTAGATGGTAAAATTATAGGGTGCGCAGCTCAGATGGTATACCGTCCACTTAGCATGCCAGATGCAGAAAATCCTAACTGAAAGTAAGAGTTTGGCAGTGGAGCTACATGAGATTGAGTGAAATCTCGTTGAGGAAGAAAAATCCGTTAAGAATTTGCTTAATTTTGTCTGGGTGTTTACACTGGTGTGTGTTGATCCAACAAAGGTGGATCCGAAGACGTCCGCAAACGACTAGCGATCGCCAGAACGTCTTGTAAATATCGAGCTATTACCAAAAAAGTAAAACTTCGGCTGATACATAGCCTAATATTTTCTATTGCAACTTACGCCTGCGAAACGTGGACTATTCGGACCTCAAATGCTGCAAATACCATGGACAGCCCACAGTACGAACGACTCTATTATCCAACAACTCGGTACAAAGACCAGACAATAGACCAGCGCTATCTGGGATACCTAGACCATGTGGCAAGGAGGTATGACAATATCGAACGACTCATAGTTGAGGGCAAAGTCCAAAAGCGCCGTCCAAGAGGCAGATCGCCGACATGATGGATAGACCGGACAAAAACCTTGACGGGACAAGAGGAATGCATGAAGCAATGAGATCTGCCCAAGATAGTGAGCTCTGGCGCGAAGTCATTGCATAACCAATTGGTCTCACCCACTGACATACTATAACAGAGTATAGTATAGTATAACTTACTATAGTATGTCAATGATGTCACCAYACCCTACAGAAGGATTATGGACTGAAGAGATGGAGAGAGTTTACACTGGGTCTCACTATGACATCGGGTTCTCAAACATTTATTTGGCTACGTTGCAGAGTACAAGTAAATATTGGTCACGGATTCTGGACAGTGAATAGTTGTGACTCCATCGCATTCGAAAATTTCTGCGTTGATTCTGACTTTTATTCTGTCGTCCATTCTACTAATGTGCTCGGTCTATTCGCATTTTTCTTATTTTTATCCACTTATAAAAATTTCCTAACATTCACCTTGTCTTATTCCGGATCTCGCTCCATTCGGTGTACCAGGTCTAATTTACGCGGTGCATATCACAGGTGATCTTATGATTTCCGTGCGAATTACTGATTTTTTACTGCACTTTATTTTAACATTTTTATTTTCTCATATTGAGCCACCGATTCAACATCACGATAAACTAAATAATTCAATATAATTTCCTGTTGGACTCTGATGTATGACCGTTTCGAACTCTTCATCGCTACAAACGTGTTTTAGATGTTGCCAGGAACTCAATTTGTAGAGCCGATATCATCTATCAATAGGCACGACCGTTGGAAATTGTATTCATTTTCTGCCACCAGCGTCATCAAAGTAGTGAAAATGAATCTGATTTGCTTCATACATTTTTTTTATTTAATAACATATTGTGTGCTGGTGGCCTACTGTAAAGGTGTATGGCGTAAACTACTGTAAGACGAAAGCCTCTTAACAATCCAACATATGTATTCTGCTCTGCTGTATTCAATTGATTTTCTATTCTGCTCGATCTGAATCCTTGTTACTCATTTGCTTTAAGTTTCTCTGTAATGGTTAAGAGATTTATACCTCTGCACTTTGAAGGCGAATTTTTACCTCTTCTTTAAACGTAACATATAAGTGGTGCTAGTCTGCCATTCATCGGAATGCTGTGTTGGTATAGAATTTTTGGAAATGAGAGATGTTTCTAACTTTCACTTCACTACTATAAATCGCGATAGGTTGAAATGATATACCGAGAGTCGGTTGATGCGTTGCAAAACCCTCTCCACCTAAATTAGTCCAACAGCCCCTTGTAGCCCAAATTAGGATTTATTCTCCTACATAATTGTCCTCCAAAACCCATATATTTTCCAATTAACAAGCGAACTAAGCCAAGACAGAAATAACTATTTCAATAAGCCGGCCCTAAGTCCTAAACTACAACGGTCTCGTGAGATATAAAAGCCTTTAATTGGTCTTAATCTTAATGATTAACTATGACCTCACGAGGGTCTCGACTACAGCGCCTTATCTTGGTCTTCGGAGCGAGCACTATTTAAAGCCCGACTTTGCACCTAACTCCCGAATCCCGGGACGAGGCATAATTCCACAAGTTAATTTGCCGGAATGCCTTTCATGCACGCTGTACACCTGAAAGTTGCAGCGATTGTCGGAGGCAATTTGCGGAGATTGAAGAGAGCACTTTGAGTTTAAATTGACAGTGTTACAATTCATTTTCAGGCCTGATAAAATCCAAACGAAACTCACATAGAAATATATCCGCCTATATAGCGTGAGGGTTTAGTAAGTAAGGGTAAGTTTACAAGGGTGTATCTCAGAAACGGTTTCAAATATATTTACTAAAGTTTGGGAGAGTAAAAGATAGGTAGGGAGGACATGTTTCAACATGTTTGATAATTCCCCTCCTCAAGCTCCTTCTTTGAGAGATAAAGGCAGCTGTGGAATTTTTAATGGAGTGATATTTATATTATATTATGAAATTTGACTCCAAATGAAAAACTAAGTAATCGTATAAATTTTTGTATGAATTGCTCATCTGGTGACACAGTTATCGACAATTTAAGATTGATTGATCTTAAATAAAATTGTACTTTGTTCAGTCACAACAGAAAAAGTGATGGCGACTGCTCCCGCAACCTCAGACAATATGAAGGAGAGAATTCGCTCTGTCTGCTTGTTAGAGCCACCTGAAATTGTTTTATGTATATTTAAGTCGTTTTTAATGTGGATTCAAATTTCACAATAATAAATATATCACTCCATTTATAATTCCAAAGTTGCCGATATCTCTCAAAGAGCGCGCTTGAGTAGGTACAATAATAAAACATATGTTAAAACATGGTCTCCAACCCATTCCTCACTTTCCCAAAATTGTATAAATAAACTTTAAACCGTTTCTGCGATATAGCCTTGAAACGCTTTAAAAAACTCACGCTGTATAATTATAACTTTCAACACTGGCATTTTTAGTTACTATCGCGTTTAAACAGAAAAATCCTGAATGAAAGATACCTTGTTGCCACTATGGCATTACGGTTAAAATAGATTTCCTTCTCGGAATAGAGTCTGAAGTGAAATTTATTTCAGGTCACTCTGTGGCCTTTACTATTCAAACACAGCCACTAATGTATTCCGCATCCGGGCTACCATCAGTAAAGTTAATCCTCACAACCCAGTAACTTTACACTATTTCACGTTCGATGAAACTCATCAAACTTCTTGGCAAAACTTTACCGCATACTGTTAACTTTTCGAATACTTAGATCCCGAATTTATGCATCGAGTTTGATAATATCTGTAAAAAGTTTCGCGCAACGATTGTGCTTTATGTTTCAAAATATTGATAGAAAAACATTTTGACGACGGCAAAAGATGAATGGTTCAACATTTAGATCTATCAGGAACAATTTATGATAAGTTGATAGTGCAAAACCGAGTTAGCTGGGTGAATTTTAATTTTCCTTGCAGTTTGATGATGTTTTTTTGCATACTTACATGTAGAACACGAAATAGTAGAAAAGGCGTTAATTAAGACACCGTTCAAGCACATACACATCGACCGATATCGAGACCAACAACATACAAATTGATTAACAGCAAACCAATGTTACTTTAATTTAGGGGCATAATAATCTATAAAAGTTAGAGTTATTATAATCAGGCATTAAGAAAGTACTAAATATATAACTTGATTGGAATTTAATTGCGAATACATATATGGAAAATTTTAAATCCATAAAATGGACCGAAAAACGTTCGAATCGAGTTCATTATTGTATATCTAACATATATTCGATGTTTGCTTAGGGAATAAGAGCGATATAAAATAAATACGTCCTAAAATTAGTCAGTTATTTTGGAACGATGTGGGCTTCGATTTGATTCAACTTTCGGATACTTAGATTTAAAGCAACTATTCGGTGGAGTTTGCTTTTAATCTGTAAAAATGGCATTTCTATGTATACTGGCATCTTATTTCAAACAATCAAGGCGGCTGCTATGTATAAAAAGTATTTATCACCATGATACGTTAATAGAAAAAATATGTTTAAAACAATATAGAAATTCTAGGGTTACTGCATTTAAATTTGACCTAAATTTGAAATATTTTGATTCGCTATGAACTACGGATTAACTTGAGTGGGTGCACATTCGAGTCGATACTCAAAGAAGCCCGAGTTTAAGTACCTAATTTGTTCATATTCATTAACAATCCAACCAATGGTAAATACGTGGATGGCAAACATTTCCGATGTGAAAATTCGCAGCGTAAGAAGTCAAGGAGACATAAATCAAGTGATCTCGAGAGCCGCTTAATAACAATTCCGCGTGCCGCACCATCTTTCACGAAAAGTTTTGAGCTTAACACCGCCTGGAATAAGGAGAAAATCCGTATTACTGAAACATCCCCTTTTCTCCATAATTTCTAAGCTAAGTTGGTGGCATTATTCAACAACTAGATGTTGGTTTACTCTCATTTATTGAGACATTTTTTTTCAAAATTGTCTACCAAAGATACCGAGATTGCCCTTTCGGTCAAAATAATCTGAGAATTGCAAGAAAAAGTTGCATTCTAATTACAAAAAAGAACATTCTCACAGCTCCCACCCCTGGAATAAATCGCTAAGTTATGCCATTTTATTTGGGGAGGGTGGATATTTGCACGCAGCGTATCAGCTTGTTTAATGTCGCTATATTGCGTCTTCCGAGTTGACTTTTACTGTGGTCGTAAAGAAGTGTATTATGTTGGAACATACGATTTTCACCAACCCTCGCAGTTCACAGCACGGGGATGATGCAAAATGCGTATAAAACACTCACATTTAGACCGAATGAAGATATGTGTTTCTACATTCAACAAAAGTTGACACATAGAACATTCAAGTTTAGAAAATCAATAATCGAACAATGCTGCAATTATATCATAAAAAAACAAGTAAAAGAGTAAAAGCAAATATTTTCACACATGAAAACCACCAGTTTTGCAGTGTTACCAGAAATCGAATCACCAATATGCATAAAATGATGTGCATACATTTTCAGGAATAGACCATTGTTTGGAAGTTTTGGAAAATTCTGAATGAAATTATTTAGAAAATTGATTTATATGAAAAACACAGCATAGAACACAAAAACAAAATTTTAATTTATGAGATTAAATCAAAAGGTTGCTCATTAACGACAGTATTAAAATAAAAAAATGAATACCCCGCACCCATCACCCTTTGAAATGATGAATATTAAGCCGACTTATCGGCTTTGAACGCATATACGTCGGGCTATAAAATATTTAAAAAAATCGACACAATAATCCGGAAAAACCAACACCAACAATTTTTTTCGGGACGCCAATTGCCTAATGTTATATTTATTAATGTGAGAAATATCGTCAATTACAGACAAAATTAAAAAAATAAAACGGGCCAAATATGAATAATGTGTTTGATCTTAAATTTGCAATAGTATTGGTACTAGAGTTCTTACTTATACTAACTACACAATAGCTTTCTTTTAGCATATGCAAGCTAAAATAAATCAACAGCGCCAGAGTTTTACGTTAAATCTTTAGCACTTACGCCGCTTATTTGTCAATTTATCTTTTCATTTATTCGAAATACTAATTCAACAGCTAAAAAGTCAGGGTAAAAATTTCCGATCGTAAAATAGAGCAATAAAGTTAAAAATTATAACAGCAAGAAAGTTACGGGTTGTAGTGCACCGTTTAGTCCCTATGGTATAATACGTTCCTTTATGATGTGTGTGACATTCACAAAGAACGCAAAATGTGTTCGGGTAAAAACGTGATTTAAACGACTAGACGCTGTTAGCCTTTTGGGATTGTCCGATGAAATCATAAACAACGAGATTTCAGACTTGGAACAATAAATAGCTGTTAACCTCGCTGATGAGAAAATTGAATTAAAGGGGCCGCTTGGAAAGAGGGAAAGATGCAAAGAAAAGAAAATATGAAACAAAAAAAAAACATGCAAGAAAATAGCCTGAAACTGCTCCATATCAGGTCTAGGTCAAATTTTGACAAAAGGCACACCATATTTTAAGTTGTTGAATAATCATCTCTGGATGACACTGAACAAAATAGGTAAATACATGTCGTTCTCCGTTTTCCTATTAAAACATTTTTCAATTTCGGTAGCATTGTAAAAATTATATACTGACCTAAAATCAATAAGTGCAGTACTAAAAATCTATCGATTAAAAATTCCACAAACTGTGTAATGTTGTGAGTTCTATGTTACTGTTTATTGGACGGAAAAAATCAAGCAATTTCCGAAAAAATAAAAAACCGTAAATATCGAAATTTCCGCAATTGGATACTTTTCCAATATGACTATTTTCAGTTAAATCGACGAATCGAATAACTACTCGTTCATTTATAAAATCTGCGTCCCAACATGAAATCAGTTTGCTGGGAAAACGATTTCACAATATTTTCAAAAGAAGTGATAAACGACCGTTATTCAGTTGCTAGCTGATTCGATAGAAAAATTCCGAGATTTGGTCATATTTTCCGCAACACTAAAGTGGCGGTATAAATAAATGGCTTAATATGGTAATAGAGCAATTAACCTCCCCATGATAATAATCAGTATCAATAACCAAAGTAAATAAAAGCGTTAGTTAATGAAAAACAAAACTTTATAGGCAGAAAGACCGATTGGGACGATAGCCTTTATCTGTAGGCAATAAAGGTTATTTATATATTATATATACAAGACTTTATACATATAAGAACAATGTTCTAGGCGAAAAGCTCAAAGATTCTTCAAACTGTCGGTTTCTATCGGTTTACGATCGTCAACCGAAATATTCAGGTGTGAAACCAAGATAAAAATGCTATTAAACACCATGCTTACAGGTTCAGTGGCTCCATTTGTACGAGTTTATTCGATGGTGACCGCCGTGGGGTTTTTTCTCACTTTCGCAATTTGCCCGCGGGGCAGCCTGAAATGAAAACGTCGAAGGAAATTTTGATGGAAAACAAGGGCCCTTCGATCCTCAGGGGAATCGATTCGAGAAATCAGGGAAGCAAAGGGTAATACCGGAGCTAATATACTTTCTAACAAGATTTATAGAACACTAAAGATCGAAAAATCCTCGATTGTGTCGATGTCGATAACGTCTTTTGGGAGACAACTGATTGGATTTGGTTTTTAATCGCAGATCAGCGGTTAATTCAACTGTTATTTTGTACACCATGATCAAAACCTAAGATTTAATGGAATTCGAAAATAACTTTCTATTCAGATTTGGCAGCAAGAACCAACCACCTTGCAACCAAAATCACTTTCAGTGACTGGGCTTTACGTCCTTATTTACTTAGAAAAATAAGTTAATAATCAGAAGAAAAACAGTGTTAATATACTAAGAACCGCATTGTTTTCGAGAGCTTTTATAAAAATTGCCACATGTAAGTTAACAATACACTCTAAATATATCAACGAAGAAATAGGGCGGATAAATTGTTTGTATTTCCATTACATATAGTGCCCTTGCTAGCCGTTTATCCTAATATTATATACTTTCAGCTAGACACGCTCTAAAGCAAACACATTACCCCACATAAAGTTGTCTGTCGTTGTTGCTCTAAACAAAAACTAAATGAAAAGTGTGCGTTCCCGCTAGCCATATCTAAAACGAAAAAGCCGCCAGCTAACACCTACTTTACATTTAGATGGCAAAATATGACAAAAAATCAAAAACAAATGGTAAACTACACCCCCATAACACAGTATCACGTACGTCGAGTCGCTTGAACACTATGTACGTTTTGTCATTTGCACACAATTTTACTGTGTTGCACAGCAAAGCTTTTAGTTGATTTCTTAAGCACATTTACATTAACAAGTATTTGACATTATTAACAAGCCGTAGAAACTGAATGAATACCTTTCGGTATAACCATAAGATTAAAAAACGCGTTATTTTCACCTGACTTTTTCGATAGTTTTGAGACTATCATTAAGTTATGATATTCCTATCTATCCTGAGTTTCAGTCAAAGTGTGAAGTAAAAATTTTGAAACATCGTTTATTTCATTACGTTTCGGTGAGACAACAGCGCCATCATCAGATTTAAAATTTTACACAAACTCATGATTGGTAAAAATTAACGTCCTTTTAGGTCTTTGCCTTCTTGAAAAGCTTGAGTTCGTCTAAAACTTAGTTTGTCTAAACAAATACCTAAAAGGACGTTAATTTTTACCAGTCGTGAGTTTGTGTAAAATTTTAAATCTGATGATGGCGCTGTTGTCTCGCCGAAACGTAATAATTTAAACGATGTTTCAAAATTTTTACTTCACACTTTGACTGAAACCCAGGAAAGATAGGAATATCATAACAAATACACGCAGTCAGGAAAATAAATCAGAATAACTATCATTAAGTATAGCTGTTTAGGTATCGGCTGTTTCAAAAAACATAAACCAATCGTGGCATTATAATCGATCCTAATATTAATCCGATTAAAAGTTCCTAAAATACGAGCCCACAGGGCCTTTTATCCCCGAGATTACAAAATAAACGCTTGTATTTTTTGCACCAGGTCTTCAGTTTTGTGAGTCACTGAAAGTATCTTGAAGCCATTTGAGTTGTACGTTTGAATTAGAAAAATTTCTGCCTAATTCGTTTCTGAGTAAATGAATAATAACCTGAACTAAACAAAGTGTTTTAAAAGTTTCGGCATGTTTTGAGTCAGTAGCGAAACATCCGATGTTAAAATCCTGCTAGATTTGCTAACAAACGGATTGTAAACCTATTTTTCAAGCAAAATTTTACTCTAGATCAAGTTGAATTGTTATAATTTCATGTTACATTTGATGCTAGGTTGTGAAAATAACGTTTCCTTACAAAATAATTAAAATACTGATCATGTTTCACTACGTTCATGAATGATCATAATATACGATGAATGGTTATAAAGTAGTAACCATCTCACTAGAAAGGTTTCCGAATTAAAACATACCAGATCAAGATAATGGTCAGCTTACTCGAGTAGACTAATAGTGAGTAGTAACGCTCCCCACGGAAAAATTGTGTAGAAGGTACATTTTTCAGTTTCCCATGCATTTACCTCACAACGGAATTTATTTTGATATGCTGGCCATTTGTTACTGACAGCAAAAACATCGCAATTTAATTAAACTAGAGGAGTTATCTACTAGTGCAGTTAGATTTCGCCCAGGAATTTTATTTGGCTACATTTGCCAGTTAAAAACAAAATGTTCATTCGGTAAATTACAAGCCCCATTTAGATTTTCTGCAAATATCCAGTGATAAAAGGAAATAAATCAAAACAGACATTTTCAATTGGGCAAGAATTTCGTTTACGTTCTTCTGAGAATGGGAAGCTAAAGATTACAGTCAAACTGTCTACAGCTGAAAAATAAGCTGTTATGTTTTATTTAGATTGGTGTCAACGAAGTAGGTATACATAAATTGAAGATGCTTTCCCGCGGTATGTCTATAAGAAAAATTAGTATATATTTAAATATCTCAATACTTATGATATAAATTGTTCAGAGTAAATGTTAACTGTATTGGTTACTGACTAACTCAAATCAAGATTTAAACTAGAAGCGCTTTGGGTACTGGGCTTTTCCAAAAATATCTGCATTTGCACTGACTTAGATATATTTCTGGTACAATTTAAAATTTATTAAGATTTTTTTAAATACCCAAGCGCGCCACATCCATATAGGGAAAAAATGATTTATGAAAGTATTTAATCGGTTTTTTTTTTGATCAGATAATTTTTCCATACCATATTGATAATATCAATAGATAGAAAGATTAAAATGTATAATGTTTAGTAATGAATGAATGAGTTTAGCTTTAAACTAGTCGGCAATTACACTTGTATGAATGTATGTTTTATGACGGTACATTTATGATGGTCTGGACCGTCTGTGATTTTTCCAATAATAATTTCAAAATAAATAGGCGCTTTATGAAAATAAACGTTCGATTTAAAAAAATGTTCGGAACAAACATCAAATTTCATCTGACTAAAAAAAATCTGATTCGTGTTATGCTAGAGATTCCATTGAACAAGACGGGTTGAAAGGCTAAATGATTCGACAGAAACATGTATTGGAAATTGAATTTGGAGATTAAAAATTGAATTGAATAAGACTTAAGATATTTGCAACTGTATTCCAATGGCTATTTTCAGAATTAATTCCGTTTTGTGAAATTTGACCCTTGAAGCCCTTAGACTATGAAGACTTTCTAACTCTAATTACCGACATAACATACATGAAGGAGAAAAGACACGATCCAGATCATCTGATTCCAGATCAGATAATCAGATGATCAGAATCAGATAACAACTCTCCTTTTTATCTGGCAATTAAACCAGCAATCTATCCAAACCCTTTTATTTTTTATTTTTACATACATTTATATATTATTATTATTATAGCATACCGATGTACAAGGTTGAAGCGTACATTTAGACAGCTTTTGGTGAGTTTTATTATTATAGACACGCACAAACTACATAAACAAAATTGTACTTTTAAGTCAACAGAAAATGTAATTGAACGAAACAAAGGACATGACAAAGTTTACAAAAAATGGAAAATCGATAAATTTTTAATGGAATGGTTTATTTTGTATCATAGATCGTTATTTTATGAATACAAAATTCTCGACATAATATATATATATTTTAAATCCACAATCTAGCCACTAATAAAAAAATACACAAAGTATTCCATTAGAAATTTATCAACTTTGTTATTGTGCTTTTCTTTCATCCAATAACATTTACTGGTAAATCAATACCAGGCTTACAAGCTTGTATTATCATCATTCTAACAATAAACTATCCAAAAGATGTCTAAATATATGTATAATCCTTGGACATAAACTAGCAAAATCATTTTTAAAACATTTTAATAGTTTATTCAAGCCAATAACTTCTTAATGATTAAACATGTAAGCCCTACGCTGTTTCAAACATGAGCAAGACTCAAATCAGAGCAGCAGAAAGTACGAGTGTTTGTATTTCAACTTCTCGCAAGTCATAAAAAGTATGTTGCAAAATGTGCGGTCAGAAAATTTCCCAGTGGAAATATGGCACGTAGGAGACGTTTGGCTCGTGAAACTAATTTTTGTTTGGAAAATTGCTCGAAATAACGAAATGAGAAATGAAAAAGAAACTTTCAATCGAAAATTCAACAGCTCCCACATCCTATACAACCGTCCGAAACGTTTTTTTTTTACGTCCAACAGTTACAAGTGGCTGTCGTAAGGCACCACCCTTATAACGCAGATAAAACTACGGACCGACAGAAAAATGTACGTATATTTCACAATCGTAGTAAAAACTAGACGCAAAGTTGAGCTTATTACTTCCGCTCAGCATACAAACGATGTGATTTCCTTTGGATACTTTTCCAACCTCGGGCACATTTTAGGGT
Source organism: Dendroctonus ponderosae (assembly GCF_020466585.1). NCBI lineage: Eukaryota > Metazoa > Arthropoda > Insecta > Coleoptera > Curculionidae > Dendroctonus > Dendroctonus ponderosae. The sequence continues at coordinate 20,766,314 of NW_026017110.1, read as the reverse complement.
CGTACATTAAATGAAGTTTTACGCGCATTCAGTTAGAATTACGACCAACGGAATTATTAAAGCTGTTCCAATAAAACATTATTCTTTCATATAAAACTTTCTCGTTGGAGTAGACGTTAAAAATTGTGATATTTAAATGCTTATTTTGCTTGATATTTAGAGCATTTACTTCTGCCGGTAATAAGCAACATGTTAAAAACATTGCTGCGAGAATAATTGCAACGATTTTTTAATATTAATTTAAATTCTTGTTTGTAATCACAAATTGTAGAATGGACAAATAGAAAAACGCCATTGTGATAAAATAATCTTCTGTGCACAAATAAAAGCCGACTTTCATATATCGCCCTCCGGATAGGCCTGAGTATTACATATTCATACAGCAAAAGCATGCTCTACTTACCCTTAATAAAACTTGTCGGCTCAAAATTTAAGTGTTTTAAAATTCTAGACTCGCTCTCCACGTCGCATCAAGCCGGCTTTATTTTATCCTTACCTGCAACGAAAAAGCATTTAATTAGACCTAAAATGCAAAAATATTCCGGAACTTATAATTCCAGCAGTCTACGCTGCCAACTATAAATTTTAAAATACACATATTTTATTTTTTTATCTCATGTAGAAAATTATTATTATTTATTGTGATATAAGTAGTGGTAAACGGTGTTCTAATATGCGAAATAGATGATATTCAGCACAACATGGTTTTCGTAAACTAAGCCAATGTAGTCTTCTAGAGAAAAATATAAAAATCGCAATAACTTTTTAAATAAATAGAAAAATTGAACCAGTTAACTATTTAAACGAGACAGCTCTTTAAGTTGAGGATATTTTTTGAAAAATGTTATTAGCTGCACAAACCGTTTTCAAATAGTAATTTTATTTGAATTTTAAGGAAAGTAAATTTGAACGATATAAAAGTGACTTTTCGTAAATGGCCATCATTTGAAAAATTTTTTGAACAATATTAGCATATTTAAATTTCAATCGAAATTCTTCTTGCTCCTAAAATTACTTTCTTAAAAAGTAGAGAAAAAATCACATTTGAGTACGTATATTAAATTGGTCAAGCACACCCAAGTCCTCTTATCATGAATCTAAGATGAATTAGTCCTAAAACATATTTTACTTATATTTTTAATACATGCCAATAACTCCCTATACATTGAAATGTTCAAATGTGTTAACAATGTAAAGCTTTTTGTAATTTAGAACCCACAAAGGCATTTTTAAATTGGTTGAGATAACGCCGTAGTCTACATGCTCGCACTCATGTTAACAACCTTTTTGATACCATCTCATAATAAAAATAAGCAAATTGTGTTAACTTATTCCACTTATGTTAATGGGTTTCTCAAAGGTAGTGTTTTAATATTTTAAGTTCCAAAGTATTCACCATTTAACCCTAAACTTGGCAGAGAGAACGTGCCTGCCGAAAGATTAAAATTAATATATTCATTAGAGCTTCTAGCCCAGTCTACCGGTTTTCCTTGTGAATAAAAGGGTAACATTTTTGATATTTTGGATTATGTGGGTGGCCGTGTTTTGATTTAATATGCCGATATTCATGCTAACTACCAAACAAGGCAGTATGGATGGATACTTAAATATTCAAGACAAAATATTGCTAAAACATATTAGCTGTACTCTCTCATGATGATCTGTACATGAAAGAATCTAGATTAGAATTAGAAATGTGAAGAATCACACCTTTTGCTGATGAAAAAGGCTCAGAGCTATTAAATATAATCGCAAAAAAGTATAATTGTGTGGTTAAAAACAACCTCATAGAAATGTTTTAGTGAAAAAAACGAAATTATTTGAACTAAAAAAAATCATAAATCTTGTAAGAAAATGCAATAATGTCCAAGGAAAAAGTCTAAAGATCAAAACTCATTTTCGCTTTTTGACTGACCTATTATAGTAGGGCCCGTACGCCTTGAAAAGCTTTTATAAAAGTGGGCTTTGTGAATACTGGAGAAAACATTGTTTGTTACTTTGCCGACTACTTAACCTTTCAGATATAATGAAAATTTCCCAAAATGAAGAATGGTCTAAATGTTTTACAGAAGTCGTCACAAAGATATAACGTATTACTGAAATATATTAGCGATTAATCTGGAAAATTCGTTTCCTTTATATAATTTATACAAAACTCCAAATACTGTGTCAGCTGAAATATTTCATTAATATTAAAGTAGCAGAAAAATTATAAGTTACAAAGAAAGCGGGCATTTAGAAAACTTACTCAAATCGGAACGAGTTTGAAAAATCACATCAGTCATTGCAAATTCTAAAAGTGCATAAACCAATTCTAAAAGTGATAACCTTGATAACCCTTGCTGGTTGTTGGTAGTCTTTAAAGAAAACGTACCGTTGTGTTACCAAATACCACAAAACGATATTCAATTCAACCGTAAATGCATAGAAAAAGTGTTACTTATGGAAAAATTGTGTCCCAAAAAATATGTTAAAATTAGACGTGACGAAACCCTCAAAGACGATGTTATATGTTGCATTGTTGATCTTTTGCAACCACACTAATCAACCAACAAAACATGACAACGGTATTACGGTTTTCTTTTTTAAATATTCGTTTATTCTCCTGTATGGATAGTGAATAACTCAATTTGTCAATTTAGCACTTTTGCGAAACGCTATACAAAGCGAAAAATTACACTCACAATTTTCAATGCTTAATTTAACAGTGTGAGAAATTAAATTGGGGTTTTAAAGTGAATAACACAGGGGACACTTTTGTGCAACCACGATTCTAAATGAACATTCAAAAGCGGTTTTAGCCGTATATTCCTGGAAATGCATGCAAAACGTAATTGTTTGCATTTTGCCATATTTTCCTAAAATTATAAAAAATACTGAATATTTTATGAATTACTATTAAGATAAGTACAAGTCTGAATTTATGAAAGGTTAAAAAATAACGATATTTGTATGAAGTTAAATATAAAAACAATTATCTGTTTTTTTTTCTTTTTTTTTCAGATTTAATTGGGTACAAATGAAACAAAAAACATGACAAAATTTACAAAAACTGTCATATTCTGTATTCATGTTCATATGTGTACAAATTTATATGTTCATGTGTAAACCCCAATTACTGTAGGATTTTTTCGGAAAAACAAAATTATTTAAAAATATTTTTAAAAGCAAAAGCCGAAATTAGTTCTTAGTTATAAAAATGCTGGATCTTAGCTTAGGGTTTAGCTTATAAAAGCTTTAAAAGGCTTGTTTGCACGTACATAAGTAAATATGAACATTCTACTAGGCATTATTAGTTTCAGAATATTTCATAATGTTCGACTATTTTAACTTGTTAGATAAGTACAAAAATACAAGGAAAATAAGCGCTAAACAGAATTACAAAATATAAAGTTGCAAGAATTGATTTCAGAGCTTTCAATAGTGGTGGCGCCATCGATAAGTAAGCCTCCACACTACAAAAACCCACTTGCACCAATGCAGTAATATCTTGACAAAATAAGTCATTTTAATATTGAAGTGTGAATAAATATTGTCATTAATGTATGACAATGTATTAATAGACGCAGATGCATATTTAAGAAACAAATCGCTATTTAGGTTATTGCAATATTGTATTTCGTATGCTGATATATTCAAAAAACACACCTACAATGTCGTAATACTTCTCACTACATTAACTGCTTTATAAACAATATCACACAAATTAGTGAATAAATCACATTAAAACGATTGTTCAGATGTATGTATGTAGATCGAAACCATGCTATGAAAAGTGGAACAGAAATTGCTTGCCTAATACATAGAATATGCATTAGCTATCATTCTCCATCCAAGTTTTCCCAACTAGCTTTTGCAATATTAAACGTTTAAAATAGATGGAATTTTCGAATAATCCCGTCGGAAGAGGGCAATTGAGATCGGGTGGGCAAAACATGTACGACCTATTTCGCAGTAAGTTACTATTTCATGTACACGGTGATACACCTTGCCTTTAAAGTTTCAACTGCGGGTATCTTCTTCTCAGTGAGACTTTAAGTACTGAAAGTGCTTCAATAAAGAAGAAGTTACTTTTTTATTGACGGAAGAATTTCTTTATTCTTTGCTCAATACGTTTTTTTTGTTGGCAATTTAGTATTTCCTTGAAAAAAAGGCAGTATGATTTATAAACATGACAGATCTAGAAGTGTTTATTGTCAGAACTACCTTTGGACATGGAAAAATAATTCGAGGCGAGTCAAAATTGGTGTCATTCGTTTCAAGAAGTTACTGAGACCTGCTTACAGTTAGAAATGAAATAAGCAAAATATTACATTTTTCAGAAACAATCAATGGTTTCGAATAAAACGTTCCAAAACCTGGTTAAGTTTACGGCAAAATTTCTATTCGAAAAGAATGCGTTTCTCTATTTGTTTATTAGAAAAGCATATTGATTGAACATTGATTAAAAAAATACTGCATTTCTCCTGACTTCTGAGATGAGTTGAATTGGGCGAAAGTCATGGCAGTGCTTTTGAAATTCAATTGAAACAAGATAGTTTTCTAATAATTGGCTTTTAGTTCAAGTTGATATTTGCATAAAGCAACAGAGATCTGAGATACTGAGATACTGACATGTATGTAATGTTAAAAAGAACAATGCCAATTTCAGGTGAGCTTTTCCTAATTTATTATTTGGATTTTTCTGAATATTTCAGTTTTTCGTGAGAAATATTGTCTCCATTTTTCCTAAATACCCCTTAGCAGTTTCAGATGAACTAACCCTATTTTGTCCCAAGGAAATGTCCACAGTTATATTAACACTTATATTTTTTTTTAACTCAATTTTTGATTAGAAAATGTATTTGCATCAGTGGAAAAAACTTATACCTGACGTACTGATCCGTAGAAACATATATAGTATAAAAACATAACAAAAATTAAAAAAGAAAATACCTACATGAAAACTTAAAAGATTGAAATATTAGTTATTTCGGTGAAACAAGCTTCGCAAAAAGAGCATCCAGCAACTATTTCTCTTGGAATTGCATGGAACGGACTCTCATTACCTGAACGATGTGATAATTTTGAACCTGAACGACTTTCAGTTATTTCTCAGTCAGTTTTTACGGTCATATTCAAATGAAAAATTTCTACTAAATCTTTGATGTTTGCAACAAAGGTCTGAAATATGTTGTCTGGTCTCCAGGTGCCAAAATCTTAACAATATCTGGAAGATATTTCGAGACATTACATCTTTTGGTGTGGAACTTGAAAGGAAAAGAGTGGACTCGTCGACAAGTAATTTCAGATTTCAGAAAGTTTGACTATCCCCATCCAGCTGCTCCAAGCCGATAAAGTGCTTCATTTCGTTTATATCGGTTGATGACCGATGTAAACATGATATAGCAGTAAATATAGACGAATGTCAATGTCGTTCTCATCGATCTCATCAAATATTTATCGGTTTAGCAAGCCCAAATATCTCGCAAATTGGTGAGAGAAAATATCCTTGCTACTTTTTCCAGAGCAACAAAACTGTAAACTTCCAACGGTATCACTCCCATCGCCTTAAAAGTAATGAGGGAGTAGATGCACAAGTAGTTTTACAGTTATAGAAGACAGAATATCATCATCTTTCACATTTCTTCAGCGTCGTTTCTGTCAGAAAAATCGTGAATAGGATCCTCCAGTGGATCGTCAAAGTCTCCATAGCTCAAATCTTTCTTCTGATCCCTCGTCTTCGATCTGATCCCTCGTCTTCGATCTGATCCCTCGAATGCAGCAACAATCCGCTTTTCATTCGTAAGAGATCATGTCAATGAAGAGAGAGTGATGGGTTACACTAATTTTTCTGGACCTAAAGGTAAATAAATCTGGGCCCGACGTGAAAAAAATCATTCCAGACTGACCGTTCTAAGTATGAATAAGTAAAACAAATGTCGAAAACGCCAGTGACACTTTGAGTACCTATGTAGAAACCTTTTGAATGCAATCATTATCTACACGTAAACTGGTTACGTATGAGTCGCTGATCGATTCATAATGTCTATTCTGATAGCGAGCTTGAGACTGCATTAAAACAATAGTATTTTCCAAAAATGACCGACGATTGGACCTTTAGTGCAGCATTCACACCGCAAATTTTGTACACATAGCGAAACACATGGTTTTTAATGTCAAGCGTTATCTATTTCATCACGAAGACGTTCGACATTTACGTAAACTAATTAACAACATTCATCGCATTTTAAAACGATTAGGCACAATTAACGTTATTAGTTTCTAAGTGATCAACACCTTATTTGGTGCAAATGCTATCAACCAATTCTCAATTGAAAACTTAGGCTATGTTCCAATTTAATTCGTAAAACCCTTTCACTGAATTTCCCATGCCTCTAACAAAATTGTAATTAAATTTCCATTTGAACGTATTGTACGTTACACGCCTTGACAATCGTAAAGCAATTAGCATGCAAGGCAATGGCAATATAATTGCTTAATAATAATATAATTGCCATATTTACTTCAAGAAATTTATTCCATTAGCCTTTCTCAAGTAACGACACGCATCTTTTCTACACTCGAACTGCCTTTACAAAATTCTCAAGAAACTTATACTATTTTATGTGGCTTCATGTATTTTAGATACACCATGCGTAGCAATATTTAATAATCAAATAGTAGTGTATGGGTTTTGGCCCCTGATACTTACCCTTAAGTAAGGACTGAGTCAGGAAAAATTGCTACACACAAACCCTAAATAACTGAAGAACTCTTGACAAAATGTTAATGAAACAAAGAGCATTTTAAAGATTATTTTATTACGAGTAATTTTTAAAAACATGAAGCTCAACTGACTTGAAATTTTCGATTTTTTTCTGGATCCTTTCCATGATCGACTTTATGGTAGCTTTGTTGATTTTTCTGGGGGCAGAATTCCTCTTGACTTTGAACTCTGATGGGGTTTTAGCTTCTTTTTTTGTTTCTTTCAAAGCGCTTTTTACCTAGGCCTAATATCGTTCGATTGGGCGAAGCTCTGGGCAATTTGGTGGGTTGGCTTCCCTAGGTCAAAAAACGACTTTTGGGACGAAAAATTCATTTGGCACGATTCTACAGCTCTCTGACTGTAGTCACAGGAAGCCAAGTTTGGGCAAATAAAGTTAAGACGTTATGTTGTTTCATGAATTGCAACAATCTTTTTTGGAGACACTATTACGTGTTTCGGTATTTATCGTCTCATTCGTTATAAAAGATTTGTAGCTCCTCACATAGCTACACAAGGGTCGCCCCACGAGAAACTTTGACTTTTTTCTAGACCTGAACTCTTCATTCACACCTCCGCGCTCACGTCCTACGTAAAATTATTGACCCGGAAGCTGAGAGAAGTCACAAAGAACGTACGTTTCGTCCATCCATCCGACAGCAATCTTTATTTTTTTGGAAAAAATCAGTGTTTAATTTTCAAGCCCGTTTCTTTTGCTTCCAGATTCTTACTTGCAATTCTGTCTGTTATCGTGACTGAACTTTCAAAGTGTGAAGCCCATCTTGGTTTTGATTTGATGATATTGCCCATATACGGTCGTTCTATGAATGTTTACCTATGTGTGTTAATTCAGAGTTTTAATAGCCATTTCTTTACTAGAACATACAGGGTGATTCAAAATTGGCGTCATTGCTTTTCAGGGGTGATAGAGGCTTCCTTGGGGAGTATGAGAAAAATATAGAAAATTTCTAGAAGATATTAACAGTTGAAGATCGAATTTCAACTTTGTTATTAAGCATTATTTTGTTGTTGTTTATTTAAATTGTTCCATGTTTAATTGGTAGCATATTGGAATATT
>NW_026017110.1:20749592-20757726 GCF_020466585.1 Dendroctonus ponderosae | reverse complement strand
AATTAATTCCTTTTACTATTTTTTCTGTACTCCTATAACAGCGCCAGACAACACCTCCAGAGGAATGACGCCAATTTTGAATCACTCTGTATGTGCAGTTCAATATTTAATATGTCAAAATCATTTAGAGGTTCTAAGGAAGAGCCAGCTATGATTGAYATTTTAGTTTTTTGATTTTGTGACTCAGTCTTTAGTTGACTGTTGTGTAATATCGATTGTTTTAAAACAACGCTTTAAAATGTTCAATTAAAAAGATGAAAAAGTATAAATATGCATTATAAATATAAATGATTGCAAAGAAAACCAAAAAATCCACTTGACTTCAAAATTACCACACTTTTTGCTTGCGCTTTTTATCCAATATTTTAGCTTGTAAAATGGCAATAATTTTTGATCTTTTCGTTGCATCATAGTAATTGCGCTGTCATGCTCTGTTCATAACAATATTTGTCCGAAGCTGGCTGTAACGTGTATGGTTTTCCTGCTATCGTACTTCACTCATCTTAGTGCAACACCCTGTACAATGTACACGATGTAAATTGTATTTACTTCAAATATGAATAATGATGTAACAAAATCTTTTACAAAACAAGCATTATGTAGACATATTTATGTCAATTATAGATATAAAAACAATGATAATGTATAGTTCCACTAAATGATTACATCATTAGCAGTTTGAACTTTTATGACTTTGCCACTATGGTATTTTAAATGAATGAAAAACGACATGCAATTTTATAAAGCTAAACAACACTGCTGGTTTATTATGTTACGGTCGAATCCCAGTTGAACAGCATTTCTGATGATGCATTTAAAAATCAATCCATTAACACATTTTACTTCCATTAATATCTTCTACTAGCATCTAGTCAAGATGCTCATATATTCTCTAGTAACAAGTTAACAAGTAGAATATTCTTGAAATCCATTCATCCAACAAGGTTATTCTCAAGGGTAAAAATAATTTCCGGTGGCGAGTGCAGAGTGAATCGAAATATAGGCTGGTCCTTTCGTAAAGAGCTATTTAAAGATTAACGTATAACAATATTTCAATCATCTGACACTAATGTCTCACTTCAATGCGAAACAAGTAGGTAGGCATTTCATCAAGTCGTGAAGTGTTCGGCGCCGCATGCTCACATTTTACACGGACTTTTGCCATCACTTCCAATTAACTCTCAAATTACTTCTACTTATCCTACTTAGACCACTTGTAAAGTTATTCAGATTTTATGATGCTATTAAGAGCAAGGAAATATCAATAAAACAGTGCAAAGGTAAATAACTCGATTTAGGCTAACGTACTAACTGTGCATATTAGACAAATGGCTAACCATTCTTTAATCTGTTCAATAACTTCATTCACTCATTAAATTATTGGCGGTCTTTGCTTAAAAATAATGTTAACGCTCTTAAATACCATCACAAGATTTAATCTTCGAAAATGTATCTATAACTTTACTTAATCGCAGTTCATCAATAAACCGTGACATCTGGGACATTATTAAATATTCCTTATTGATAAAATTGCCTTTAACCTAATCGGAACTTAAAAATAGAAAAATGGTTTTAAATATGGTTTCAGGCTTCTTAGTTTCCAAGCTAATGTGGACTTATTACCAGCATATCCTGCATATACATGTAATGTATAATGTACCTATATCTAAGCATCGCAAACCCAACACGTTTTCCCAGGCAGCAGCCAAGCAGAACTTATTTTAATTGATAGGAAATTAGTCGAAACTGTCAGGAATTCAGTAATTAATGTTTCGGAGAACCTATTAACTCGAACGAAAGTAATGCTTGAAATTGGCAAAAAAATCTGCTTAAAATATGCAGTTTAACACTGTCAAATTAAATTTTAAAAAGTCAAGTTAAGAAATATCTATTCCCGCATAAACCTATTGCTTCCGGCTGGTTCCTGAAGAAAAATTGATATAAAATATTAAAATACAGACTTTTGGGTATTGGATAAAAAAAGGTTTGAACTTATGAGTTATTAATTCTTTGGAGGCATAGGTAATAAATAATACCCTACATAATAAACACCCAACATTGACTGCATGTCATACCATTGCAGTATCTGAGAAAAAATCTATTTCGGGTTTTATGGGATATGCAGTTACAAGTATGTATCGCATAAGTTCCATACATCCTGTTTGATAACTCATACTTTTTACGTAATATGAGAGATCGTACATCAAATGTCTGCATTTTATACAAAATCTGTAAAAAGTAAAACATAATTGTTTCAGTACAATCTTGCTTCAAGTCACTACCAATTTCCTACTTACTCTAAAGGCAGTGAAAAAACAAAACTAAAAAAGTTACATGTGTTACATTGAGTGCCTTTGAGACAAATCCACTTCGTAAAATACCATGACTATGAAATGCACATTTTCAACTATTCATGGACATCCATATCTTTTGAAGGAGCTAATATTATAAGACAATTTTCGAAGTATCCTAGTAATACCTGTGAGCACTACATTCAATGTATAAGTACGTGGAATGCTAATGTTTATTTGCAGCTAACCTTTGAGAAATATTTGCTGTTTACTATCAAAAATTGCCATTACAGTAGGTTGCACTAAGAGGAAACACTACGCACAAGTGCAAAAATGAAGAGATAATCTGGAGAGGCTAACTAGTAAGTAGAGATTTTTGTTTGTGATAACTACATAGAAATTTCATTTGATGAATAACTGTCGAAACTGGTACCTCTTGTCATAGAACATAGGTAATATAACAACTAGAGATTAAGTAAGTATGACAACAATTGCTCAACGGTATAGATAGTATAGATATTTGAAAGGTTGCCAGTGATGATGTAATCTGATAATTAACGATTAATTTGGAATCAAAACTTAGCTTGACCTAGAGATTACGGTTCAAAGCTTGCAAAGTATTAACTATTTGTTACGATATGAAATGTGTTACAGATACCCATAACTGTTAAGTAATCTGAGGGAACATATTTTTGAAGTGAATAAAGTTATCCCATTAACATTAAGTAAAACTTAATTTAAGAATTATGATTTCATTGTTTGTCCAAAAAAGTGTCGCAAAAATCTGCCTACCGGAAAAGTGGTACGAAATAGTATCAGTATAAACTGATTAAAAACCATAACAATTTCGAAAAAAAAACGCAGTAATCAACACAGTTGTTCGGAAAGCACAAAAGAAAGTCCAATTGAAATTGTTGACAATATTTTGAAATTTTCACGTTACTCCAAATTGTGTTTCTTCTGAAGCTGACCAAATTATTAACGCCTTGGTAACTTTAACACATTATAGGAATACAAGGATATTATAATGATAGCAACGAATAATCTAAAATCGATGATTAAGGAAGTGGAATACTTAGTATAATTGATTATACAAATAATTCTATATGTGTATACGATTTTCCAATATTTTAGTGAAAAATATCAATTCTAGTGATAGAAACACAAGAAATAATATGAGAATAATAAAAAAAATCTGTTGATTTAATGTGACTATGTTTAAATTTAATTTAATTCTTAGAAAAGACAGTAGTGAATTTAATTCAATTGTTAAAAATAAAAAGCAGTGGTCTAATAGTTGGTACACAAGAATCAGTGAATAGAACATATCGGTCACTTTAGCAATTGCTGACAGCAACATTCTTACCTACCGAAGATGTGGGGATATTAATTGAATAGGTATTACCTAAGTAGGTACATTGTTGAGCATTGAATGATTAAAATAATATTTCCTGAAAGATGTGGCAGTTTAGGAAACCGATTTGAGTAGAATAAGAATAATTTTCCACATATTTTGAATGGGTGAAAGAATATAATTTCAGGAGATTTTGAGTGAGTTTTACCAATTAAGTCCAAGCACATGGGCCATTTATGAGAGCATCTTAAATTAAAACATATAAAAGAATCAATAATGCCCAAAGTGTACCTAAAAGTAGAATCGGCTGATAGCGCCGTTGAATATGCGCCTGTCAGTGACTTACCTGTGGTAAATTTGCTGCTATTTGTCGCTGTAGGGAGTCCCGTTCTTTTTCCACTTCCGACAATTTGATTTCCGTTTCTCCTAGTCGTTCCTGTGTCTCCCGTAAACTGTCCATTAACTTATCCCTTTCGTCCAGCATAGACACCATTAGCTGTTCGAAATTCGCGTCTTCGCCCGAAAACTGGGAACTCCGTTGGCTTATACTATCCTCCGATATAGTCGGCATCACGTCGCACATCATATTCCACATTTTACGAGTTTATATTTCGAATTCTCAATTGGAAGAAAATATAAATAATATTAAGGAACTTCCTTAACCCTACGTTAAATACCCGATTTTCTTTTTAGCTAAACGACGGTCGTAAGCACTGAAACCGGGCTTCATATTCACATAAGCACATTGTCATTAATTGTTTATTTACAAATATACACATTATTTCATTTTATTTACGACACACCTTGATATTCTATTCCCATAATATCTGCTAGCTACATACACAAGATACATAAAGTTGATCTAGTTGACAGCCATGAATAAAATCTCTGTCAAACTAGCCCCTTTCAACCGATAATGCAGATTTCCCCATTCTTTGTCTAGGATTGCAGTCAAATCTCACAGATGGCGCGGGTTGGCATACAAATAGATTTGCCAAATCGGTTTTAATATGTGGCATTTTATGAGAGTTTCTACTTTTCATATAAACTATGAGGCTCAATAACGAGATTAGCTACTGCAAGTAGCATAAAATGGTTTTTAGTGGTTGTACGCTGAAAAGTTTCAATAAATATGGCAACACCACTTACAGATAAACAGCGCAACTCAAACAGCTGTTTAATAAATTATTTGACATGTTTATGCTCATCAAAGCGCAATTAAGGTTATGTCTCTGTGATTATTTTGAATAGTGTATTTAGTTTGCTGCACTGCAAATTTAGCGCATTAATGTGTGAATTGTAGATTCCGATGTTCAGTGTTAGTTTAAAACAGTACTATAAGTTCTTCACTTTTTTTATCTTGATAATTTGCCACTGCCATGCCTAAGAAGTCGAAGAAAGGACCAGTAAGTAGTTTAGGAGGTAAAGTGTCGATTTTACTATTTTAACTTCGATTGAACATAAACCCAAGATTGTCTTTGGCCGTTGCCAGCAAGTCGGAGCCAAATCAGTTGATCAATATACATTTTATATTCATTTCGAATGGTATTATTTTTTTTCCTGGGCTCCAATCTCAGTGTGAAATAATTTTTTTTGTATATCTTTTATTTCGTTACGTTTCGGCGATCCAACAGCGCCATCATCAGTTTTTAAAATTAATTCAAACTCATAATTGGTAAACATTATATTCATTTAGGTCTTTCCTGTCTTGAAACCTTCAATTGCTTTAAAACAAATTGCAAAATTATTTGCAATAAATAAAAAATACACTAGCGTACCATTTTTTTCCTTTAACAAATTCGGTAGCGTGCAGGTGCCCTAGTATACTCGCGAAAATTAACAAAATTGTTTTTTGCAAAAGATTTGTCTTTCTTAGCTATTGGTCCCTGGAAAATTTCCTTAGAATATCTCCATGCGTTTTGAAGAAATTTCTCATTTTGCATATTTTTAATTAAATTTCAACACCCTGTAAATCCGTAACGAAAGATCTTTGGGCTATCGTTTATAAAGCAAACTAGGGTTATTTTCGGACTCTCTTTCAATACGTGGTTTAAATAATGCCTTTTGGTCATGAACCCCCTTGTATATTAAAAAATCAAAATAGGTATTCAAGTGCCTTTTATACACCTCAAACATAAATTGTTGCTCATAAAGAGTCACATTAGAAATTAAATCATTGCCCATTTAAAAACTTCTGGAAATCAAATTCGGAAAATGATAAATTCCGAATAATTAATTTGAATTCAATTGGGTAGAGGAAAAACAAATAGCTTCGGCGTTCTAAAGCCCAGTTTCTGTTTTAAATCAGGATCGTTAAGCATTTTGGACTTTCCGAATGGGGCATGGTAATATATTTTGCACACTATCTAGATGATATTGTGCAATATATTGGGAAGATTGGCTATTTGTATATCGTATCTATATCTAGAATTATGGAAACCAAAAAATAGGTTGTAGGTACAAACCTACTTGCATAGAAAACAAATTATTCGGACAAATATATTCAATCAGTGAAGCAATAATCGTAATTCAATACCTTTCTCTATTTTTCAACAATCATAATGCCAATTCAATTAGGTACTATATGCATCTCTCTACAAATTGTCGAAATTCGCTACTTTATGCCAAGAAACAAAACATCTTAGAAAACAGTAGTAACAAATTAAGAAATTAAGTGTTACTATTTAGAAATTCCAAATCAAAATCAATTCCTGGGCTTCAGTCATTTATGGTCTCTAATTATCAATTAAAATACGTTTCGGTGTTTTCCACCATCATCAGTTTTTATGTGTAGCGTTGTTGCTACTTTAAGCCTTGGCATATATTTGGAGTATTAATTTTGTCCATTAGTGTAGCAACAACGCTACACATAAAAACTGATGATGGTGGAAAACACCGAAACGTATTTTAATTGACAATTAGAGACAATAAATGACTGAAGCCCAGGAATTGATTTTGATTTGGAATTGAAACACAATCAGAAAAGTATGTACTATTTAGAAAATTAATTAAACTTACTAAATTAATCTAAGAAAACAAGTAATACAATAAAATGATTATTAGAACTTAGTTTGGAGTCGGTGCTGTATAGCTGAATATAAAAGTATTCAATTTATTACGATTCAACACCAATGTTGCTTTCAGATGTAACTGTTCTTGATTATGCTGACTCAACGGCTCCAAAGAACAGAGCGAAGAAGTTGTTAACAAATGTAAACAGAGCGCTCAGGAAAGAAGTGGAAAAAGCCAAAGATAAAGACGAAAATCTACCGCACGTTACAGGTAATAGGTATTATAAATCATTAAAGCATTAAAAAAATTATAAAATTTACTCACAGATGCATTATCTAGTGACGAAGATGAGGCAGCAGTATATTATATGAAAATGTCTAAAACGAAAAACAGAAGACACACTAATTTATCAAATCACAAATATAATCGGAAAAATGAAGGAGGGAAAACATATCCAATTGACATCTGGTTTCTTTTGTCCGAGTACATTAGACCTGAAGATGTTGGCGTTTTTGCTGCCATATGCAAATCATCGTTCCAAGTGACATGTAGTGCAGCGTAAGTAGAAACTGGTATAAATCGTATATAAAAAGCCAATTTAGACCGAATGAAAGCTAAAATTAAGTGAAAAAACACCGTCTACCATAAAATGACTTTGAATTGAGTCTGAGTCTCCATAGACTTAACTAGTTGAAATTAATTCACATATTCGTTAAAATTAGTTCATTTTGGTTTCAGAAGAAAAGGTATTATGTCAAATATAGAGCATCGCGTTCAAATTGCTATCGTAATCAGACTTAAAAATGTTTTCGTTATGGATATGAGTGTGATTAGTTACGTTCAGGCAAAATAAAGATAACATTAAGAAATTGGGCATTAAGCAAAAGATAGAATTACAAACCGAGTTTACGGTTAAGCTTGCAACCGGTTCATCTGCACCAATAAATCGCCTTTCTAAAAAGGGTTTTGTGCTGGTCTTCACGTAAATGCTTTGATGTTCGATTCATCATCTACAACGATATAAAGTTCGTCTAAAACAGTTATGTAATGTTGATTTTCATATACCTATGTATTGGGTCATCATTAAATAAGGGGTACCTATATTTGAACTTGTATATTTTTTTTACCGTACGTTTACGTTTTAGTGTTGCTATGAAAAACAAAAAACATGTATTTTCAATTTAAAATGTATCGTAATTTTGAGAATATTCCTAAAACAAAACTGGCCTAAATACGTACTGTACAAATTTATAACGATTTCAATCTTGATCTGCAGATAAAAATTTGTTATGGTTGTAATCGATATTAATCCTAAAAAATTACATGGTTAGCAGAAAATGCACTTGAAATCGTTTAGAAATGCGATCATGGCAAAAAATGGCCTTAAAGCAGCAACAACGCTACACATAAAAACTGATGATGGTGGAAAAATACACCGAAACGTATTTTGATTAATAAATAGAGACAATAAATGACT
>NW_026017110.1:20740392-20749542 GCF_020466585.1 Dendroctonus ponderosae | reverse complement strand
AAGCAGCAACAACGCTACACATAAAAACTGATGATGGTGGAAAAATACACCGAAACGTATTTTGATTAATAAATAGAGACAATAAATGACTGAAATCCAGGAATAAATTTCATTAATTAATGCCCTCTAGCGGATAATTTAATAATTGGTTCATGCCTTTTCAAAAATAGAATTAAATAGATTAAGGCCGTATCTGGTGAATATGCCTGGTTTTCTTTAAATAATACAGTTCCCCAGAAAAATTAGTGCTGTACCTATGTATAATTTTTGTATGTTTCAGTTTCTGGTTTTCCCTGTATCGTCGATATTATACATGTGTACCGGACATGCCTGCTTCTTTGCGTCCCGAAAAATTGATAAGAAAAACCGCATTAAGAAAAGATGTTATTCGTTCCCTTTTTTACATGTACAAACCGTTCCGCAATAGACTAACCAATACCCGAACATCAGAGCTGTACAATAACAATTTATCAGTTCTGGTCAATAAGACTTTATATGAAATATCCAGTGAGAGCCAGAAGGGCAGTTATACGTATTATTTCAAGATGGCACCGAAAATATTATCCTCATCCTCATCTAGAAGCGTATCAGATACAGCGTCTTTATTGGATGTTTTAGATGACGTTTTTTATAATCCGAATGACCAATGTTGCGCTTTAAAAGTTGTTTGCCGCGACTCAATTCCGATCCTGCCAATCTCAGGTAATAATAATATGTTTATATTATTTATGATTTTTAGGAAGACGTTTGTTTTTGTTATTCTCATTTTCTTGATGTATTTTGTAGATAGAAACTAGTCCGTTCATATTCTCATGAGCTTCGGTTTGCATTTGTAGCAAAGTGTCCTTGCCCTTTAATTATTTTTACTTAAGTTCGTAGTTCACATATGTTCAATCTGCATTCATCTCCGCTATAAAGTTGTGGATTTTGAGGCTCTATCTAATGTCTTTTGATTTATTTTAGTTCATCACAAAGTACATAAATACGAATATTCATTGATGGACAGAGCTATTCAATTAAATTAAACGTCTCGTCACAAGGCTAATGAGTAATCAAAAGAACTGCACTATGTATATTCAATAAATACTTTTATGTTATTGTTTTTTTCTCTATTGAATTTTCAATTAGGCAATTTGGTTGTTAGTGTAGAGTTCTGAAATCTAAGTTTTAACGGATAATTAGCAAATATTCTTAAAATTGGGGCATAGGGAAAGAAACATTTTTCATTGCTTGATAAATAAGGTTTTAAATTGAAATGATCTACGCACTGGAGGCACAAAATAGCTTCAGCGTTAGAACTCGATGTGCTAAAAAAACATGTACTCTACAAAATGCAGCCGAGCTTAGAGTAATTTATCTTTTACCCTAGATAAAACACGACCGTAATATTTGTATGCAATATGATGTTTTCATACAAGCAGTTTATATTATCATATTTTTACAGTCTGTATATTCGTAAATATAAATTTATATTCTAAAACGTCGTAGTATTTATAGCAGTTATTAATTATTACGATTAGGATAGTAATAAATTATGGTTATTAGGACAGGGACACAGTGTATCAAATTTAGTTTAGGCTTTTCCGCTAATGCTATTTACTTTAAAAACAATCCTTTATTTGTAGGTCTGACGTTGAGGGGTGCAGTATTAAGTAGTTCGGTTCAATTTCACAAACTAAAACTCGAGTTTGGACCCATGTATGGCAGACTAGGTGGCTCTGAATGTGTTACAGTAAATTTCGATGCTGTAGTGCAGGTGCTGGTTGTCGACTGGTGGCATCGTCTTTATCCGTTCCATGGAAACCATATGCTAGATTTAGCCGATAGTTTAAATTGGTGTTTAAAAAACGGAAGTTAGTCCAGAAAATGTGCATCTGAATCCCAAAGTTTACAGATATTTGAACTTTTCTACTTGACTTTTTAAATCAGCCTGTTCACATCAATATAATATTAATCATATAGACTTCATTCATTATATTTTGTTATACCAATCAACGAAGCATATTTAGCATATAATGTTGGACTTGGAGGAAATTTGTTTATTTTCTTTAGACCATGGCTCTTAATCGAAAGTAAAATTAAATTGAGTTGTCGCCCTGAAATACAGAACGTTGTTATTTTTACTGAACTTTATTTACACTTAATTTATACCTAAGTGGCCTAAAGATATTTTGAAATTAGAATATTATAGGGGTTATTGTTCCCGTATAAACTGTTACTTTTACTTGCTGAAATAAAATTTCGTTTATGTTACTGTTAATGTAGTTTATTATGCAAATGATACAAAGTATTCCCACATGAATGTTTTAAAAGCATGGCTCACATCAGCTGCATATAAAGGTACTACTTAGTGTATGAAATTAAAGTTTTTGTATGTATAAAACTAATCCAAACTAATGACAAAATGCATAAATAAAAAAAAATAATTTTTTGCAAAACGAACCTGTTTAGGTAATAATTGATAGCATGATCAATTTAGGGAAAATCTGGAATGAATTTTGTCAATTGAATATTGAAAAATGTTCTGACCCACTTTGCGTACGTTTTCGTACCTACTTAGAAATACCAATTGAAGTTGTATCTTGTTAAGTCTCCAACCACATCGCGGCAGCTATAAAATTTGCTTATGTTAGTAATTTAATGTGCATCTCAGCGCAGTTGCGTTGAGTTGCATTCCAATACAAAATTATATCACTGTTTTCAATAACCGTTTTAAGATTTAGCTGTGGGCTAAGTGGGCTTACGTAGTAACACTGTATCGACTCGAGTGATTAATAATTCATTCGGAATTGAAGTTCCGTTAAATCGGAAGACTGCTGAGGTCCATTGCTCTAATAATTTATAGAGTAGGTACTACACTATTTTGAACTTTACTCGAATAAGAGCGCTTAACTACATATTGGAAAACTACTAGTTGTTTGAATATCGCTCTATACTCTAACTGAGTTAACAAACTCTAACATTAGTTAAAATGACCCAGTTAGTACCCAAGTAAGTCAATGAGAGACAAGAAGACACACTTGCTTGTATTTCACAATACTCAGCTTCTTCAATAATGTGTTGTGAATCCTATTGAGCCATCACAACATGTGTGAGAAAATTCGGGCAGTTTCGAACAGAAAGCGAAATTTGAATATCAGGACACTTGGGTGCAAGCTTATGCTAAAATTTCCTGTTTGCCGTCCCGTCTTTGCTCATTTCTCAGAAGCAAAATGAGGAGGAAGGCAATTTTGGCAGCATTCCAGAGAGAACTAAATAGCCGTTTAAGAAAGTTAACCATCGAAAAGGAAATGTTGGCAGTTTTCTAAAAAAGTCTTTGTTTCAAGAAGTTTCTCAATAACCATTTGAGCCACATAATTCATTTTGGCATCGTTGAATAGAGAATGGAAAATTCGATTCAGTCGTAACAACATGAGTGAGTAAATTTTAGTAGTTACCCAGCAAGCAAAATTTGAATATCAGACACTTAGGTACAAGATTATCCCAAAATTTCATGTTTTTCGTCCCGTTTTCGCTCATTTCTCGGAAGAAAAATGAGTTGGAACGCTCATTTTCACATAATTTCAGAGATATCTAAATAGCCTTTATAGAAAGTGAACCATCGATAAGGAAATGTTGGCAAATTTCTCAAAAAAGTCTCGATTTAAAGAAGTTTTAGATTTGCGTGGTTTTTTTTGAGGTGCAGAATCGGCTCAAACATGACGCTGAGGTATATTAAATATTTGAAAAAGTAATCAACTATTTTTCAGTAGCATCAACAGTTTAAACGTTCTGCGCAAAAAATGTTTTTCGTACTTTAATTATTTAAACGATGTTTCACAGCCGAAAATCGCATTCAAATTATTGACCCAACATTCTGACATCCTTCCGAACAATTTCCAATAATCTTTTGCCTTCATCTATTTAGTGCTCGAAACAGGCGTTTTAAAGTCTAATCTGACTGTACTAATAGTAAATATAAATTCAAAATAGGAGCAACGCACATGCTGCACATGAACTGAAAATAGTCTCTGTCAGTGGCTTTTATGGAAGACATTGTTCCTTACCGCAAGATTGGCACACATTGTATATCTGATACAAAACGCAACAAATATAAATGTTGAGAAGGAGATTTCAAGCAAATATACAATTATTTTTCTTTGACAGTGGTTTATTCCAAGTCGACATCGGATTGCTCGAGTTAATTGAGAATATATTTGTGGCCAAAGGTCTTCTGGTGCCAACAGTCGCTTTAATTATATTTAGAGCATGTCTTCGTTTTCCCATCAAATTGCTGCCTTGTATATCGACGTACGTATGTACAGGGAAAAATCGTTAATTCGGCTACTTATTAATTCGTATACATATCAAATTATGAAATGTTCCTGTTCTAATTAACATTGTATTAAACAATGTTGTCAGGTTTGTAAATATGTGTTAAAACTTATCTACAATAGGAAGAAGTACCTGCCGTTTGCCTTGCCACTCAGTCTGAATGATGACATAAACGGAACATCAATAGACCCTACTAATCACAATCTAATTAAACCAGATTGAAGGGGCATGATTAATTCGGGGGCGATAAATAAGATGCTATCAAGATCGGTTATCTCATCATTTTCTGAAACAGCATAGATAAACAATTAATAATCCAGATGGCATTTAATAATTGGAAATGTGTTGCCGCAAAGTGAAATTGGTGCAATTATATATCAATGATTCGTGTTTCGCGAAAATATGTTATTTATATGCAAAACGGTTAGTCTTGGCCGGCTATTGGAAGTTGTAGAAATCCCCGAATTATTGCAAGATTAATAAAAAAATGTTCCTAAAATAACGAATAGAGTTTCCATTACTTCATTAAACTCTAACAGTCAAAACCGTATTTATCTTTAGTACAGCAAGTTTTGTTGATAGTGCAAAACCAATCGGAAGCTTTCACGTGCATCTTAGTAAGGAAATATTTCCGTCAGCCAAAATGAATAAATAAAGTTGTCTGCATGTACGCAGTGTTAAAGCAAAGACGCGCATAATTCTAAATATGGCGATGATGTAATTGGTAATATCAAAACTATAAGTCAGATTCTTCACAGAACTTTACAAGTTGTTCCTCAAAAAAATAGCTCCAGGAGACAGTTAATAATACAGAATGGACTTTGCTTTCTGTTACAAACTTTGAGTCGATAGAAAATGTTTTATGGAAAAGTTCATATAGTGCGTATTTTGCTTTTTTTCTCAAAAACATGTGTTAAAGTTCAAAGAAATCTTTTGTTTAATTTTACTATCTTCTTTACTAATGTTCTATTAGCAAAAACTTTTTGAGTTGGCAGATTTCCAAGAGCAGAAATTAAAATTTCCTGTTAATCTGGTTCTACATCCAGCGGACGCGTGTTTTTTGTTCATAAAATACCATTTCTTAATACTAACATTATATTTAATACCAATTTGTCACGATTTTCGAGTTGTAAATGTTTTTCTTAAATATACGACCTGAAATGTATATAAAAGTATACTAAGTTTTAAAAAAATTGAGGGTCTCAAACGGAATTACTGCACATTTTAATTTTTTTTTATTTTGTTCTTGGGATACTAGAATAAATGTTCCTTACCTACAGGTCAGCTATTTTTTCCTTCAGTTAGTTTGAACCGTTTCCGTTATAGAAAAACTTTAAGAATATCGCCAAGTGCGTTCCAGGCAGTCAATTTTGTTGTTAGCAAATGGATCTGCAAATACCCCGAAAAGCCGAATATGCATTAGTTCTCGTTTTAAGTTTCCAGATATTATGTATTTCAATTTTAGCCTGCACAGGAGCGAACAGCCGCAATGTATTTACTCAGACAGATACTTTGGGGAATGCTTATTCAATAATGTTCTCATCAGCTATCTTCATCAGATATTTTCAACCGCATCCGAAATGTGCATGTTTAAATATTTTAACGGTTTTGTAAATGGCAAAGCACTATTGAAATATTCGAGATTTTTTCGGCAAGAGGTAAAATTCAAAACACTATGAAAATTAAGACAATTATATTATATTATATATATTATATATTAATACAGTCATATCTGAAACTGTTTTTGAGATATGAATATTTTAAAACTTCAGAAAAACTGAAAGAATAACATTATTTTAAAGTCAAAGGAAATATTTTGAAATTAATAAATAAATACTCCTTTTACAGTTCAAAGGCCAAAGTATTCTTATTTTTGCAATTATGTATTATCATTTAGAGATGAAATTATTATGGTACTATTTGAAATACCCTCTCAATAAAAATGTCTAATCCAAGAACCAATGTCGCCTTGCGAATACTATTTAATCGGCATGAAATGTACTTAAATATTTACCCAGCACGATTGCTATAAGATATTAATGGTAAAATCATAAATAGTTTTATTATGTTGCGTCAAGGGTCGGGAATCTCCCAATTCTGATGTAAGAATAGCTTAGATCACACGACATACTTTTGAAATTTGATTTTTTATTTATTTTAATCATCATTTCTAGAAACCGTTAC
This sequence comes from Dendroctonus ponderosae, assembly GCF_020466585.1. NCBI lineage: Eukaryota > Metazoa > Arthropoda > Insecta > Coleoptera > Curculionidae > Dendroctonus > Dendroctonus ponderosae. The sequence goes on along the minus strand of NW_026017110.1, from coordinate 20,743,044 downwards.
AAGATTACTGTGAAACCTTGATACAAAAAAGTTTTTGTAGTTAATCAGTGATTCAAAAGAGATAGATTTTCGAGGCCATTCCTTGAAACTAGTGGGTTTTTCGGGTTTTTAGGCCGTTGTTGAGTAGAATTTCTTCTTGACGTTTCGCAAGCACGAGTGGCTTGCATCTTCAGAAGTGTCAGTTTATAATTCCGTCGGTGTTCTTCTATTCTCGTCGCAACCGATCTCTTAGTAGTTTCTATGTAGACGCTTCCACAGGAGCATGGAATCCGGTAGATTCCTGCAGTTGCGAGGGGGGGTCTTCTGTCTTTAGCTGACCCTAGACATTTTCGGATCTTTGTTGTGGGCTTGTAGTTCTTATGTTGTGTTTCCTCAGGAACCTCCCAATTCTGTCCGTAACCTTGGGAACAAAAGGCAGGAAAGCTTTCATAGTGGATTCACTTTTTTCCGCACGGCCCACTCCTACAGGTCTTTTGATGTCCAACTGGGAATAACCGTTCTGAAGAAATGCTTTTTCCAGGTGCTGTAGTTCTCTAGTTAGATCTTGTGGCCCACATATTTTTCTGGCTCTATCCGTGAGAGTTTTAATGATTCCCTGCTTTTGACTCGGATGGTGGTTAGATAGCTTGTGAAGATATCTGTTTGTGGGGGTGGCTTTTCGATATACCTTATGGTCCAACCGATTCCCCTGCCTAGGCACCAAAACATCCAGGAAGGCCAGTTGGTAGTTTTGTTCAACTTCCACGGTAAATTGGATGTCTGGGTGCTGCTTGTGTAGATGGTCGAGGAAGATGTCCAGGTTTTTGCGTCCATGCCTCCATATCACGAACGTATCATCGACATATCGGTACCAGATCGTTGGTTTAAGGGGAGCGGTGATCAACGCTGTTTCCTCAAACTTCTCCATGAATAGATTCGCCACCACCGGACTGAGTAGGCTTCCTATGGCTACTCCTTCCTTTTGTTCGTAGTAATATCCATTCCATAGGAAGTAGCTCCCCTTTAGACAAGCCTTGAACAGATTTGTTGTACTCTCTTCAAATAGCTCCGCCACTAATTCTATGGATTCATCCACGGGTACCTTTGTGAATAGAGATTCAACATCGAAGCTGACCAGCATGTCCGTAGGATCCAGTATGAGGTCTTGGATCGTCTTAATGAAATCTTCGGAATCCTTGATGTATGTTCCTGTGGACCCCAAGTGTGGCTGCAGAAGTGAGGATAGATATTTTGCTATATCGTAAGTTGGTGATCCCGGGACACTGACGCTTGGTCTTAGTAGTATTCCTTCCTTGTGAATATTTGGTAATCCATGCAAACGTGTGGGAGGGCTTCTGACCTAATAATCCTCTTCATGGTGTTCTCGTCTATTGAGGATATTTTGATCAGGCGGTTGATGTTTCTGAGCTTGGCTCCAGTCGGGTCTTTTTTGAGCTTTGTGTAAGTGACTGGGTACAACAAGTTTTGGATTTTCTGCTCGTACTCCTCTCTGTTCATGTCGACTGTAGCGTTTCCTTTCTCAGCTGGCAGGACGACAACGCTTGTGTTCCTTTGTATTTTCTTGAGGGCATGTTGTTCTTCTCTGCTTAGGTTGCTTGGTGGTGGTTTCTGTGGCTCAAATGGTTCTTGAGAAACCTCGAAAAAAGCAGCGTCATGTTCAATTGGATTTTGCAACCCCAAAAAAAACCACGCAAATCTAAAACTTCTTGAATTTAAGCCTTTTTTGAGAAAACTGCCAACATATCCCCATCCATGGTTCACTTTCTAAAAGGCCATTTAGTTCTGTATAGAATGATGTACAAATGAGCGTTCTTGCTCATTTTGCCTCCGAATGTCTGATTATGAAGGTTTTCACGGCCGGTCAGATTACATTTAGGAATGTTTTCCGGGCTTTGAAGCCGTGGTCTATCGGAATTTCTTCCTGACGTTTCGTCCACAACTGCGGTGGACATTTTCAAAGGCGATGAGGCATTGGGCGAAGTGATCTCCCGTCCTGTCCGACTAAGAATGATTCTCGTCACATTCTTAGTCGGAAAGCCCGGGAGTTCACTTCGCCCACTGCCTCATCGCCTTTGAAAATGTCCACCGCAGTTGCGGACGAAACGTCAGGAAGAAATTCCGATAGACCACGGCTTCAAAACCCGGAAAACATTCCTAAATGTAACTTTCTGATATTCAAATTTCGCTTTCTGCGTCAAAACTAATCGAATTTCCTCACTAACGTTGTTACCACTGAATCGACTTTTCAATTCTCTATTCAACGATGCCAAAACGAATTCTGTGGCTCAAATGGTTCTTGAGAAACCTCAAGAAAAGCAGCGTCATGTTCAAGTGGATTTTGCAACTCAAAAAAAACCACGCAAACCTAAAACTTATTGAATTCAAGCATTTTTTGAGAAAACTGTCAAAATTTCCTTACCGATCTTCTAAAAAGGCCATTTATTTGTCTCTAGAATGATGTACAAATGAGCGTTCTTGCTCATTTTGCCTCCGAGATATGAGCAAAGACGGGACGGAAAACATGAACTGAAAACTGAAAACTCGAACTTCCTCACTAACGTTGTTACGACTGAATCGACTTTTCAATTCTCTATCCAACGATGCCAAACCGAATTCTGTGGCTCGAATGGTTCTTGAGAAACTTCGAATAAA
>NW_026017110.1:20716708-20740342 GCF_020466585.1 Dendroctonus ponderosae | reverse complement strand
AATATGGAAATATATTGAAACAAATGACGAAAATTGTGAATACAATATCTTAATAAAAGCTTTAGTAACAACTACTACTGATCATATATGGAACGACTTTGAAAAGGAATATCTCTATTGCTTCGTTCATACCTAAAGTGAAACTTGAAAAAAATGAATAATAAATTATACTTTGTCTTGTTAATGTTTATTCCGTAGTCGTTTCGAGTCTAGTTCTATATAATTAATGAAATCGTGAAAAGCCGGCTTATAGAACATTCAAGTATTACCCAGACGCACCTTGAATAGAAATGTGTATCGTATCATAAGAAATTACGTTTACAAATGAAAATATTCAGACGCTCTTTGTAATTTCAAATTTTTTTATTACCATTCGTTATTAACACAAGCCAAATACAGAGTGATCAAAATTTGATCTAGATGACGGTCGATTAATTTAAAAACAAAGCTGCGTTTTTTTAATTTTCAACGAACTGGRAAACATTATTTCTACGAGTCCGAATACTTCCAGCCAAACCCAAGAACAAACTTGGTTTCGATTTTTTTGTTATATTTTATTGRCCTTGTTATACAGGGTGTTAGCAAAATGCGTTAGAAAATTTTTAAAGGTAATTCTACAGGCTAAAATAATAGAAGTAAGTCATGTAGCAAAAATTCTAAATCGGGATTTTTTACGATTTCATCAAACTTCTTTTTTTTCATTTAATTTTTTATCTATTCTGGACCCWAATAGGGTCGTTGCATTTATTGGTCTGAGATGCATCTTTAAGAAACAAAAGGTAGCTATGATAAAATAATTTTCGATCATAAAGCATGGAAAGTTTCTAATGGATATAGAATTTTTTATCGAATCGGAACAAATAATTGTAAAGAAATACGGTGTTACGCATCTTTTTATCGGGTTCAATCAATCCCTTAAAATATTGTCAGTAATATTAATACATTGATTTTGTAACAATTTAAGTCATTAAAAAGCTTACCTTTTTTTTATACCTTAAAAAGTGTTTAAAAAAAAATTTGAAAAGTTAACTTTTTTAGTTTAAATATAAATTGAAACACATGCCCTTTAAAAACAAAAGAAAATAATTATGAAAGCTAATGAAACTAGCGACTTTCTTAGCTTAAATCAGACAATTGTAGAGTAATTTTACATTTCTATTTCGTGATTTTACAGTGTAATTTCTGGCAGTTAGTTAATATTAACGATTGTAATTAACTAAGCTGCTTAAAATGGATTAAATCAAGTGCATACAGTTCGTTATGAGAACGTAGCTTGAATTAATCCTTTTTTCTTCGCAGTTTTATTAATTTGTTAAAATATTGCAACTTCGAGAAAACCATTTCGCAGCAGCCACTTGAGCACACAGCAATGAAACCAATAACTAGCTAGTCAAAAATATAAATCATGTTTTTGAAGGATTTTATGTCTCCACACGATTTAGAAGATATGTTTTATTTAATCTAATTGTGCAAAACAATGGCGTGTTGTGATAAGTTTGTCTCAATATCAGAAGTGATGTATCTGTTGTAAATGCGTCTCAAGGGTAATTAAAAATATGTTTTCATAAGATTTATACGGCAGACTTATTAACAGTTTTAAACTTGGCGTTAACTCTGACTGAAAACATCTAAATTGGAACTCGAAAGAAAATTAACCTGTATCAAGAGCAAAAACACTTTTTGAAGTTAGCTCAAAGAAAAGTTACTTCCGCTATGCGTAGGTCTACTTTTGCGTCACTAATCATGTCTCCTCAAACATATGCATTGCATGTTATTTTAGTTTACTCAATAATGCCTTGTTTTCCAGCAAAAGTTTTAAATGAGATAGGGAGCATACATAAAAAGACAAAACTTGCAATCACATTTTCCAATATTAACTTTAGTATTAGATTTTAATAACATCTCATCCATTTTGCATTTGAATTTTTTAAAGCATAAAATTAAAATGTATATATAGGGTGTTTGTTGAATGTGGGCGTAAAATTTAACGAATTATCCCTCGGATTCATCGAAGAAAATTTTGATATTAAAGGTTTTTTGAAAAGTCACGTTGTTTAGAAAATACGTGGCGGATTAAACTAAAAGAAAAGTAAACGCACCTAACTGAATTATTGCATACCAGCTGAGCCTATTAATTTTTCAACCACACTTTTAGACTAGTAGCTTTACATATTTTATGTAATTTTCCGTAACGAAAAGTTGATATTTTTAAGTGATCTGCATATAGTTTAGAGAATATCTCGTAAAATTCTAAAGGACACAGCTTCTCTGAACCACTGCAAAAATATTATAAGCAGTATGCAGGCCGTGTTGAAGTTGGCGCAATTCCTCCGAAAATGTTGTCGAAGTGTGGCGTTCTTGCAAAACTATGGTAGTAGCAAAAAAACATCTTAAATTGTGACATCGATATGCTATTTCCCTAATACTTTTGTAATCGAAACATGGAAAATAGAATTAAAGAGAGAAAAGAACCCAAGTGCAGATTCAAAGGTTTAAAGCATGAAAAATACAATGTAAACGCTTTGCTTGTAGCTAACCGGTTTTGATCAGTGCTGGTATCTGAAGTTCAGTTTTTAAAGTTAAAGGTGTGGCAAGACTAATTATGGTTTTCTTACTTGCTTTATGCACCAACTTTGCAAATTTGTCCGTTTTTGAGTGCATGTTTATGAGTCCCATGAGCTTTATTCTAAACTTACTACTTAATATCTAGTTTGTAACTAAAAAGTTATAGTTAATTTCATTAAAGTTTAAATGTCACTGAAAGAACAAAAGTTGCATAAAACCGATTGTAAATAGCCAAATATGTGAGCTGAAAACTACTACGATTGTGGGTCTCAGTTGTCCCAATGTAAAACAGAATAATACAACATTATTATTAAGCATTATTTATGAACGTTAAACTCGAACTTTTAGAAATTTATCGACTTTCCTATGTTGATTGCGTTCAAGAAAGTTGGACTTTGAGTTGTTGAGAACGTTGGCCAATCAAAAATAGAAGTTATTTACATTTTTACCTTCATGTTGTTAGAAACAAATATGAGGTATTTGCTTTTTCGCAAAATCTGAAAATGTTGAATGTGTCACATGCAAGCATACAAAACAGATGCATTCTTTAAATTTTGGTCTAAAATTGAAACATCTTACCGTTATTAAGCAGTAAGTTGACACATATTTTATTTTTGATATAATAGCAAATTTAATTACATTCAGACGACATAAAGCCATTAAACAATTAATGGCTTTACATTTATCATTTATTACATATAGTAAAAATAATTAGATATACGAAATATATCTTCTCTTATGCAGATAATAATAGTTTCAAACAATTGTACAAATAAGCATGTTACAAAGAGAACCCCGGGTGCAAAGAATAATTCCTAAAAACTAGCATGGATAAAAGTGGGTTTAGGCTAGAAGACTAGATTACTTTAATCCAAATAAAACGGCAACAAACACAACGTATTAAAAGTCAAAACAATATATAAGAAGGCAAGTTTTTCCACAAACACCTTTAATAAGACCCTGAGTAGCAACAGAAAATGACAGAAAAAATGTTATACGGACTTCGACAAAATGCAAGTACTCACAATCCTCCATGTGATACATGAGCAGAAATTGAAAATATTTGGAAACTATCAATAAAGAATTAACCGACGAAAAATAATTAATAATAAGCTTGCTGACAAAATGATGCCACAGTTTATTCGTACCTGTTGAAGAAAAAACATCAAGAAACAATTTAAATTTTATACACTTTGTTAGTGTTAGATTGTAGATTCTACTATTTTCGAATGGCCAAATAAAATTTGCCGGTGCATAACAGCAAAACATGCAATTTAGTAAATCAACCAGAATTTAAATATACCATCTGGACGGAATATATACGGAGGATAAATTAATCAAAATATAGTGTTGAAACCGAACAATGGGTAACTCAAAAATATGACTTAATCATCAGATTAGAAAAGAGTAATTACTTGAATTACAGAATAAACTTTCAAACTCACCATTAAAGAGGAGGGTTAAAAAGGACTGGAAAATGAAGACAACAAAAGATTTCGTCGTAAATCCAAAAACTTTTTAAATTACCAGAAATAACAGAAAAAAATGCATTTCGAATTACTTTGTATTATGAAAAGGTTAAGTGATGATATTGTTAATGAACGACAAAGAAATTTTCGCTATTAGTTTAGAGCACAACTGGACTCATAGGGAGCCAACAGGAACCACAAAATGTCTGGAGCGGCGTATGATTTTGTTTGACTTGAAAGTTCATGTGCAAGATCACGTTAAAATAGCCTTTATTCCACGTAGCTTTATAAATGTTACATATGTTGATAGGAATGTCTGGCCAACGACTGCACTGAAGCTTCCAAAATTTAAATTTTTAGATATTCACGTTTGGTAAGAACTGGAAAATGGAATAGAAAAGAAAAAAACAATTCCATGATGCTGGCCATTAATAAACTAAGCAGGTATCATTTAAGCAGAAAAGTAAAGAAATTGCTAAAAATAAAAATGATTTGAATAGAATTCCTACTCATCAAATAATTCCGGTATTTTCCTATAAACTTAAGTAAAAATTATGAGATTTCTTTATTACTAGAAGAATTGCATTAACGCGAATCATCGAGAGTTAGCCAACACAACAAGACTCCAATCACATTTACTCATTTATTATTAAATATTTTAATAACACATTTATTTCATTGGGATTGTCTCAAACTCTTCAGATACTTGCTAGTACGACTAATAGACAACTTGAAATTGAATTTAGCAATTTTCAATTAAAAGTGCATAAAAAAGTTCGCTTACAGCATGTTAAACCCGAACGTGATTGGATCTGAAAGACGTTTGAAAAAATTAATATTCTCGAGAATCCTACACAGAAAGAGCGTGTATACTTTAAATGTACTACGTAGGTGTACTAGCTGTTATAATAACCCATTAACTAGCCTAAAATCTAAATCGCTCTCTCCTATTGGCGAAGAGGCGGATCTCTGTATCCTGCTGCTCACGGTTAAATAGTCCTCGACACTGCTAACGCGTCCTGTACCGTGCTCTTCTTCATTGCACTTCGATCTTCCAGTGCCAACAGGTGTACAGCCAGTTCAACCTCAGCGCTCAGCAACGCTCCAAGAAATGGTAAGTTTTGAACCATATTATGAATAAAATATTACTCGCCTGTTTTTTGTTTCATAACATATAAAAATACGAAACAGTAATTATATAAATAGTAAATTTCTTTTGCAAAATTGAATTCAAATAATGTAAACATCTATGAAATTATTTCAGGAAACATTGTTCTTAAATGTATGTCTGTTAAAGGAAAGTATTTTTCATAATCCTGGCAACTATGACACACCTGTGTTTAGGTATTTTAATATTTCAATATAGTTTAGTTGTGGTTATTTATACTTTAGTCGCTGGTTTCTAAATATTTTTACTAAAAAAACGTTTTAAGACTATTTAACAAATCTAGTCGCAGGTGTTGTACTAACCATTTTTAATGGTTTTAAATTTGCATGAAAATATAATATTTTTGCACTTTAGTAACAGTCACACTAAACTAACTTTTTTTTAAATATGTTATAATGCTCGTAAATAATATGTGGTAAAGTTTGGAATTTTAAATATTTTTTCTATACACGATTGAATTTAAATATTTGTTTTTGAAGGTTAAAAAAAATAAGTCTGAATATATTTGTTTAAAAACTGCATTCATACTCAAATTTGCCACTCCATTGACTACACTGATTCAGCATCATGCTAATGCAGTATTGCCAGTTTTGCCGTAAATCTATTATGTTTACTTTTACACAGTGACTCATAAGTTTGGACTCCTCAAAATATCTTAAAAATACCATATTTTGGAAAAAAATTGAACACTACATCCAAATGTTATCGGATTTTGCTAATGCATTCCCCACTGTTCACATTTTTAGCATCTTTTGTGAACTGGAAAAAACAAGAAGTTTGAACTATTTGAAAACGTTAGGTGAAATGAAATTTGCAATAATACTGAACTTTCTTATAATACATCATAGCAGTCAATGTAAAACTCAAGTAATTGACATAATATATTTTTAAATAAAATTTGTTAATGAAAACATCTTCTTCGTCATCGCAAAAAGATCTGAAATTTTGTTGCGTTTTTTTTAAAGAAATCCAGAGTGCGAAAACACATTTAAAGCTCAGGCAACAAAACTGCATATATAAATATTAATAGTGAGTATTTCGAATTCCTTCGTTGCTTGCATTAAAATGAAACTGAAGAAAAATAAACTGAAAAATGAATTAAGAGTCTTAAACTCAATTAAACGTATTAAAACTTATAATTGATAAAACTTGCTAATTAATGAAAGGCGCATTAAACCTAAATGAGTTTGTCAATATCATTAGCAGGGAATTTCCAGGCATAAGAATTGTCCAATTCTAATAAATGAAAAACGAGAGTCTAGATGATAACATTTTTCCAAAATCATGAATCAAGTGTTTAAATGTAGGTTGTACCTACTTTAAAAAGTTTTAGTAGTTATTTTTAGTTATTGATCCATATCTCACAGTTTCTTTTATAAAATGACCATATGTGCAAAATTTGGGCTAAATAGAAATAATTAAGAAACATTTAGGCATATGGTATTCAAAGGTATTATACAGTAAATGGAAATTATTATTCTCATATAATAATCGGATTTTCAAAATCATACAACACTGTGGGACAAAGTTAGCTTTCTTATATCCAATTATACCAGTTAACATATCATATACATTGTATAGAAAATACGTAAGTTTTCAAAGATAATATTAGAGCATTGCTAACACCCCTGAATATCTAAAGTCATTCCAGGACATTATCTTCTAACTAAACTAACTGATATAATGGAACTAATATTCAAACTGACTAATCTCAAAATTCGATATGAACGTCCTGAATTCGCTCTTGCTTCAGAAAGACAAATTTACATCGAGTATTAACTGTCTCAATTACGGTGCAATAGGTGGTCAAATTACAAATTCTATTGAAAGTATAATGAACGAAATTTATGTGTATGCGTAGATAGCACATCATATGAATTATGACATAAAAAACGATCATCAAAAAAACGTGTTGTCGATCAACAGTTTTAAAAGGAAATAAAATATTATAGTTTGTTTTCTTTTCCAGACGAAATTTAGTTAAACTTATACACAAGTCAAAATATTTTTGTATACTCACATGAACAGTTTACATTGTATAAATGAAAATTTTATATTAGTCAATATTGCGGATTCTCTGTTTGGAAGTCATTGATTTAGTCGACATTTTTGGCAAAACCGCGCCAGTTTTCACTTCCAAAATAGATATTATTTATTTTTTTTATTGGTTTGGATCAAATGCAATTGTAACAAATTGGCCGGATAATATGCTAAGAAATTGGATAACTATTTAAATTTTAAAACTTTCTGAACATTCGAGTTCTTCTCCGTGCTTATTTAAATTTAAATCGCATTCCGTATTGATAAACCCTACGTAAATATATTTTCAAACAAACTGTTTGTTTGACATATTTTATATTAAGGCTTGACAAATTGCACTGCACTTTAAAAATAACCAGTAATTTTAATTGGTGTTTCGTTTCCTCCATTTGAAATTAAATGTATTTTTATTCCATTATTTATTTATTTTTCCTTAAGCCCCATAATGCAGATGCTAAAATGAATTTGAGAAAATTGTACAAATTGTTCCATCTCAAATAGTAAAGAGTCAAGCTTAATAAGAAGTAAAATTAAATTCGGAATTTCGTAAAGTAAGTTGGTCGTTGGTCTGCCCCAATTATTTATTAGTTAATTATGAATTAAAGATTACCATTATTAGTATTGTTGATTTGTTTGAAACGGACCATTTACAACAACGAGATAAATGGTCTTCAAACTTCTGAAATTCTATTCATTATACTCAGCGAACAAAAGAACCACGTATTTCTGGTTGTACTTGCTATACATTAAAAGCGAGGCACTAAATCTCCAAATTCGTGCAGTAATACTGCTGATATTTCCTAAAAACCAGTAATTTATTAATGGCGTCTTTCACGTTGGGTGCAAATTTTTGCCATAATTTGTGGTGTTGCTGTTTTATAACTTTCACAAAAACCATGCCGATTGAATTAACAAGCAAGTATTAGCTATATCAGCACTTATCGAAAACTGTTTTCCCGCTTGTCTGTGATTAATCCTCTTAGCGATTCAACCATAAAAAGTCAAGAGGATGCAATAACATATTATGGCTCATAACAATGATGAAAAATAATTGGAACGTGTTCAACACGTGTACATTTGCGTGAAATAGTTTTGTGTCGTTCAACCCTTCTGGGCTAAACTTTTAAACCTAATATTAAGTTTTAACCTACGACAGTTTTGAATTGTTTCGATATAGCATGAGTTACAAGGAAGCGAACCATTAATAATTAATTTAGTTAATTTGATTCAGAAGCCCGGAAATATGGAAACGTTTGCTTGAAAGGAAAACTTTACTTAAATGTTTTCACATGTTTTCTCCAGCTGTCTAAACAAAGTGCTTAATTGGCGGAAAACTATTAAATCTGATAACATTTATTAAAAATGAGAAAATTAAATATAATATTCTCATAGAAATTGTGGGAATAAGGGCATAACGAGTAGCGGATAAATGATAAATGATTGATGACCAAAATTTGTCTTCAATAGTTTCGGTTAAATTAAAATCTTGAGTCAGCTCCAGGTAAAAACTTCAAGGTGTTTTGTAATAACGATAGAAATACAACTTGCCTATTTTTCATAAATTGATTTTTAATTTTTATAAATTTAATTTAATTTAATTTTCATTCGTAGTCGAAAGTTTAAATCGCTGCTCGGTAAACTAGAAAGTCGGGTGAAAATTCGATATTGACAAAAAGCCGATACTATTCAACTAATGAATAACGGAAAATATGTTTGGGTACATTGTTTTTATGTATTCCTACCCTGAAATTTTAACCTTGCACCTGATGTTTCGCTTGGATCTACGGCAAACATTTTCAATGACGGGGTTGATTCTTAATCACGCGTTCTGATATTTTCTTCTGACTTTTTAAAAATTGTCATTCTGCACTGATGTTGATCTTCTGATTTTACATATGTTTATTATAATTTCTATTAATTGATATTAATGTCAATTGAAAATTTTTAGAAATTAATGCTCAAGAATAAGCACTGAAAGTGAAATATTCAATTTTGCAGCAGGCAAACTTTACTAGATTGTTTGACCTCTGCGTTGAGAATGTTAGTAACTTATTTTTTTAACTAAAAACAATTTCTATATAATGATTATGCTGAAAATTACATCAGCTCAAAACAAATTCATACCACAATTCAATACAAATCCAGAACTAGACAATTATTAAACGCAACTAATGTTAATTAATTTTGTTTGGAAAATTTGCTTTTCAAGGTTTCAGATTTGTGCTTTGTGAAGCTTCACTTGTAGATTCTCTTAACACTAACGTTTGTATTTTTTTATTTCTTTTCTATTATAGTGAAATTACTAACGCGGGCCATTGCTTCAAGCTTGTTAGCAACGTTCTCGTAAAACAAAATACATATTTAAAGAGTAATTAATAAAAAGCACTGGAACTCGGAACATAAACTTTGTTTGTTATGAGAATATGAGATGCCTGTATTTTATACATATATTGGCGCTAAGCTCTAAGGGTTCCTGTAGGTAGTGCAATAAATATTTCTTTAGAAAATTTATCAAAACAGCTTAACAACCAAACCTAAATGTAACAACAGTGCGACTTTCGAATTAAATTTTTTAGATTTGTCTTTCTTAGCGTACATTCTTGCTTTGCCAATACAAATTTGCTAAGACAAAAGGTGGAATCTGAACACATTTGAAAAATGGAAAATTGAGCCAGTCTAGTTCATGTTACGGATGAAAACTTTCTTCATTATCACTCTTCAATATTGTTTTTGATTTTTTTTAATATGTTTGTCACATAATGAACTGGAGAAATTTAACAATTTTTATGTAGGAAAGTTTAGACGAAAATCCTAATTTAAGTGCTTTTTTTGCTAATAATGTGCCAATAATTAAGAGCACATTTGAAACTCCGATTTTCAGTTTTAAATATTATAATATAGTCTTAATTAAATTAAAAATAAAACGATATTTTTGCTAGATGGATTCGTTTAATAAATATTGAATCAGTCCTGCTAAACGAGATCAACTTCTCCATTCTACCTTAAAACCGATGGCCGCAAATCGATTGTAAAAATGCCGCAATCTTTCAATATTTTAGTGAATCTGAAAGTGTTTGAAGAACGTGTGGGGTTATTTCATTTTCCCATAACTTGGATGCCAAGATAAATTTCAACAAAAGAGGCAACTTTCCAGAACATTTCCTTTCCTAGTTTCAACGGAAATAACAGTCATACAAAAGGGAAAATATTATTCTGGTGATCACTTCACGGAAAAGAGAAATGCATTATATATTTAGCAACGTTCAAATTTACGGTTTACTAAGAATCGTATTGTAGTTCATTCGCATTAGTAGATAAATGTATTCAAAATTCATTTTACAGGTTTAAAGTGAATATTTAAAATGGTTTAATAGGTCAGCACTTGTATGAAATACATTATGGTTCTGTTTGGGGCTCTATAGACTGGGCTATAGCAGATAAATTTGCCCAGCAAATAACGTTATTCTCTGAAGAATCACTAGAATCTTAATGCACTCATCATTTTTCCTCAAGGCAAAAAATATTTGCTTCGTGTTATAGAATACCATTTTTTAAAGAACATTATGTGCCGACATATATAGCTCGAACGGTGAAAAGATGAACGAAATGCATTCTAACGAGGTGCACACAATGCATAATATTAAATCGATACTTTGGGAAGCTGAATATCATCCCCTTCAATTTTGCATCTACTGGAAGCTTCGAATTTTTTTGTTTACAATTCGGAGAAAAGTAGCGGAAGCACACTTTTAATTAAAAATTTCGGCGAGCATGTAGGTACTTTCTTTCTTTCCATATGATTAATAATAACACATCATAGTTAGAAAATCGTGTGATCACACGTCATAGAAAAAATACATCATAGAAGAAAATGTGCGTTTTCTAAAGTTTCGATGCATTCATTTTCGTTATTCTAACATTTTGGGCTTGTGTGAGCAATTTTGACAAATCTTCATAAAAATCTACTGCTATTTTGCGGGTGCACGATATTAAGATGCAAACAATGTTACTAGTGCTTCGATCATGAGAATCTGAAAAGTTAGAGAACTTAGAATAATGTTGCATAAAACCCTTTCTTAAGGATATTTTCAATGTTTTCATTAAAAATTTATTTTGTTGCTTAATTAATTTCTTATTTTCAAATAAAGGCTTTTTTCGTTGAAATTCATAAACACAATGATCAATTTTTTTAAATTAATACTTAATGCCGTCGAGGGGGGGAAAATGCGTACAAAAATATACAAAAAATGTTTTCGCTTAAATAATTTTACACAAGTCTTTCGCAAAATTTATTGGGAACAGTATTGTTACGGAACGCACAGTTATTGGGAAAATATCTTGCAGTGTACCAAAGCAGCCCATTTCCTCAAATAACTAATTTTTCAGAAGGAATACCTTGAATTAAATACGGTGCTTATGAGCAAGTCAATCTTACATGTAAAGTAATGAAAGCATTAACTATTTGATAATTTAAAGATACAGAATAACTGACTTTATTACAGTCTGTATCAATCCATGTTCCCAGAATTTACCATATTTTTTTCATAATTGAAGCAACTAAAGTGATAATAGAATCAATCTTGCTCGATTTGAGATCTTAAGATTCTTTTAAGAAGCAAAAGAGGTTAGAAACAGCTTTTTTTTTAAACAGTCGGCCTGCATTGAGTCGATTTGATTTGTTAAGTTGATCTGTTCCGTGAACTGATCTAAATCCCATTCTCACAAGTTAACTGTGAAATTGAGGGTTATCGTTTTAAATATCGACATGAGTGCTCTGTGATGGTCAATGTGTTAGAGATTTATTTGCCAATAGTAACTTCTAAAATATGAAGGAAAAATACCGCTACAAATAGAAATAGAACTTTTCAATGTTTCTGAGCAAATGTTTCCATTTTTAATGAATTTCAAAAGTTTTTGATTTTGCTATTAATCTGACTACATTCTGGTGGCTTTTATATTAAATTCAAATAGTTGCAAAATTTACGCGCAAATATAAGATGATTCATCATATTGAGGGTTATTTACATTTAACTCTACTACGTAATCATTAGACTCAGGAATAATAAATTGGACTTGGACATCATTTTGATCTAAAGTAAAAATATGAATGGAAATAAGCATTTTATTTTGCAGATCATGGATCCTTATTGCTCATCACAACATTTTTTGCATTTGAAAATTAATATCTCAGAAAGTTTCCTTTACTAAAAAAAATATAGATAATTTTTGCTCCGAAAGCCGGCAAAAAATCTCTGGATACCTACTAATATCAAATAAAAAGTGCCAGCACTTAAATAACTTTGCGACACCCAGATTATTAACAAAATGTATGTGCAAGATTGAAATTGTACCAATGATGAGTTGGAAACACTGTCTTATTTTCTTCTTTTCGCTTTTTAAATATTTCTCTTCTTATCGTTCTGAAAAATGTTAACGTGTTATTGCACAGCAATAAATTAATGTGAAAAAAACAAATCCTTGTAAATTATTAATTGCAATTTATTATTTAGACATTTAAGAAGCTGGGGAAAAATTGAATGTAAGACGCCAAATAAAAACATTCATACCTTGAAAATAACTGGCTAGACGATAGACCAGTTACATTTAGATCAATATCAAGATGCCTTGATTTATCTGCTGATATATAAAAAGTCTAAGAATTTGCTTCTTTAGTGAATGCCAGAAATATTGTAGTCTAGTTCAGACTGGAGACGTTTGAAAATCGCGAGTCATCGTTAAGACTATTTTTTTAAGGATTTTACTATCTATATTTTGCTAAAGAAAATTATGGTCGGAACTTCGAAAATTATGGCGCCCTCCTAACGTTTGGAAAGCTAGAAGCAAAAATATCATTTTTTGGGGGGTCGTAGAACAAGAGATTTTATCAGAAACCGTGAGAAGTTTTCTATATAGTTTCTCGAAATATGTCTGCGATTTTATGTTTCATGATGAATTTATAACCTTTGGATCTTAACTTTAAAGAATACTGGCATATTTTTTATCATTTGTAAAAAAGTGTTACATTCTAGAATGTTTTCGAGTTTCGATGAATAAGTTCGAACAACACTTGTAATAATTTCTGAAATTTTATGGATAGATCAATGAATTATTAAGTGCTACTTCAAACAACAATAGCTTAAAGCAGATAATCCGCTGCTCGAAAAATAATTCTTCCAAACAAACATAAGTAACAATTTAACGAGAAAACCATATCCCATAACGGCATATTTATGTTCAAATAAAATATAGAATAACATCTTAGCTCAAAAACTCGGAAATGGTCTAATATTTGCGCCGTTTCCTATCACATAAAAATGTGGCGCTATAAATATTTCAACTTGATGTAACGAAACGTAAATATTGGACCCTATTATTCGAATTTTCGTGCTTTCCTAATCTCTTCGGAGAAAAACATAATGATCTTCATTCGCGGAAAGGTGTAGGTTATCGATGTACTTAAATCTGCTAAAAACCTCTAATGTTTTACTATAGCATTTCTTATTTAGTTCTATTTTAATTTAATAAAAATATTTGATGTAATTTTTATTAACAGGCAAAATTTGAATCTCCTTTCCGACCACAAAGTTGGCAAAATCTATGGACAATTTTATATTTGCTTCAACTATTGTGATTACACTCTTAAATAATAATGATAATAAAAGCATTTCTATTTATTTGGGAAACACACTGGTATAAACTGGTATAAACTTTATTAAAATTATTCAACAGTCCATGGCTGAAGTGAATGAAACACATTATTTTTCGGTTAAAATCAAGTAATAAATATATTTTGTGTGAAACAATTGGAAATAACGGCAATTTATTTGGTGAAGAAAAAACAAACAAACCTGACTGGCTTTTGTAATCGTGTTTCCTGCATGTAGCACAAAAACGCTACGCTTGGTGATAATCAACATGCCATTAATTAAAAGTGAATGCTTCTTGTCATTAGAAACAAGGCAAAATTGCCCATAGAAAAGGCTACAAGGAAATCCGATATTGGGAACGTTGAAAACGGAATCTCAACTAGTCCATTTCCTTTTTCACTTTTTACCAAACACTGTTCTTTGATTTTTTCCATTGAAATTTTAGAGCTTACCTTTCTCCGAACATACTTTGCATCAGTTGAGGGGAATCTAGATCGTCTTAAAAGTACTTATACAGTAAAGTGAAATAGAATCTATCTTTTAAATTAACGGCGACAGGTGAGAGATAGTTTTATTCTTTTTCATTGGTAATTTTCTGGTTTTAAGTTTCTCAAATTTTCGCTGTTATTAAATAAATTCCTGAAGTTATCAAAGTGCTAAATAATTGTCAATAACCGTATAAGCTTTTCCTAAAAACATAAAATATTCGTATATAGCAGTAGGTAGACTTACATTTTCGGTGGAAAAAAAGCAAAAAAATGCACACAACTATCACAAATGCACTAACATTCAGGAAAAATGGATAATTGTCATAAAGTACTAGTGTAAGATCAGATAATCTGGCTGGCTACTATTTGCGTCGGTCGTACAGTAATTTGGCTTCTTAAAGAATGTTCAGTTATCGAATTATAAATTGTCTCTCTTCTCTTGGATTTGTTTCATTTTTTTCCAAACCTCAGAAAGCAGTCAAAAAACAATTTAGCAAAATATTCTATTCAAAACTAGAAATCTGGGAAAACGTGCCGTCGCCAAATCAATATTTTCAAGTATTTAATACTATTGTAGAAAATCTGTTGCACTTTCTTGGTTAAGAAGCTTTCATAGTGAGAATATGAATAAATCCAATTATAAAACTGAAGTTATGCTAAAATTCCATAAAGGAAACAGTAAACAACTCATAGATTAATTTTTATATGGTCATCCTCATGAGTGCTTCACAGTTTTAACTCGATTTAAATGAACTAAATGGGGCCACCTATTGAGCATCTACAGCAATTTTCGAAAACGTATATATTTTTATATGTATATGTTAGTTAAAGGCTTTTAATTGCCGATTTGTAAGTGTGCTTATAAAAGATTCCATAGTCAACTCGACTGAAACAACATATATTACATCAGTTTCGTTAATTCCCATTAATGTGGTAATGTTTTAACCATGAGCAATTCAAAAAAATAAACTCAAAATGGTTTGGTTTACTTATAATTTGAGAAGCTCGAAACTTCAATTACGTCCTTTATTATTACTTTGTGCCATACTGTTTCTTCTCCCTGATCGTGTATATCAACACTGAAGTAAAACAACACAATTTGCTCGTTTATATACTTACTTAAAATATTATTGACGCAATTTGCCAGATGGAACAGATAATTTCTTATTCTCTTTAGTTCTCTTCCGAATGTTCGCAATATTCAAAAAGTTCGTAATAATATTTAATCACAGATCTACTTAGTAAATTCCAAGGCTCAGTATGCCTAATTTTATTTACTAGGCTTATTTCGATCAACTAATCACCTGTTTATCGTTTCAAGATATTTTCTAATAAAATGCCTAGTAGCAAAATGTCAAAAAAATTGATTGGGGCATATTAAAATTCTACTAAAAAAGAAACGTTGATGACTTATGATCCATTGAAAAACTGCATGATAGCCTTAAATCCATGTCCTCATATCTGCTTAATTAGTGTGACGACGGTTTGTCATCTGGCTGGGCTTTTGCGCTGAAATACATAACATTCAGTTGAAACTTTTTCCACGCAAAATATAAAAATTATATCGGTGTGTTTCCAACATCAATTAGCAAGTTTTGTTTCAATTAAATGAGAATAATTTGTTAATTTGTTTGGTTTATTTCAAATAAGTTCACTAAGTACAACTAAACTGTTCCTGATGAAAATTCAAATCACTCTGAGTAATTATTTTGGATACTTATTTGAATGCCTTAAGACTTCCTTAATATTACGTGCCTGGGAAAGAATTTACGTACTATAAATATGCAGTTTATTTCCTAACTTTAATTCCAGTTGAACACAGCAGACCCTTTCATCGCAATATTTAGCAAGCATCAACTTTTTGTACCTTATTTTATAAAGTAAAAAGTATAAGAAAATCAGTAAAAAAGTTTCTGTATATTTTTCCACCTTCTCTTTATTTAAAAATTATGTCCGACAGTTTTTGAAAGATTCCGCACATTTTGAAAACATGTCGCCTCATAAGGCTTGTTTCAGAGTGCTATTTGTTTTAACGGTCGGTTTTTCTTTTCCCGATTTCTGTTGTTGTGACATAGGAAAATTTTAAATTAAAATAGGAACTTATGTTTTCAGTAGCAATTAAATGATTTGTAAGTAGGGGCTGAAAAACTGATTGTCGTTCATTATCAAGGTACTCCAATTTCCTGTGACAAAGTTAGCAGTTATGCATCCAGTTATGTTCAAAGCGTACAATTCTGCTTCATAAACGCAACGTTATGTGATATTTAATGCGATGCATACTACAAAATATGTTTATTATTTTCAACTCAAAATCACACAGCGGCCTGATCATTTACCTCAATAACCGATCGAATATTCAAATAAATTGTTCTGATATGTTAATGAACTAGGTTTAATATCTATTTGGGGATTATTGCTATTAAACAGCGCGCTTTCTGTGAAAATTTAAAATTAACTACACAATATGCTCAACTTTTGAAATGTTCACCAGACTGTAAGAGGACTGAAAAAGTTGTTCTTTCTTAATAATTGTTTAATAAAAGTCAAATACTTTTTTACCATCCAAGATACGATTGCCTGTTGCCTAGGACTTAGATCGAGTTCAATTCGCCTGAATGCACATTTTGCTGAAAACTTTGATTGGGCTTTATCTTGTTAACCTTTCAGGGTTCATCGCAGTTTTCAGAGTCTGTTAATATTTAACTGAAGAAAGAGTGGAGCGAGGAACAATGACATCCAATTAGGCCCGTAAAGGTTTGCCTTGATTTATTTCGCTTGGTGAGATTTGCTAATCTGGATGTAGTTAGCGGCTTTTCGCCACATTTCTGGTTAACCATTTGCTTAAAAAGTAACTATTTATCGGAGTTTTGATGACTATCCAGTACGGAGCATTAGAAGTGTGAAAAACTACAATTATTATGATTTAAAACCCTTGTTCTAAGTGCGATTGCTAGAAGAATTTGCTAGAAGAACGGATACGCACGTAAAACATGATGCAAGCAAAAGCAAATTTTTATTTTTATGCAAGCAGTAACTTGCATTAGGGATAATCGAATTAGGAAACATTCACTTTGTTCCTCTGTTGCATGAATGATATATGGGTCATAGTTTCCACGTAATGATAAACTTATTGAGCAACAACACAAAGGCGGAAGCGACGAGAAAAGTTTGATTAGTTTCTTTCTGTTCTGTAGGTACATGAACATGGCCGAAAATTAGGCAAAATTATTTACTTATCAGGGCATGGCATATTTTTATTTATAAGAACTCGATCTATGCGTAAATTGAGAGAACTAACTCGAGGTGAGCTGGATTAGTTTTAGGCCTTCACATAGAAAATGGTGTTTCGACAGCTCTAATGTTCAAAAAATATTTTCTTAAGTCACCCAGTTCCGATCGTTATTTTGACAATAGATTGAATGCAAACATTGCTCCAATTCACTTAATGGTTAACTGTGACTAGAACTCGGTGAAATTTTCACAGTGGAGTCTTTCAGTTACCAAACACTAAATTCTGAGAAATTAAGAAATATGAAAATGTATTGCCTACATGATGTTAAATACATTTTAAAGTGTCGTGTATACATGGTATTTTTAATTGCAAAACTGTGCGTTCAATTTAAATAAAAATAAGTCTCAATAGTGCTCTGCTTGTTAGTGACCTCAATTATTTTCATTATTTTTATGTACATTTACTTGAAGTACTGAAAATAATTTAGAAAGTCGGTAAAAATTCCAGCACAAAAACGTTCTGTATAATTTTTTTACCAAAAGATCATTTTTAGACAATATCCGTGTTAGGCAAGTCTAATAAGTATTAGAAACTTTGATATCCGAATTTTTCTTTTATATTTTAAATCGCAATATGCAATATGCAATATGTCTAATTTATACGAGTGTTAGGAATAGAAATTAATTTTAGAATAAGCTAGGCTAAGACATATGTACTAAACAAGGGCAGAAAGACCGATTGGGTCGATAGCCTTTTTCCGTAGGAAATAAAGATTATTTATATATATATATCGCAATATGCAGAACGTGGAACAAAAAGGAGCAGATTATGATGGAGCAGGAGACCGGATATGGCAAGTTGAAAATCAGAATACAGAAGTAAAAAATGTAGTCAGTATCAACATACAGACATGAAAATATTGGCATTCAATAATACTGTACTGGGTGTTCGGCCAGATAATCGAGATACTTCGTAAATAAATTGGATGTTTTTTATAAGTTTATCCATTTTTCTTTTCAACATTTTAAGGGCTACAATTTAGTAAGACATTTTTCAACTTCTCTGCAGTTTTTTTTTTGTTTTCGCAGATATACTAATTTCAACATTTTTACAATCTCACGAGACAAACTCTTAATCAATAGAGAGATATGGAATACATATTGCAGGTATGCCACTAATAGTGTCACCGTTAAATTGGCTTCTGCACATGCGTATTTGATTTTTAGTAACACTTGCCACTAATAAGGTTTCTGCCTGCCGTTATTTGTGCACTCTTTACGCTTGCTACAATTTGATTCTTCTCCAGTTCTCCAACATAAGATAAATTACATAATCATTTTCAAAATTTAATATTTCTAAGACACACCTTTAAATAATTTATTTTAACACTCGCTAATAAATACTAGATGGGTAAATAGAAACACATTTTATGAGTCACAAATTAAATTTAAAGCCCAACAATGTATTAAGAAATATACCTGAACTGTGGCTTTAAATTAGCGAATTTTTTAGAAAAGAATTTCGAATTTCCTAAAAGGTAAAGGTTTGTAAATATTATATTTGAGCACATAGAAAGACAATATTGGAAACATGTTGAAAAATTAGTTTCCAATCTAGCATTATTTCATATTGCTAGATGAAGCTAGAAACTACTTTCTGGAAATTCAATTTCCAACTGGCTAAATCGAAGAGGTAAAAGTCTCAAGTTCGCTTTTTCAGTTGATCAAAACATTTTTAATATATAAAATTCATCAGCCTAGAACGACTGTAATTGCTTATTTTGCCAATATTACAATTGGAACCCGGTATTTTGTATTTATGTATGTATTTCGTGAATTCGGCTTTCGCTCAAAAAGAAGCGAATATTTTTCATCTTGAAACGAGCATATAATTTTTTAAATATAATACAAGTGCAGTGAATTTAACGGAACTTAAGCTCACGGGTAACAACGTGATAAAGTTAAAAACGTTTGCGTGTAATAATCTGCAAAACTGGCTACATAAACTGTTTCTCACTTGATGGAAAGCTCTGCTCTGGCACTTTTATTCATATTTTTTCATGAGTTAAAAGAATCTCGGTGAATATTAAAAACAACATAGTTTCTGCCTGATAAATCAGTAGACCAGTAATTTAATAAAATAAACAGCCATAGATGCACCAATAAAATGTTTCCATAATTTAATTCTTATAAAAATTGTCAAATGTACCTGAAAATTTCAGCAAGCAAATTCAAACTTCGAGTATTGTAAAAGCAAGAATAGAGGAATGATATTCATAATTAAGCAGCATCCCGGAGTGTAAACGGAAACTAAGTTACTTAGTTCGTTAATTAGTTATACGACAAAAAACAGTATGTCCCAAACTAATTTAGTGTAGCCATCGTTTTTACTCATTGTTTGGCCGTATATCGAAAAATTATGGAAGAAAACTGTTATATCATATTGGCATAATATAATTACTAAATTAGTGATGAAAATCAAGAAACAAGGAGGAACTCTTAACTCGTATTTATCTAATAAGAAAACAACATATATATTTTTAATAATTAGTTGTTGGATACAGTTATAAAATTTAATTGTTTACCTTTTTAGTAGGAATCAATTCAATAACAATTTTTCATGTATTCCTATTTTTATTATATTCATACATCATTTTTCTATTTGTACTGTTAAACTGTGGAAAGCAAAACTTATCCACGTTTTCTGCTATATATTTTACATAATTTAAATTAAGCTTGTTAGTAACCTGACCTGAGTTGTTAAAAAATTACTAATTCTCTAAATTAGACTAAAATTTCTCGAGAAAAATAATTTTGCCTTATTTCCAAGATGAAAACAAATACATAAGTTGAACTAAAGTGAGTTAAATGGATCCGGTCACGAATAGCCGTCCCAAGTTTGAAATGTGCGTAGGGACTTATGATTCTGCCTATCATCGAGACGGAAAAAAATTGCATTATCATGTTAAAAAGTCGGGTCTGGAATGTCTGTTGTTCAACCAAATATCTCAAGCGATCTTACGTTAAAATATTCGATCTGAAATTGCCTGTATTTTTTGGGACCGTCTGTATACTATTGCTGCCAATTGTAGGAACTCATTTAAAGCTTTTAATGGTTAATGAATTCGGCACAGAATCTATAATTTATTGCGAAATATATTTAAGGTCTTTTGCTGTGTAATTTGTTTCGTTAATTCGTTAATTTGAATTACTTTACCTAGTAGCTTTTGAGAGAAAAGCTGCGATTATTAATAGGCAAATCATGTCCATTATACCAATTAATTATACCCGATAAGCCTTCCTGAATCAACACACTATCCATATCTAGCATTATTTTATTTTATAAATTGCCTACATAAAGCAAGTGTGCACAATGCAGTTTAAACTCTTTTTTTATAAATGAGAACAATAGTTTTATTAAATTGGTCTATCATTTTCTATTTGTATTACTTTATTGTGTTATTCAATGGCGTCGTAATTAGTAATAGTCAAACTAATCAGATCGCAATGTCCTTAACAATAAATATTTAATGCATAATTAAATCAGCTAATCTCACGTAATTAACGACATGCGTACGTGTTAAACCTAAAAAGTTTTACAGTCGAGAGATAACTCCTTAATTAGTCTTAATATTAGCTCGTCTAATACACTACGGGGATTTTAATTAAGGCAATAAAGTTTTATTAGCTTAGTTGGAAATTATTATAAACTACCTAAAAAGTTATTTACGTTTCCCGAAAAGTTTCCAAAAACTTTCGGCTAGCTAAACCAAATTTAACAGATAAGAAATGTTAATTTTCATTATAAAATAGTGCTCCATCACATTTATTTCCTTACAAGGAAATAATGTCTTTAATATTTCCAATCAATTTTTTTTCAAAATATTGTCAATTATATTTTTAACGAATTTAGTATTCACTCCATAGCGTTTCAACCGAAATTGGCTGCTTGTTATGCCTAATTTACATATGAAAGTATGAATATATAATTACGCTTATGCCCCTCTCCTCTGAGATTATCTTTTACACTGAATTGCCTAAGATCAATTTTATTAGAGGCAGTTATGCATGAAATTCACAATAAGCAAAAGCATACGGATTTGACTTCAAGCTGGTAGACATGAGTTCAATAATTGAGAATTTCACAATATAAAAATTGTTATCAAGTGTAGGCAGTAAATAAACTGAAACATACAGCTTTATACTTGTACCTATTTATTTCTAACCTAAGCTTTTGCGGCGTTATTTAATATTGATTCAAAATTAATTCATTGATCATAACAACATCATTGAAATTGAAGAAAAATTTGTATTTTGTTACTTCGTAATATTTCTACACAAATGCAACTGCATAGTCTCGGACAACAAACGTATTGCTGAGCATCCAAAAATGTTACGCTATTCTTTATACTTCTATTATACCTGTATGAAATGTGGGATCCGAAGATATTCCAGAGATATATCGACAAGAAATAAAGGATGCTCTGAGAAAAATGGAAAACCGGAAAAGTCCGGGAGAGGATAGAATCACTTGTGAATGCTAAAATTACGGGGTAAAAAAATCCTCTACATATTACTCTAAATAAGTGCCTCCAAGGAGGCCAAATTCCGGATGGATGGCAGAACGCAGAAGTTATTCTGCTGTTTAAAAAAGGGAATAGCGATGATATCGAGATGATGGAGGGCTGACTAAGAAGAAGAAGGAGAAGAAGATGTGTTCAGACAATTTTGCTTCCTTAAAATTACTGTGTCTTTAGAAATGTTTATATAATAAAAAATATATATTTGAAACAAGTGCAAGCAGTCAAGTTCGTTTAAGAAATCTAAATAATGTTTCATTCTGAAATGACGATTTTCTTTTAAAATCTTCTTAACTTATTTTATTATTAAATTTTCCTGTTATCTGCTGGTAATAAATTACTATTTCTGTCAATCAGTGAGAAAATAATAATTTAGATAATTTTACCATTCCCTGCGCGATCAAATTATACGTTGGAGTTGTTGCAAAAGAAACTTTAGAATTAAGACAACTACTTAAGCCTACTTATAATTATTACTTTGATATCTGACTTATATGAAAGAGTTATTTGGTCCAGAAAAAAGTGTGCTTTCATTATTAATCACTCTGCATAAAAAAAGCAAAGAATTATTTAAAATCCCCGGCACCAAAAAGTGTCTCCCAACATAACTCAACTAAAAAACGCGCAAAGTTAGATTTTTTAAATAAATTGGAATTAATAATTGAAAATTTTATCTTTTTTCTAGACTATTGCATTAGACACCAATTGTTGTTTGAATGGTGTCGATGGTTACTGATATTATAAAAGAATCAAATACGTTTAATAAATCTTTTGGTAATTGCTGAAATGAATGCTGAAACATTTTATATGAGATTTTACATCCAGAAAAATTGCGTCCATATGATTTTGCTCCTACAAAAATATGGCTAGCAAATAATCCACCTGCAAGGGTGCAATTTACTCAGACAGTTATCAATTGTCGCAATCAAAATTAGCTTTTATAGGTTCAGGTTCACAAAATATTTCAACTGGAGAAACACTAATTATTTTAGTTAAGCATGACGAAATCCAGATCTTCTGCGTACTAGAATGCACAATTTATTTGAAAACTGAAAAAGAATACAGCAAATTATGCAAATCGATCCTCTCAGTAGGTACGGTAGTTTTTTAACGAACTTCGTCCGAACAGATCGACTCTTGTCGAAAAATACAAGTTTGAAGACTCGAACTCAAAGTACCAGAATTTTTGACTCAAAGCAAAAAAGTCATTGGTTGTTGAATTAAATTTACTATAAACATGCATATCATAACACATAATTGTATGCATAACATAAACATGCATACAATTTAACAACAAACAAATTCATGTCACCCGAGTGTTTCAATGTGCTTTTTCGATCCAAACACATTAAAGTGAAGTTTGAAAAAGTGGAAAGCATCGACAACTTTTCGTAACAACTTTCAATCGTTTGTAGTATTTAATTGGTCTGAGAGAAATAACTAATT
>NW_026017110.1:20691154-20715709 GCF_020466585.1 Dendroctonus ponderosae | reverse complement strand
TTTTTGCGAATTATTCTCAATACACCCAACAGCTTCAGCAATGAAACTTGCTGAGTTATGAATACATTGTTGATATTCAGAATAAGTTCTCAAATTGTGCTAGCTTTAGTTATGCGATAGAGAGCTACCAATAATTAACAAATAACAAGAATTAGTTTCCTAAGGAATACTGATTATGTTAATGCATGCTAAAACAGTTTACGGGCTGTCCAACAAGCCAATTCACAAAACAACGAAGACTCCCAAAAAGGTGAATAATTCTTCTAGAATGAGGTCATTCCAGAGGCATTTGTACTTGGACTTTTTCTAAAAGGTGGACAGTCCCACCTTTTCGCGTAACGGTTAATTTAGTTTAAGTATTAAATAAATTTGTTATTGCTCTTAAACGTTCTACTTAGTTGCTTGAAAGGAACATTGCACTGATCAAATTTATTATAAGCAACTTCCCAGTACATACTTGCTATGATTAACATAAGAAACCATTTAGTAATTTCTCGTTTTATTAGCATAAGTTCGAAATTTATTAATTTGTACATATACGTATTGCTCATAGACCGTTGTACTGTTGTAATTACACTAACAGAAATTGCTCGTTTCGTTAAGACACGTTCCATAAACAATGTTTAAATAAATATGTATTTTATATAATTTTTGTAGAAAAATGTAATTAGGGATAAACTATCTAAAGTTGCGATGAGCTCCTATGATTGGTATTTCCAGGAGCGACGCTTCTATTTGTATGAAGGTACAAACCGAAAGCCTCTTAGGCACACAAATCTCTTTCAAATTGAAATCGGGGGGTATAAATGTATAAAGGAAATCCGTGGTAGTTCCCGTTTAAAAGAAAATTTGTGTTATACGATTTTGGGCACTGGTTGAAAACGCCAAGGCTTACAATTGCAATTACACCGAGAGTCACGAATCTCCAAAATTGCCATATTTCACATGAAAAAACGAATAATTTTTTTGCAAGTTGTACAATTTTAGGTCTGTTTGAGTTATATAACCAATTTCATCTAGAGATGACCGACTTTTTAGGCTAAAATTATTATGGTATGTGGTCAACAGGGCTGTGTTTATTTGGCTCCGGACGGCGATTACCGTAAAATCACATTCAAATATATTACCCTTCCTGCATGTTTAACCGCTTACAAATGTGGGTATTTGATATGGAAATGGTTATTTAAGCATGATCATTGCGCTGACAATTGCTTTTGTTAGCAAAATATCTATCTACATATCTTTACAAATGTACCTATTCCGTATGACTTAAATTATAATCAGTGTCGTCAAAATCAGACTGCAAATTGAACAAAAGTATCTAAAAAACAGCACTTAATAATATCAACAATTATTGAGCATTATTAAATTGAATAGTATGAAAAAGTTCTTCCGGTAAATTGAGTACAAACAATATAACCGCGAACGGGAAATATAATATGTAGTCAAGTGCATATTATTTTTTTTAATATTTTGCCTGTAGAACAAACTAAAAATAAATTACATTCAATAGAAAGTTGATATATTTATGATACATTTGAAATTAACTGATGTATAATAAAGACGTTAATATGGATTTGCGGTTTATGCCTGAAACCCCCAGAAAATATAAAAGCATAATAGAAAATGTATCTTCTCTATTACATGCTGTAAGTATAGGTTTTGAAACGCAAGCATACTTCGACTATTTTACTATATACTTTCATATTGAAACAAAAGGGTTTAACATCTTCACTCTAACAGCAATACAACACAAACAAACCCCAAATAATGCTGATAGATATGACAAAATGCCGATTAAGATGTGTATGTTGGAAATTAGAACAACCCATGAAAACTGAAAGTAGTAATTATTAAAAATTAAAGTGCGGAAGGCAACTAGTAAATTTCAGTACGTAAAATATAATGTTATCGGTGACAAAAAACAAGGCGCAAAAGTAATTTGAGTAAGTAGACTAAAGTAATCTCTCGGCTTAGTAAAATCCACAAAATAAATAAAAATTAGGAAAACACAAATTGATTCAGGTACTAAAGCCAAGGCAGAAGCCTGAAGCAGAGGGACAATATGAAACGCAAAGTATTGAAAAGGCCAAATTAAATTTTCACACGATAGCAAAAAAATTGAACATCGAAAACTCATATTTGTGTTGAACAAATTAATTAAATTGAATATTTACCTCATACGATAAAACATTTGTCCATTTGAAGTGAGCAATTTTTGATAAATTACGTCTGTAATTGCACGCTATTATCACGCAGCGATAATTGTATTGTACGCAACAAATATAATATACTAGCATAAATATATATAACATAATTTAATGAAGAATTGAATTGAAAAAACAATTTGAATAAAATAAAAACAGATTTACTTTTCTCACTCGGGAGATATCCATCACAATTACACTCAGTTTTTAGTCAACAAACTTTCGTGCCAAATTATGGGTAATTTTGATGCAAATGGCACCAAAAAATGGAAATTAAAGTTTCATTAAAAAACAGGTAAAACACTTATTATTATTGTATGAAAATATTATGCAAAACCACTTAGTTCAGTTTAAATTCATAGATTTTGCAAATTTGGACGAGTTAACTCAAAAATATCCGGAAAATACATGCATGTAAATATGCAGTTTAAAAAATTATGAACAAATAAATGATAAACAAGTACAGCAATTTATCTGATGGTTCGATTAATTAAAGCCGTTATTTAACTTATTGTTTTTATTGCTCATATAGTGGATATTTGTGAATAATCAAACTTAGATTAATATTTAGCTCATCGGTAAGTACAATCTTTTAAGATTCTATTTAATTTCATGTTTGATTTTGCAAGTTCAGCTGAATGACTATTTCGCAATAATGATTTCAATCATGTCTCAAAAACAGTATTTTCAATCCTGAAGTAAAAAGTTATACAAATTAAATTAGAAACACAAAGCATCGAGCACATAAATCATAATAGAGTCTGACTGTAAAAATCTGCATGGTATGACTGAATAAATACAGAAGAAATTGTTGGAGCAATTGAAAAGCTTAGAGAATGTGTGTGTTTAAAAAAACAGGCAAATTCCCTTTGTGGGTGTGCATATATGCTTAGACTGAGTAAAACAACAAATACAAAATCGTTTGCTAATTCTTATACAAAAACATATTTAGTAAGTATTTTTAATATATACGTTAAATATTTTAACTTCCATATATATTAAATTATCAACTGAAAATCGACGATAAGTGTCTGCAATATTTTTTGATTATTTCTGATTTGTGTATGTTTTTCCTGAAAGAAACATTCGCAATTGCCAAGCTGGTTTAAGAAAATCGTTAGTTTATAATGCGAGCCTTCCATCAAGCAGAACCATGCCTTCAGGCATTTATTTGTTATCGAGCCCATGTCGAAAGATCAGACATTCGGGATATTCTTTTATTGAATTCATTCTAACCTAATAGAATGCCAAACATTTGTCGTACGACCAAATTTAATTTATGTTCCAAGGAATATAGATGATATTTATTTGGGATTTGAGAACGTTGTTTTCAGATGTAAAAGAGCATTGTGGACATAAAATATTTGTACATTTGCATTAAAGTAATAAAATAATCAACTTTAAAAAAATATTGCGAAAAAGAAAACATATCAAGCGAGAGCGTTGCCTTTATTTATGTAGTTACGAAATTGCTACAGTAAAAAGAAGTTGCTTGTTAAGAAGTACTAACGTAGCTTTAGCTTCCTTAAAAAAAATAATTGCAATGATTATCCACCTCCAAAAGAAGATGAAACCTTATCCAAAATAAAGCGCAAATCTGTTAAAACTGATAGAAACTTTTTCCCATTAGAAAAACTTTTCAGATTTAACTTAGAATGTCAATCCTATTATAGCATAATCTCATCCTATCGACCTAAAAGTTCACCGTAAATTCATGGTTATTAACGTAGTTTGGTAGCGTGAGTGTACCCTTTAAGCCCTTTGTGCTCAATTTATTTCACCATATTACCAACTCCCTATAATGCATATTGTGCTACCTAAAATAAAAGTGCGCAAATTTCCGCTGTTATCTTTGTTTATTCCGGTTTAATTTCTAATGCAAAACGGTTTGCTGAATAACCAAAATATTTAACGTGAACACCAGATGGATCAAAATAATGCTATTTGTAGAGCAAGCAAGAAACAATTAAAAGAACAACCTGCTTGCATTGTATGCGGTGTGTAAAGCTGTTTGATTTACTTAAATAAATATTTTAAAATATAGTATTGCTTTTTATGGAGTGTTTTAAAATGTCGCGAAAACTTGTGGAGTTAAAAATGGTTGATGGCATTTCCCTATGGAGCAAAACAAGCAAGTCTTAGTTCAAGTTCAAACTTCTCGATCAACAGCCAAAACAGGTTGCTAAACTATCTCTCGATGGAAGTGTGAAATCCTTAAGCAGGAAAATTGGCACTTTGGTTTTTCTGCTTTTGACTTAAACATATAACGGAAGTTGATCCAAAACTGCTAGTAAATTTTGGAAAACGAATCTGCCATTGGAATTGTATGCTGTTGGCTAAAAGTGAATCAAAATTTGCTCGATGTAATCAATGCCCTGATAAAATGAGATTTGGAAAAATCCTATTCTCTTACCCTTATGGCACTAAACTAATGCAAATAGGGCAAAAGCAAGTAATGCTCAATTTTACGCTCAATGCCGCTCTCCCTCCGCATTAATTACTGATTTAAGTACTTCAAGAGTTGAGTTAAAATTCAGATAACGGAAATTCCGTACAATAGTGGATTAAATTTGAACAAACACTTAGTTAGCATTCATAGAGTAAGCCAATAAGCGCAACTATTGGACTAAATCCATTGTATAAATAGTTCCCTTTGCTTCCCTTCAATCTCCAATCAAACTTTCATCGAGATTTCAAAGTTTACAATTCGCGTAACGTATTTTTTTTTAAATGAGTGCGCGTAATATTGTATCCAAATATTTATTGTCATAAAATAAAATGAAGTTGGGGCAATCTTACTTCAGTAAGAAAATAATAAAATTGACGACACATACTCTTCTCTTCGTAGAGGTAGTAAAAGTGTAGTAAATATTTTATAGCCTCAATTTCCGGGGAAATGTTGCGAAAGTAGTTACCTAAATATCGATGTGAATGGCATGTAACATTTTAAAATGGAGATTGATTTGCGATCTAATAAAGAAATTGAGTTTAGTTCTCTATTAAAACCTTTATAATATAAATAAAATCATCTATTCGAAGAGATAACAATATAAAATCATCTATCAGGCAAAACTAAAAGTCTGCGAACACTATTTTTATTTTTTTATTCATATCGAGGCAATGTAAGATTGTTTGTTGTTGAGGGCACTCGGATATACATTACTGCCCTAGGTAAAACGTTAAAAAATATTGTCTAAGCATATATTTTTAATATTCGAGTTTAAATCTTTTCTGCTTAATTTAAATATAATTTAATGTCGGAACACTAATAAATTTGAACAGCATCTTTGCTTTTTATATTATTAATTCTTACGGTTATCTTTAAACTATACTGATTTATAATCGTTTACTTAGCTCATAATCGAACATAAATTGCTCAAAGTGTGTTCTGCTCCGTAATGGGCTATTAATTGAAAAAAATAAAACCAACACTAAATCACCTGCAGGATAAAGCTGGTCCTGAAATAAAATAGAAAAATCCGGCTTGGAATTTTGCCTGTCCATCGAACGCCGATTTATTGGTAGAGAAACAATGGATTAGTAAACACGTGTGACATGTAAACATAATTTGTGAGATCATTTTTATGGCTTTAAAATTGAATGGTAGAAATTGAAGAGGAAGATAGGTCATAGAGGCGTATTTAGAAGTGCATTTTAAAAAAAATTGAAAAGCGATAATAGTATTATTTCCACTTATTTATTAGTTTATTTAGTTAATAACTCTTTTTAGTAACATGATTTTTCTGAAAGATGAATCCGTTGTAAATTGATCTACTGCTTAAACAATTGTTTTAGAGAATAGTACTATTTCTAACCATTAAAATGTCCTGCTTTTAACACGGAGGATTAGGAACAGTATGATAATTTAAAAAAATTGATTTTGATAGCAGATCGAAAAAGGGTAGATGAATAAATTACTTTTTAACTCAATGCTGCAATTCAATCAGAAAATTTACACAATGCTGTATACAATTTCGATAAAGATGGGTAATTTTACATTTTTGAACTACGAAAATCACATTACGTTGATCATTAGATCTCATCTACTTTTTGTTGTTAATTTGCCAATAATAATTTTTAAATATTTCGTGCTATATGCTAACTTGTTATACACACGTCTGATGTCAATTTCTATGCATCCACTGATGTTTATACGAAAATAAATATTAATCATTTGCTTCTCTTAACTTCAAACTAGTCATAACTCAGTTGATATTGTTGCAGAATTCAAAATATGATTACTGTTGAAATATTCTTAAAAGGAAATTAAATAAAGCGTTTCAACTATGCACATGTTTATAAAATAACGTCTACCATTATTTCTTTAAAACTTGGCTTTGGACAACTGAAGCCAACGAAAAATTACCTTGACCAGTACTTGTATTTCTTCGTAAAAGTATGATTACAATGTGCATGTTATTTCATGTAGATTTGTTTCAAAACTGATGAGCGACTCTATTTTGACTCATAAAAGTTTTATTCAAATTCTATTCAAGCTTTCTATTTATCATAAATAGAAAGCCTGAATAGATCATGTCAATCATGTCTACATATATCTATTTAGTTTTTCGTCTTTAGTTGTATTAACCTGAAGTTTCCCTGAAGTTTAAGTAACAATGAAAAACTGAGTTTGAATCCAAAAACTAAGTAAAACCCACTTTTTAAACCAACAATCTTTACATTCGCTACATTAGATGCTTGGTAAATGAGGTTCATGTATAGTTAAAAAAGTGTAAAAATCTCCGGTAATTTCCTAATAACGTCCATTTAAAATTAAATTGCCATCTCTAAATTTAATATTTCTAAATATGTAACTAAATTCTGTAATAAAATATATAAACTTTTATAATAAAAATAATTTTTATGCATAGGGAATTAAGTGCCAATGCAGTTTTGTGCGGATTAATTGGATTTGGAAAATACAAATACCTGCAATAACCTGTTTCAGGGATTAAACGGCTTCGTTCTTTAAATTGTCCTCTACATCAATGTGAAAACTAATTAGCTGTGGATTTCAATAAACAATTCAGCCCAGGCATCCGTTTCTATTTTAAACATATATAATATTTCGCTCTAGGAATTAGGCTTAAATTTTATTTTTTTACAGACCATGAAGTATTCATCATCAAGCGGCAACTATGGATCTTTGATTATGTTGGCGTTGGCCGCACTTTTGGTTTTGGAATTAACTACAACATTTGCTTCAGCATACCCAGCAAGGTAATTTGATGACAATCCTCCCATAACTAATAGTTAATGGGAGGCTAAAAATTGCAATAAAAAATTGTGACTTGCTCAAGCTTACAGAATGAAGTAAAGCGATTGATTTTATATTCATGAAGATCAAAATAATCTAGTAAGAGTGAGAACATATGTCCTTTGCATCTCTATATTAAGTTAAAAATTGTATTTATATGCTAAACTTTAAATAAAACTCATATAACCTGATTAAAATGTTGAATTTACAGTTTCATGAGTTGTATCATTAGTTAATACAATATCTGGGTTAAACATAAATTGTGTATATAAAACTGTATATTATTTTAGCAGACTGTTACTAAAGTTAAAATGCAACGAAGGCTCGTTGCAAAAATCATCGATCTGAGACTATTACCGTCATTGTAGAAAACGTTAGAGCTGCGGAATTCCACTTAAACTTTAATGGAAGTGGTTTCCGGATCTTTCGATCGAGGAATAAGCATTATTATTGACGTATAAGTTCAGAAAGAATAAATTTCATTTCATTCTTACATAAGTACCGCGTTTTTCATGGTTGACTTTCAATAAGCTTTCTAAGATAGAATCTTTTACTTTTGGTTATTCATAAATGAATTCATCGCATTTCACATGATTAATCATTAAACAAATCATAAAAACAAGAGAACAGAAGACAGTATGTCAAGATACTTAAAGCCTTGTAAAGTTTAATAATGTTGCCCGCAGGAAATTCAGCCTTTTCCCTCGCGATTTCCCTACAGCTAGTTTAGCTTCACTATTAACCAATATTTTGCATTTCATTGTTAAGTAACTTTGCAACATAAAAGATTTAGCATATTCAAAACTTCTGCAATTCATTTGAAATCAAGTGAAAATAGTTCAATTTTGGAACGTATATTGTTAGTTTCGAAAACTAAACCAACTTTTATTGAGGTACCGTTATGCAGTGAGTGTGAGCCAAAGCGTTGTTTATGTTTTTAATATTTAAATATTATGAACATTTTTATATTTGCTTAAGCAATGCATAAGAAACCGTTCGTTCGTAGAACAGAACACAATTTGAACACGTTTGAATAGAACAAGAATATGATTTGTTGTAAGCAGCTTTAATAATTGAGTCAGTAAATTTAAAAAAAATAATGAAAACAAAAGACCAGTTTGGTCTTTTTATTGTATACAATCAAAGCTGCACCCGGACTTGCTTTTGTAGCTATTCAAAGTGCGTTATAAAAAGTTAATTACAAGTTTTGAAAATTTAATTTGCAAATTTCAAACAGAAAATTTAATATAATTTGTCTAATGCTTATACAAATGTAATAGTTTATTAATCTAATTAAAACAAGTCTCCTCCTTAGTTAGCTCCAATAAAGGAAGGAACAGTAATAACAATAGCCATAATTCATTACAAGCACACTTCAAATACGTTTAAATAAATAAAATTTGTAAAACAGAAAGAAAAATAAATGTATGTATTTTGTTGTCGGTAAACTTCACTTCGCTCTGCAGAAAATTAAGCCAAATGCCACCGAAAAAAACATTGACGCGAAATATTTAACGTTTGCTTCGCCTTGCAATCAGACAATTCAACAAAATTAACGGTTTTTAATAGTGCAATTTGATATTGAAGAAAGACGTTTTATTGTATTTAATGTCATTTTCAATTGGAGAAGAGCACAGTTTTGTATATAATACTAAAATGCACTTGTAATTTTAAATAATTAAAAACGTTTCAAGGCGAGCACGATTCAAATTTAGTTTACTATATTAATTTATAAATAAATAATTCTCTTTATAATAATAATCCGCTTATGGTATTTTTTCAATTCCAAGTGTTATATAAACATACCTTAAAAACGCTTTACATTTTGGAGTGTCAGGGGTTTTCACCTAACCATTATCGTAGGAAAAACTTAATAGAAACCTAATCGGTTCTTCGTTCATATATTTCTGAAAAGGCCCATTAAGTACGCTTACGTAACCGTTTTCAAATGTTGACAAAATGTATTAGGTATTAATTGATGGACCCTTTTCATAATAACGAATAATTTCATTTTTGCATAATGTTTGTACCTATATAATGTTTGGCAAATTCAACCACATAAAGAAGGATATTTCTAGACTTAGGTCTTTAATTTTATAAAAAATATGTCCCTATTTGTTTGGGTTTTTACAGAAATTGATTTTATATCGTCAATTTATTTTTTAAAAGGGTTTTATAACGCAAATGTAATAAATATATTTAAATATATATGTCAATTCTAGGTACTCGGCGTACTACGCATCGATCCCTCTAGAAGAACAGCTGATTGAAAGAATTAAACAAGCCTTCATTGAAGACAACGATTTAGAAAAGTGAGTAAATTTTACCACTATTCTAAAAAAATATCGCTATTAAAAAACATATTAAGAATGTAATAAGCGTTTAAGTGAAAGTATTAAAAATTATATAAATAAGTATATACATAATCGAATTATTAGCAAATATTCATATTACTATATAAGACACTGAGCAGCTTATTGCTTTGAATGAATATGTCGTAATTTCCCATTTATCGAAAATAATTTCTTTAGGTCAGTGAAACTCTAAACACTCATTTATTGTACACTTACTGCTAACACCAGTATTAGTTATCTTACTACTGACACGATAAGCGATTTTACGCCTAACTTTAGCCGGTTCATTGATTGTTATTTACCGTGCGAAATGCCTCAGAGGTTATTTCTTCTGTGCGGATGTTCCCTTTCTCCTCAATTATGTTGCTTTTAATAGCATTTTGTTGTAGCAATGTTTTGTAATTAAAGATAAATATTTATGAAAAAACCATCAGCCAAGCCTAATAATGTCGCCGTTGTGTATTGTCATTTCAGTGATAGCAAACGAGAAATATTTTTAAATTGAATTGTTTTTCGACTTTCGAATTTAGCTTTTAACGGTATACAAACTGCAATTTAATAATGCAAATTGTCTCTTGCTACATTTACATATTTATTTACAGTGGATGTTTTACTAGGTGTTAATCAGTGCGCAGTTCAGATATTTTAAAAATAATTTAATGTGAGTTAAATGTAATTTTATCAATTTTGTAAGTAAGTGGTCA
This sequence comes from Dendroctonus ponderosae, assembly GCF_020466585.1. Lineage (NCBI taxonomy): Eukaryota > Metazoa > Arthropoda > Insecta > Coleoptera > Curculionidae > Dendroctonus > Dendroctonus ponderosae. The sequence continues at coordinate 20,705,187 of NW_026017110.1, read as the reverse complement.
ACTGTGTAAATTTCCTCTCATCTTCTCAAAGATCAATAATTTTACCATTCCAATAGGGTAATCGTATTTTATATGTTTCATCTGTCTCATATGTCCTTTTTTCTAAACTTTTGAAAACAGAATTTGATAGATTTTTTTCATCTGTTTTAAAATAGGGCAGCTTATTCACGAACCAATATTTGCATAATGCCTTTCACTGGAGACTTATATGATTTCCAATGTTTAACAATGTTCCAACAATGTTTATCTGAAAATAAAGTATAAGAATGTGAATGAAAATTGAACGCGTATACTCGGAATACCGGAGAAAATCTATATAATCGTAAGCCGATAAATGGATAGTTTTGGACTTAGATAAATGAAGACCGGGAATTTAAATAATATTTCATAGTAATAACAAACTGGAAAAAAAATATATTGTCACCCCCGCTGCACTTTCCTCAAAAAGTTAATGCTGCTGAAGAAGCATTCAAGTAGAAACGGCAGTTGCAGAAATAGTAAAATAATTAAAATTGCATTGAGCTAAAGCCTTCAAAATCTAGAAAGTAAAAGATATCTGGAAGCAAAAATGTTTCTTCGAAAATAGCTACATTGTTTACAATAACATAATAAAGAAATGCAATTTCTTAACTAAAAATTCAGGTTCCTAGGAAACATAATGAGTGGCAAACTTTACATCAACATTTTATATTGACTGTAAACAACATAAAAGTTCAAGATTATTCAATTTTCATTTCAAATAAGTGTCTTGGTCTTATTTAAGTAGTTAAAACACTAAATTTTAAATTATGGATTAATTAATTAATTCCTCCTTATACAATCATGTGAATATAATTAATTGAATTTTATTCTCCCAATCTATCCTGACCCATCTAATCTAGAATGAAATCGACTTCTAKTTGAAATAATYACATTTGTATGGAATTATTATATTAYCGAAAACCCAATTAGGTGCTCTCAAAATATTACAGACTAATTTCATCGGACACTATTCCTTCGTCGGTTTTTTGTTGAAAAGCACATACGTATTTTGCAAATTGATTTCCCGATCCCAGGGTAAACATACCTATCTATCCTATATAGTCGAGACGCTTTCCGTAAATTAGATACCGATATATCATGTTTTATTAAAATTTCTCGGAATTTTAAATTTACCATCACCGAAGGTGATTAATAATATTCAATATAATCGCAACGTTTCTTATATAAAGTGTCCGGAAAAAAATGTAACAATATTATTTTTTTTTAATATTTTTGGTAATTGATGCTCTCTTCTAACAAGATCAGTCTTTTTTGGCTCTCTTATCAAACTTTAATAAAGCTTTTGAGCAAAAAAATTTTGAAGTTTGCGAAAATGACAATTCAAATTTAATTTTATTGCTTTTTGATTGATTTTAAACAATATAACATTTTCAAGAAAAATTGCAAACTGAGTGAACTTCTAGGTCCGAATTGCACAATCTGCTCTTAGCAGAAAAATTTGTATTATAACGGTCACCAACAACGATTTGACTGATCTATCAGCATAGTGGAAAACACTATGGAAAATAATAAAAAATATGTTTTAAGTCAATTTTCAAATTCCAAAGTTTCAAAACTGTAACAGAATCTGTGAACAAATCGCACATTGCTTTTTTTGCAACCTTCGCGTTGCCATCAAATAATTTTCTTGTAGCAAATATTAAGTTTTCCATAGTGATGTGGATTACTCGCATCCCACACACTTGATCGCTTTTCCCCTCAAATATATTCAGTAACGAAGTTTCATTAGTCTTTTAATCTTTGCTGCAAAACACTATGTAGTTGCGAATATATGCAAAATCCTAGCTGGGATGCGTTGCGCAAAAACAGGAATGTTTGCGATCTTAGTTCGCATAAGTGAATTCAACTAATTCAATTTGAAAGTATGCAAGTTGTAATATTATATAACTGTTATGTTTTGAAGTGGCGTATAATTTTATATTTCTTTTTTTTTCTTATATTTTCGAAAGTTTTTCCATAGTTTGCCAACCAATCATAAATTTTGCTGTATAATTTACAAAATCAATTTCTTAAAATACTGTACTAAGGCTTTAAAAAATCAAACAATAAAAACTGTTTCTAAATATATTTTCAGTTAAAGCTGTGAATTAGATTAAAGCCTTTTCTAAAAAATATTTTTACTKTTAGGTGATGATTCTGAAAAGTAGTTTTGAAAACTRTGTTAATGTTATGACTTTGTTATTGCTTATTTTAACTTGATTTTTAAAAGTAATAAAGCTAGTGTGAGTTTCTTAAGGCATAACGCCCCATAAATGGCAGTAAAGTACTAAATACTAAACGCTATTTGCACTGAAAGATCCTGAAACTGAATACCCACGCATCTTTTCCTCAATACTGAAACTATGACTATTGACTTGACAATTTAGGAAATACCTTAACTACTTTGCCTTTCCTGTAGATCAGTCTATTGCGTAATTACGCTTTAATACCTGAAAATATGTCGGTTTTGCCCTGAAACCCTCGTCTTTACTCTGTCCAAAGTTTCCTTCTTATCCGGCACATTCATTCCAGAGAATCTCCATTACAGGACAGGATTACAGACATTATTCTAAATTGTCCCAATTTGTACTTCAGAATAGGGCTTAGTTGGATTATTGATTGATTTGTTTTCTATTTTCAATATGTCGTGGTTTTGATTTTTACCATTAAAACAAGTTAATACATTTTTAGTTTTTCAGTGTCGGTTTGCGGTGGTTTTCGAAAAAACCTTGAGAGAAATATAGGAACCATAAAAATTAAGTACGAAGAATTTAAAAGCAAAATTATTATTGAATAAATATAATTAATGGATATATTAATGAATAATATAATGGATTTGGAATATAAAGGGTCATGCATTAGAGACAGTACAGACGTAATACGTGTATTTCCGGAGTTTGTATAAAGAAAAGTATTTTATTTACAAACATGAATGAAATATTGAATTTCGAACTTTCTTAAAGTGGGAAAATGCTACCCTTTTAGCTCTAATTTTTCTCTCGACGAAGCTTTTCCTTCTCTGGGATTGAAATTGAACCTAAAATTTAAACGCAGCAGGAGCATTTTATTGGAGATGTTCCAAACAGAGTATGTGTTTTGTGTATTGAAGACATTACTGTATACAACGTTTCTTAAAATCCGCATTAAGATCAGAATTAAATTTCAATAGCAATCAGATAGTCAATAGTAAAAACATTGATTGAGTGATTTTGTATTCGCGTGTTTTCATGTCTGTATTAGCTAGTCCGTGTTCAAGATTTAAACATAGTTTTTACATTTTCTATCGCTACCACTAAACATTAAAATTTAACTGCAAAATAACTTGGATTTGCGGGAAATTCATATCTAATTATGTTCATTACACAAAGCAACTAACTCTAAGTTTGAGGGTGTTGAAAAAAGAGCGATTTGTAAAATAAAAATAAAATCGACTAATGGAACAAATATTGTTTGCATAAAGTTAACTCAGGAATAGTCATGTGCCCTTTGAAGAGCAGTATATGGGGCAAAATACAGAGCATCCGAAAACAAGACCGGTAAACGAGGAGAGCTAATTTTTGAGATTTTTTCATGACGATTTGATGAAAATCGTGTTATCCAAAAATGTTTCAGTATTACCTAGCCACTTGAGACAGGAGTAGCTTTTTACTGGAAAATACTTTGGAGTTTTCTATTTTGATCCGAAAAAAAAACAAAAAGTGTAAGGTAACAAAAATAATTAATAATATAAATAGATCCCAAACTGACGCATATGCTTAGAATGAAAACACCATTTCTACATCAAAATTTATATTCAAAGAGAGTCAAGCAAAGACATTTTTAAAAAGACCGACTTTTCTTAGGAAGTATAGTTTTCGGATCACATATGCCATAATAAAATTAAATGGGCATGGCAAAACCATGTCCACTGAAATAATAAAATTTTCTTTGGTCGTGTGCTGAATTGCTTTGCAGCAGCGACTACAAATTAATATTTGAAAAATAATACGAATTACGGTTACTGCAATGTCATTTACCAATACCAGCTTCATGCAGCTGGAGCAAGTTAATAAAACTATTGCGGTTAATTTAATAAGCGTACACCGTGTTCACACAGAGAATAATTTTGGAAATCCCGCGACACCAGCTTTCTGTTTTACAAAAAGTCCATATTGTAATACGTGTGCAAAATAAATGTTCTCACGCTCAAACGGCTTTTACGTGTGCTATAATGTGTATGTGTTCTGTGCAAAATGTGGTTAGTGCAAAACGGGTTTTGGAGGTACGGATATCGTTGCAAATGCAACAAATGAGAATGCCTTTAACGATTCTGGCCCAAATCGAATCAGCGCAAATCCTGGTCAAGTTCATGACTGTTCAAATGACCATAATTTCTCATTTGGTGCCTAGTCGCAATACATAATAACACGAATGGATATCCAATTAATAGGCAAATTGCCCGCCTATTTTACAGCAAGAACCATATTGACCAGGCCATATCTGATCTGCTCGAACTGAGTAAAGGAGCTTTCGACATTTGGTTTCAACATTATCAGGAAAAACTCAAACTGATGTTAATTGAAAACATCAGCGATGGCGACAAAAAGCAATCCAACGCCAAGAGGTATGTAATTTTTTTAGAAAAACTTATTTTCTACATAAGTATGAAACGCATTTGGAAATATAAACAGCTAATATTCTGGGACTTTAGAATAAATGAGGGAATTGCGAAAGTGCCATGCTAGCACGTGATATAGCGATGTTTTCATATACAGTCTTGTTTTTTGTCTACAGTTTTTGTTTACAGTCTTGTAAGTGTATTTTGGTGGTCTTAAATCTTCATACAAATGTATCTCTAGACGATCTTCCATTAGTTAAAATGTAGGTGCATTTAAAAAATGCATTCATTAAGAAAGTATCTTGAAAGGATGGGTTTAGCAAACAAAAAGTATTTTTGAATTCAAATTTTAGATAAAATGTGAATATTTTTTTCAAAAGCACCCGTATTTTCATTCACAATAAACAATAAACTATAGGCATTGAAAATTTAGAAACATTGAACTATAATACTTTGTGACAAGAAGCTTAATACCTTAATACTTCTCAGGCTTCCAGTGCGTAATTACTTTACCTCAATGTTAAATTATTTTATTACAAATTGCTGCTTGCCGTTTTTTAGCGCTAATATTTTGTATACTTTTAATATTTTAAACGTGTTTGTCCCTTACAATTCAAATCGCAAAATGAAGTAGTTTAAATCTTATAAATTTTTCTTTTTAAGATTTTTTTTTGTCAGTTACATCCCATGAATAGTTTAATGTTTATACTGAAATTATAAAAGTTCTGTTTACGAATATTAGATTTTCAGATTCGATACATTATCAATGATTAACTGACCATTATTAATAAATTAACTATAAGCAGGAACACAAAATAGTAAGAAAATATCTAAATTGCACAAAATTTCTATAAAAAACGAATTTTTACCGATTTTTCATTTCATCACCGGTACATCATTTTTGTCAAAAATGCAAATCTTTTTAACAAACCTTACTTTGCACCTTATGAAAACAACGTTTAATTTTTAGACTGATAATTGCTATTTTTTCACTTTCTTGTACTTTCTATGAAATCGCCAATAGTGAACAATTATTTAAATCATAGGTCACAAATTGCTGAACTTCGTGGCAGTCAGGTAAATAGATTTACCCTCGATGGAACCTTAAAAAGAACAGCAGATTTTGGTTCGCAACGAGACCACACAGGGCAAAGGGAATACGCACTACGGTATTGGACCCACTTAGGATGAGTTTTATTATGTATCCTGCATTGTTAAATAAGTATTTCTTAAGTGTATTAATTAATATTGTATTTTGAAGCTAATTTATCTAAATACGACTAAGAAATCTTATTAAACACGTTAAGAAATACTTTTTATTTGTTTTCAAATTGCACTTTATTCACATTTGATTTCTTCACAATAAACAGCATCATTCACATTTGTTTTTCTTTTATTTATACTTGCTCCACTTTGTTTTTTTTTGAGAAATTGTCCTTTAGCCCGATTGATTTTCACTGTGTTTCAACCTGCTGTTTTTATTAAAACGAACAACCATCAGGCGGATTTACATGTTACTCAAGATTTAAAGCATTCACGTCGCATAATTAGGCTTTTAATAATTATGGATAATTCATTGAGCACTGATTTAATTGTGTAATTTTTCGTTATTTCTATAGCATCATACTATGTAGTGCCGTTAAGTGTTTGAGCTAAATGTGCAAGTCTAATCTACGGTAAATATGTGATTTAATTCTATTTAGTGTAGTGTATATGGATACTTATGTAAAATTCACTCATTTAATCAAATGCATCATGCTTTTGTTTCAACTCGTTATCTTCGACTTGAAGGCAATTATTTTAATTGAATTTTTACATTTACAGTACCATTACTGAAAAACCGGAACTTGTACCTGAATCAAATACAATGGAACCTAGAGTGCGAAAACAATCTCTAGTGAATTGTGCTGAAATTATGTCAAAAGCCCAGTTGGATTTTGGAACCAGACAATCAGATGCCGGAAGTATCGAAAATTGTCTGATGACTTTACGAACCGAACTGAACCATTTAGGCAAATAACGATAATTGAGTACAAGACGGCGTAATCTGGATTATGATGTTCCGCTTTTAGTTCAATTTCTAGCTAATAAACATATTTATCTGACAATTGTAGATTTTTATTTACGTTGATTCAACATGTGAATTGAAAACCGTCGGTAACCGAACTGCGTTTAATAAACATTTGAAAACTTTCACCCCAATTTATGTGACGTTACATTCGAAGTTTATGACTTCAAAACCAGGCCATCACGTTCATAAGTTTTATGTTATGACACAATATCATCAAGTTAATAAACCATGACAATTTAATTTAGTTGGGTGGCGGATTAACGTGATTATAGCAGGAAAGCTAAAGTCAAAGCTCAAGGCTAAGAGCAAGTGCTTGTTCAAATTTATTTTGGCAATATTGAGTGAAACTTATTAAGCCAAGAACTTAAAATAAATTTATTCATTATAGAATGATGGGATTTCCATGGCGGTGGTAAATTTCATTTGCCAAGCTTTTAGTAATCTGTTTGAAAAGAAGTTCTTGCAAAAGCTTATGGAAACATTTTTTATGGAAACAAAGGCTCTATATAATAACGCTGCGCCACGCCTTGTTCTAGATACATTTGATATACATACGAACAGGATAAACAGACAAAGAAACTTCAGAACTATAGGACCAATCTTCTAGAAATTCTTCAGTGTAATAATAGAAGACACTGTATGTATTTAAGAATGTCCGAAAATGCGTAACTGTCAACGATACGGTTGTATTAATTCAATAACTACTAGGAAACAGATTTGAATGAGAACTGATGATGAATTTGAACAAATAAAGTTAGTGTGCCTTTTGCAAAGTTGAAATTACTGTAGTTACAAAATTAGTCGAAAACATTTGAAAACAACAAAACGACGCACACTAATATGTACAAATTGCCTTTTACGAATACATATAAGTATATGAGCTTTGTGACTCGTTCTAGGGATTGTTCTGTGAACTTATTATTAGAAATTTTCCAAATATGTTTTCATCTGTATGAATAATTCTGGAAATATACAAATGGTTGTTCCTGATTAAACTAGTTACAATTTTCAGAATGAATAAAACTCGTTTTATAAAATTTTTCAAGAAATTGTTCGACTATTATGCGGTTTTATTTTTGAAATAGTATTAAATCGGACAATCAAACCGATAATTGATTCCCATTTTTTTAATTACAATGCTATCATATCAAACGAAAAAATAAGAATTCAGATAAAGACGAAATTGTTTTTTCTTTCAATTTCACTAATTTATAATCAGACAATCAATTAATTTTTTTTTTATGTCAAAAAAATATGTCTGTTTTCTTGCCACTTAACAATATAAGACATTAACTCCAAGTTCCCCTAAATTTTCTTACGATTACGTAAATTAATTAGTTCACTTTTCATTTCTTATTACAGGTTTATGAAGTATAAAATAAGTGAAAAATATATACATAGTTGAAGTTCATTGTGTAAGTATTCAAAATTTATTTTAGTTCGAAACGTGGCCTGGACTTTGGCTATGGACGCGAGTATTCGGGGCAAATTGCCCTCAACCACCTGTTAGGGCTCTCTGCTGCCTCCGAAGGGCCGCAAGTCCGCAGTAAACCATTAAAAGTCCGCAGCGATATTTACCTTTAGAGATATAAAACATAAAAAATGTGTTTTGGTACCTTGATTGCATGAGTTTTTAAGCAAACAGTGCATGCTTTTTTCATTAATGCATAATTCTCCTTTTACTAGAAAATAAATAGTTGTATTTCCCCTTTGAGTAACACACATGTTCTTTCGCACGCACTTTGCAGTAGTTAAAGCATCTTCTGATTTAAGGGGAATTGCTAATTGTATGTTCAGAAATTAACTAGTTAATTAGCATGTATATTGTAGTAAAACATGAAACAGGGCTGCAATCAAAGTAGTTCCCAGTAGTGAGATTATATTTTGAGTTATGTATTAATTAGTTCTATTTCCACTTACGCATACACTTGTTGATTTTACCAATTACCATTTACCAGTATCAATTATTTGCTTTGAAAGAATTAATAAAAATTTAATTATTCCTGAACTTTTTTGGCTACCAAAGTAATTTTTCGAAACAATACTGAAATTCTACATTATTGTGTAGATTTTCCGTGTTTGTATAGACCCGCATTAACTGTATAAGCAGACGATATTATTTCAAGACAAATATAGGGAAATTTTACATTATTAGAATACTGATATTTTTGTTCATATATTTTTTGTGGTTGTAAGTGCGTGGGATCTAATTAAGTTAGTATAATTATGATTAAAGACTGAGATATGTAACACTCATACATTAAGCATGAATAAAAATTTTAAAAAGCACATGTATTTCTTTGAATGTAGGTATTCCCAATGTCTGTATTGTATACTAGTGGCTGTATTCTTAGCTAGTGCATATTTTTTCTTTAATTTTGAAGACATTGAGTTAGAGCGAAAGCGCATATTCAGATAGATTGGCGATAAAAAAGCTGTGCTTATTTTATTTAATTATGTAACAGTTGTAAACGTGTGCGTCTATTTTTATTTGCACTTTGCAATGTGCAACCCTTTTACTTCTTTGTTTGATGCAATATGAACAAGCAAATTTTCATATAAAATAATAAACACCTAACAGACAACAATTACTACCTCGAAATTTGAAACAGTTTACATCACATGCGTCTATCCCTTTGACTATAAATATTTCCACCCCATTGAATAGGTACTCGTATTGTTGTCTGATCGCAAATCTTAACCAATTTAGCCTAATTTACTTGAATTGCAAAAATGAGGTCGAGAGAAATAGACGTCAAATATATCTAATAATGTTCGGTCTAAACAAGCACCCAAATTGAGGAAAGTTTGAAACACTTGAAAAGGTGAATTGCTAAAGCAAAAAAATGACTTATTTTCACCCTATTTATGACAAACAAACATAATTCATTTATTAATATTTTTCTTATTTTTACCAGCTCAAAACGGGGAATTGACTTAGGACTAGGCCGAGGATTTTCCGGATCTCAGGCAGCTAAACATCTGATGGGTTTAGCTGCAGCTAATTTTGCAGGAGGCCCTGGACGAAGGCGCCGAAGCGATGATGAGGCTTAAAAATTTTGTTGGGGTACATAATTGAGACCATCATCTCGGAATGCCATTCGATATTCCTATAGTCATATCTTAAAACTGTTCGTAAATATTACTCAGTGCTCTGATATAAATACAAGTCTAACACTATGTATTGACTGTGTATTCTATTCTGCTCTATGTTATTATATTCCCAGATTATCTTACGTTAAAGTATGTAGTGTTTTTGCGCATGATTCAGTTCACAAAGCTAGTGACCAGTTATTCCATGGTAAATTAGATAATACTCAAATAGAGAGATATATAGCAATGTGTATTAATTTTATTAATAAATCAAATTGACTCAAAACGTACTACTTAAATGCTACTACCTACTTAACTTATTAAGTAAGTTTTCTTTGAGTAATACGACAGATATTAAACTTTTCGATTACTTAAATTTATTTTTTAATTCAATTAGATTGATTTGCTATTATTATGAGGCCCTTTAGAGACTTAATTAAATGTAACAATTAAGAATAACGATGTATACCGATTTACAATTAGTGCTTCTTTCAGAATCAAAAATATTAGCATTTGAGGCAAATATTGTTGTAAAATTCTGAATCTATTATGTTGGAGCCATTCTATTGTAGGTATATTATTTAATTGATAGAATCTATGTACAGAATTTAAATGAAATAAAATAAGAATAAGTAAATTTGGTATATTTTATTGCTAGCTGTTCAAAAACGAACAGCATAATGTACACGATGCATAATGTACACGATGGTCCATTTTAGGTCAAAATATGGCTCACAGGAAAAGGCATCTAGGAGGAGAATCGGACTTAATATTTGGCGATATGCGATATACCATGGAAGGAAACTTTTTATTATCTTTCAAATTGTACATCAATTTCAAAGACATGCCACGAACCTTTAAAGAAAATTTACTTTGCTGCATTTTTCAAAGCAATGTGTTGACTGTGGTATAATGTCTGGAATATTTTTTTCGTTAAAAATTTCTTCTTTGCAATTTTATTCATTAATTAATAAAAAAATCTCAAATTGTTCTAAAAATATCAGATTTTACGAATAAGCAACAATCGCCGTGATAAGGTTGTTTGTAACTAAGTAATTAAGTAAATAAATAGCAAAATATGTCAAACAATTAAATATTTAAAACATCTTCCTTTCAGACTGAGAAAAAATGATTTGAATACAATTAGTTACCTACGTGTTGGAATTTAGTACAAAATTTAGTTTCAATTCGATCATACTAAAAATGAATAAAAATTAGGTACTTTCTTAAATAAATCTTCCATAATACCTCAAACAGAATGATTTTTAAGAGAATTGAAACAGAGAAAATTTTACAAACCACTTTTATACAGGGTGTCCCGTAAGCACATGATCAAAAGGATACTGCGATATTATTTGTATCAAAAGAAGACGATCTGACCTAACTTTTATTAACAAAAGCTCCCCTGCTATTGATGGTCAAAGTTCTTCAAAAAAAATATCTTTTTTGAAAGATCGGGAGAATGGTACGATGTATTTTAGTGAAACTCGCTGCGAATTTGTTCTTATGTAAGACTCATATTTTGATGAAACAAACGAGTTAAATCCGTTTTGAACTAGTGCTGAATTCTTGAGTGCCGTGGTACGAACACCACCAGAACTTTTTATTTGGTGGATGGAATCAACTCATTTTTTTTTTGTTGATGCACTAATCATTTATTCACAATTTTCTGCTCTTTGTAAAATCTTATAGCATTCATAGTTTTTGCTAAAAAATATATTTCTGTTTTCTGCCCACTTAACAAAGTTAGACATTAACTTTTTAACCTTTTTTATCCAGATATTAGATCAACATTCGAACGAAATCTCAAATTACTTAGCAAAAATTACAAAACTTAGAGGAAAATCGTCGCTCTTTGCAACCCTATGGCCAATCCTTTCTGTACATCATTAATCATATTGTTTTCATTCTTATTAAAATTAAACAGTTTACGATAAAATACATAATAATAATCAATATTATTTACAGGATATTTTTGCACTTAATTGATGAAACCTCAATTCACCCGTTCTTCATTACGACCAGAAATGGTAAATTTTTCACCAAATTGTCGAGGAAATTTCAACACTATTGCTGAAACAACATAATTATCACCATGATTTTTACCTTAACTTCAAGACTCTTTTGTCGCATTATAATGCACAAATTTTATTTAATTAAGTAAAGTAAATATATAATAAATAAATGAGTACCTACATAATAATTAAATGATAGTAAAAATAGAGGAGTTAAAGGATTATAATATGGCAAAGTACAACCTGGCTTATGATAAAGGAATAAACGTTTTATTACTGATAGCATCAAAGCAAACATTTAAAAATTGAAAAGTTCGAACGATTATTTAAGATAATACAGAAAATAGTACATATAAATGAATCTCATACCAAAGGCATTCAAGAATTGTTGGAAATCAATCTTACGTATTTGTAAGTCCTATCTTATATCCAAACGCGGATACATCTATAAAATCTGGAGTCAAATACATACAAATGATTAAAAAAGTACACATAACAACTACCAAACTACGTACAGGTTTAAAAAAATACGTTATTTTCAGTCTCACTATTTAAAATTTACTTACTTAAAATTTGCTGAATGAGGGATGATTTTGTTGCACCATTGAAGATCTTCCGTGAGTTCACGGCTAGTATATTTCTCATAAACTAGTCAACACGATTAAAAAACGAGTGGCAGACTATTGGAATAAATTATGTATCGAAACTGTAAGTTCTGAAACCAAGAATTAATTTAAGAACAGACTGAACATGGAAGCGATGGTGTTTGAGCATGCATGATAGATGTAAGTAGGATTTTGAGACTGACCTGATAGCTACGATAAAAATAATTTGGCGCACCTAGAAGATTTGCCAGCTTCTTATTGAAAATAACAATAATCATTGCAAAGGAAAGGAACAGAAAACACAGATAATTCAGACAAAACGGGAAATCTTGTACTTATTAACTAATTAACTAAACCGGTAAATTACGACAAGCAAGTAATAAAAGAGAGAGTACTATTCAATTTAAAGTGAGAAAATTATTGCAAAAGCCAACAATCTTTTAAAAGTCTATTTAAAATAGATGTAACAATTATTTAAATACATTTGGGTTTTCGCTTAATCAAAAAATGATAATAAGTGTATTTATCGTTAAACGACCCATGACGTAAACAATATAAAACAACGGGAATTATAAAAACATAAAAGGTTAGTGTGCGTGTCACGGAACTTTTGTCCGAGAAATCCGTTCATATTTCAATAAAATGTTTCCAAACTTGCAAAAACTTCCGATTGCAAATTTTGTTGGAAATTGGTGATTTTTTCGGGCGTTTAAGTCGTCGTGAAATAAAGTTTCCTTCTGGCGCTTTGCTAGAACGAATGACTTGCATCCTCAGAAGTACTTCTGAAATTGGATTTCTTCGTCCCTTTTCACCCTTCAGAGGTACCTCAGAAATACTTCCGAAGATAGAAATACGCGTGCTTGCGAACTTGCAAACGCGGAATTATTTTGACAAAGAAAGTAACAGTGAAGTTAAACCACAGCTTAAAAATCATGATATTTATTTATTATACCCTTTATGCACTGTTTCATGTTGATTTGCAGAAAAATGGTACTAATATGTACTGTTGGAAAATTGTATCTGTAAAAAATGTAAACTCTATTTAAAAGTATTAGGGAAGTTTAAAAACGTGCCGCGACACTTTCATTCAATTACGTTTTCAAGTTATGTAGATTAAGATCGGCTTTTCATTTAACAACCAAATTTCAGTATGTTCTTACATTTCAGTATCTTGTTTTCCAAATTGCAGAAACCTTAACTGTGTTTCTATTAATACAATTTATTATCACATTCTTTTTGAGCAGCAAAACATCTTCATTTTCAACATTAAAAAAAATATTTCGACATTTAAATGTTCCTCTATTAAGTATTGCTGTTCGTCCGCTTTTCATTTAGGTACAGCAGGACGCTTCCCGTATCGAAAAATCATTATCAACCGAATAGTTCGAAAAATTACATAGGAAGGGCGCCTCCTGCTATGATCTCATGATTCTACGAAATGCAGCCCAGATTTCTCGGAAATTTCCTCAGTTGCCTATCCACAAATTCCAGGAAACTTTCCTGGGATTTTATTGAGTGAGTGAGCTTTTCGAACTAGGTTGGTAGCAGATATTGAATGTTTTGTCTCACAGCATGCGTTGAGGAACTTCTCGTTCAGCCTGATATCGAATCGCACTATTAAAATATTAACC
>NW_026017110.1:20688373-20690155 GCF_020466585.1 Dendroctonus ponderosae | reverse complement strand
CAACGAAAAAAATTGAAAAAACCACGATTGTTATCCTCCCGTCTGGGAAAAAATAAATCCAATTTATTTAAAAACCTGTGGATTTCGCATTTCGTCAAAAATTCAGCTGTAAAATGCCTCCAATCGGTTTATGTTTTAAAACGCTTATTAGCTTTGAATATATTGGCTAACGCGTTTCAAATAACCCTCTTATGTATATTTATTTAGCCAAACTTGTAATGCTTGTGCTATTGTGTGCTATACTCAATGCATTTCATTGTCACGATTTAGTGTTGAGACTTTCAAACTTTTTAAAACTCAAATGTTTGTAGGAAATTAAAAATCATCGCAGATAGTGAAAATCAGGCAAAACCAAGGTTATCGCCCGCATGTATTCAAATGAAAGTTTGCGATGAAAGCTTATGAAAAGTTCCGCAATTCAGTGCGAAAATTAATATGTAAATGTTGACTAAAAATGTAGACATAGAAGTACATTTTTTTTGCTTGTCATGCTTTGTTTCCATTGGTTCAACTTGTTTAAGTTTTGATTTCATGTGATGCGGATTTAAAATTATTCATTACATTTAAAGTCAAAAAACATATTAGTTGGTATTTTCTGGCCTTAAAACTTGGGTATTTTTTTGGACTGTCGCAATTTTAATAATAGCTAAGAATTTTTCATTGAATTATGATGAACAAACAGATGCATACCTTCACCAGATAAACACCATGAGTCAATAAGAATCATGCTTATCGTTATGTGTTAATAGCAAAATTTTGTTAAACTAGTCACTAACATGACTTTCAAGATAATAACGATTTTTAAAATGTGCGAAATCATCTGGTTTGAAAACTAAACAGCATTTTCACGTCTGATCAAACGACTCTTTCGTTTTTTGTAATTGTAAATTTAAAACGGTTTTTGTTCCCTTATAATTATCATACTAATGCAATTAAGCAATTAGTGTTTTGGAAAACCAAGCAGTTGAAAACGTTCGTCTGAAAAGAGAATGGTTCAAGAAATCATGACAATATAAAAAATGATCATTTATTCACTTACTAAAATGTATAGTTAATTACAAACAGAAAAAATAGTTCGAGGAGATAGTTCAGATTAGCATTTGCCTAAAGAATGAATCGAATTCGAGTCGTCGAAAATATGATAAAGTTGCACCTTTTGTGTCGAAAACTATACTTGATTATTTTATTGCATTATGCAAAGGAATTTCGCATTTGTAACACAAATTTGCGGACTACTCGTACTATAATAATTGTCCGAATTCAAAATTAAAACCGTTGCCGGTTTTAATTTTTTTAAATAATTTTCATACGTGATAGGGAATTTTTTGCGGCTATAAATAATATAGACATGAGAAAGAGTTTCGATTATTTAAACAATATATTAAAGCGAGTTACATATGTAGTATCTGCTGATAGCACAGATACTTCATGGGAACCGCTGACGCCGCAGCCATCTTCCGCTAGAAGTCGCCAAGGTTCACACCTGAACCCCTGGGAACTGCTGACCAATAAGTTTAACCAATCTTTCATTTTAATGTATAAATATAGTAATATTCATTCTTGCTTCTAACCTCAACCTGAACAGTTGTATTAAAGGAATAAACCTGTTTTTAAAAAGTCTGTCTATCGTTCGTTATACGTAATTAGCGTTCTGGCTTATGTTGCTTTCGAGAAATGAGCAAAAACGGGACGGAAAACATAAAATGTTGGCCTAATCTTGCACCTAAATGTCTGATATGCAAATTTCAAACATCAACATAGACAAAAACTATTTCGGCTGAA
>NW_026017110.1:20684071-20687374 GCF_020466585.1 Dendroctonus ponderosae | reverse complement strand
GTACGTAATCGTCAAATTTACAGGGACCTAGAGTGGGAGCCACTACGAGATCTACTGAAAAGAAAAGCAGCCACGACCTTCGAAAAGGCCGAAAACCACCCCTTTGAGAAGCTTACTCCCCAGAGGACAATGGGTCCAGGAAAAAAGGCCCAGACACCAGATGGCCCAATAGGGCGATAAATAGGTACAAGCAGTAAACTGTAGAGTGCTGTAAGTGTATAACTTTTAGGATAGAGTGATAGAAGTAACATTGAGTAGTGTAGTGCTTGTGTCAAATTAGTAAGATGCCCATTCTAGCAGCTAGCTAGCATGGAGAGAATGAGAGGTGAAGGCATACGGATGCCAGAGCTGAACCATTCTTACAGAAGACCACAAGTTTTAAAGGATAACTCCTGGAAACTTGCAGTCAAAAACGGGGGTTTTTTAGTTGGTAGAAATACAACACTACCTGGGTGTCTTCGAGAAGATTTTTTATCCTCCAGCCGCCGCCGGGCAAACAAAAAAAAAAGTTTGGCTCTGAATCCCTAAAGGCCGAAATTACCATGCGCATAAAATTTTATTATCTCAAATAATAATATAAGGAAACAAAGTGCATTTGTGCAACAAAAGAAAAAATGTAATTGTTCATCCTGCAAAAACTGAGCCTTTAAAAATTTGAACATTTAGACACGAAAATATGCAATCAAGACTTTAAACTATATAAGTCGGTGCAAGTTTTGATATCTGCTCCGTCTCAGACACAGATATAGCCTGAAAATAACACTTCCGAAATGAATGCTCTCGAAGTGTTATTTTCAGGTTATGCCCAGTTATTGAGAGCTAGTAAGCGCAAAATCGTTGAGCTGGTTTGCTTCTATTTATGGAATTATTTAAGAAACGAAATGAATAGATAAACTACATACATATGTTGGCGAAATAAAGAGCAATTTCAGTAAAAGTTCGAACAGTTGAAAAAAGTTCACAAAAGCCTAAAGAAAACTAATTTCCCACACATTTTCGGAAAAAGTTTTGGCTTTTTCGCTTAATAGTTGTTCAGATTTGTAAAAAATATTGGTTTTTGTTATATAATTCATTTGCTTCATAATATCATTAGTTTGTATCATCGCAAAAAACAAAATGTAATTTTTTAACTGCAAAGCTGCAAAAACTGGAATATCTTAATGAATTTTCTTCGCCGTGTCTTAATAAGCGTAAAAATTACTTCCAGTTCAATAATTAAAATTATTTTACATCTTTAAACAACATTATAAATAGGAAAACATTAATTGCGATCAGCCTCTAAAAATACGAGGAATTCTTTGACAACGGATTTCCTGTAGATTTATTGATTATTTGGCTCCTCCGTTTTGATAACGTGCAATGTTTCCTTCCTTCAAAGAATTACTGTCGTATTGATTGAAGCCCTCTATTTTATAGTACGTGCTTGTGTCCTCCAAAGCATTGGAAATGTCTCTATTTACCTACCTTAATTCTGTTACGTTGTGTATGGTTATTTGCCAGATTTACGTTATTTTCCATTAGCTCTTTGACAGCAAGTTGTTCATTCTTTGAGTGTTTTCTACCTATCATTCGTCCGCTGCAATATTATTAGAATTTGTAGAGAATACGCTTAGGGCTTTTATGTCAGGATTTACAGATACATTTTGATAGTCAATAATAGTTTGTACCAATTTAAGTTAGTAAAGCTAAATTTAACAAGATCGAGCTCTGATAACGAAAGTGCAGCTACTATTCCAATTTATACAGCATTTAAATATTTGGAGTTTTTTTAGCAAAGCTGCACATTCGTAAATATAGAATTTTAATATACGAAAATATACACGAAGAAATTTAAATACGGAATGGATTTTTTTTAAGGACGTGGTTCTACTATCTCTTCGTTCTAAACAGCTAGTGCTTAAAGATTTTTGAAACTTCCTCTAAATATCGGGCCATCATTATCAAACGCCTTGTACAGCGCAAATTATAAATCCATTCTATGATAATCATCTCAATGGAAATCAGCAGCAGCTTAACTTAAACCGATAATTTTTTATTTAATTGTATTTGATCAGCGCATTTGACCACAATTCGACCTCTAGTACGTGTGTTTTGTTTTCTGTGACGCATTCTTCATGAAATGCCAGGTTTAATTACATATTTCTAGTAGTAGAAATGCAAAATACGGATAAAAAATATAACTGATTATTATTAAAGGCGACTTGCTTAACGAGTGGTTTCACGCAATGTGCAATAGTAGCCCAACAACATGTACTTTAAACGAACAGGTTCTCGAAACCTAAACGTTAGCTTCACTGGTCTGGGATATAAAACGCATTTTCATTCATATTTTTATACGCACTAGTTTAACTTTAATGCACTCATATTCATCAAGATATTCAACAAAAAAATATTAAATTTTGACTCATTGGTTGTCTCAGATGTTTGCCCTTCCAAAAAAGACATTTTAGCATGATTTGTTGTCAACGACTAAAGCAAATTAAGTACGAGTTTATTCAAATTTTGAAAAAATTCAATATCATAATTAGCAAAATTTCCTTCAAAAAGGAAATAAGAATGACATTTTAGAAAAGTCACACTAAAATTAAAGGAAATCTGCTTTGCAAATACGGTGCTCGAACCAATCTGGAATAATTAATCATTATTGACTGTGCCAATTGAAATCTTCAGATGGGGCACGAATATAAAGTGTTTCCGTTTATTGAGGTACATGTTCATAACGATATAGAAAGGCAAACGCTTATGGAACAAGATATCAAATATTATTAAAAATAATTTTTAATTTAATTAAAGCCTCAGTCTACATCAAAGTATAATTGTTTGATTGATATGTTTGGTGTGTTTATTTATAGTTTTGAATTTTATCTTCGAAGTTCTACAGAAAACCTAGGAAAAATTGATTCGTTGATTTTAACAATTTTTTAATTGTTTGCCAATAAATACAGGGTGATTCAAAATTGGCGTCATTCCTCTGGAGGTGTTGTCTGGCGCTGTTATAGGAGTACAGAAAAAATAGTAAAATAAATTAATTGTTATTAAAAACTGAGAAATTTCCAAAAAACTATATCAGAAATACGGCAGCAATGTTTTTCAATGTAATCTGCTTGATTAACATTGCGCAAATACCAGTTGCTTCGTAATTATTAAAAACTCCGGTAACCATGGAATTATACAGAGTGACAATAAGATAGACAAGGATAAACGGTAAATTCAACAAGATTCGTTGACTGCGCAACGTACTTTCGAAATGTCAACCTGTTCTCATAACCTCGAATTCTGCGGGGTTTGGTGTTTACATAAATA
>NW_026017110.1:20667287-20683072 GCF_020466585.1 Dendroctonus ponderosae | reverse complement strand
TGGGGGATCGAAATTCATGGTATTTCAGTAAATGGGAGCCCCATTTGGGCCCCATTTACTGTCAAATATGACACTGACAAGCGGGAAATTTCGCAGCTGGGCTGGAGATTTTTAGAACCTTCTGGGTTACCTGGAGGAAACTATATAAGCGACGACGAGAACCATGGGGAGTCAGTGAAGTGACATGAGCGACCGGGTGCAGAAGAGGTTGAACACCGTGAGTCGGAAGAGCGAGTTTTCCGCCTGTTATTGTTATTGTTTGTGAAGTTGACGTTAATTTAGAAGTTAGTTTGTTCCTGTTCCGTAGTTAAAGTTATACCGAGGTGAATAAAAGTTGGAAGCAGAAGAAAGAGTTTGATACTCGGCCATCCACGGTAAAATACGATAAAGGAAAAAAGACAAATACATAAAAATGGAAACATATTTCGCCTAAAATATAGCTGCTTCTGGCAAAGCAGCAGAATGCTTCTTAGGAATTGAGTGAACCCAACACGGCTCATTTGTATTTTGTCCGAATTTCACGTGAATGTCAGATACAATGTATTTTGGGAAGCAGATAGTTTGAAATCCAGAGTATCGCAAACGTGGATTACATTCCAACGTGCCGTCCTGCATAATATGTGAGGCTCAGTTATTTCTATTAAGCCTCCTTTCATAGCGCCCAAGTTGATTGATTTATTTTTCGTTTAGAAACAAGGTATTTTTATTTTCCTTCTTAAATTGTTTTCTTGCATATTGTCATGACATCATAGCGATTGCCCTAATGAGATCGTCCTAATAAGCTTTTAGATTTAGATGCAAACATTTAAATAAGGTTAAAAAGGAACAGAATTGGCTACAAAGAAAAGTATGTCAAGTTTAGAGTGCTTCAATACTAAACTTTAGAAGTCGCATTCCCATGGAAAAATTAAAATATTTTTTATATAATTGATAAAAATATAAAAGATTCTAATTTTGACATACCATTTACAAAGTACAGCTTTATCACATTTCTTCACATTACGCAAGAAATATCTTAGCCATAACTCTAGAACAACATTTGAATATATGATACTCAATAGATAGTTAGATGTGCGACTTCCATTTAGGGAATAACTCGACAGTTAGTTTATGTGTGCTTTATACCTATAGGTGTTCTCATGTGAAGAATGGAGGAAAGCTCCGGATTTTTTAAGATGGGCGTATCTCCGAAACTCAGCGTTTCTAGGCTAATCTTAATGGAATCGTTTTCTCGTATTTTTAAACCAAGAAGCTGCTAATACAGCAAAAAATAATAAGACGACAGGGCAACTTTGGCATCAGTTCGACTGGCTTTTCACCTGCCAAACATTGTGTAAATAAATGTTATTTGAAAGATAAATCTGAAGAGCAAACGTTTACAACATGCTAATAGATTTATCCTGCCTAGGAAAAATATATGTGAAAGAAAGTATTTGCAAGGAAACCAGTCAACCTTAAATCATTGAAAATTTGTGGTCAAAAAGCAAAAGCGATTTGTTCGAAAACGACGTATCACTGTTAATAAATCCCTTTATTCAAATAACCCAGACTTCTTTATCTGGAGTCCAAAGCTTAGAACAATTCAAGCGTCTTGACTTCAAAAGTTCAAAAATATGTAAACCGTAAAACTCACCACTCACCAGGGTACCACCAGGGGCAGATCCAGCTCTCAAGTCAAGAGGGGAGGGGTGATGTAGTAGAAATGCAGTCTTTTGTTGTAATAACTCTTATTTTTACATAATTCCACAGAGAACTAGAACTAAATGGCCTTTTTAGAAAGTGAACCATCGATAAGGAAATGTTGGCAGTTTTCTCAAAAAAGTTTTGATTTTAAGAAGTTTTATATTTGAGGGTTTTTTTTTAGTTGCAAAATCGACAAAACATGACCCCCCCGGATCCGCCCTTGCAACTGACAGAAAGAAGAAATCGAAGACCTGGATAGTCCCTAATATTTCCTTTCCGTTTTGACTAGTTTGAAAGTTTTGTCCAGCTTCCTAACAGATTTGATTAAATGCATAACTATATCGTAAATATAATCCAACACATTTCTAGTTTGACTTATTTGAATATTGGCTAAGTCAAAAACTAATTCGAATTTAGGTCAAAAAATTATCAAGTTTGGTTTATTTTTATTACTTTCTTTATTATGGTCAAGCCATTGATCAGTTGGTCACTCTGAACCATTCCATTACAAGTAAGTAGCGCGTGATTCTCTTTGGATTGTTAGTAAGAGGTACTTTGCGCGTGATTCGTTTCGTACTTTATAGGGTCTCCTGCTTATGTATGGTCAATAAATGTACTGAATATGCAAGCGCGCTTTGCGTGAAGATATTGCAGTCATAAATCCGAACAAGTGTTTCAATACCCAATATTTCCAGGCAATTTTCTAAATTATACTGAATTATATCTCGGTATTACCCATTAAACACTTGCAGCACGAGCCAAATTATTGATAATTTAAAGTATTCGCCATCATATTTTTCTATTATCGAGTTGATTACTCAATTGCTTTTATACATTATTGCAAATCTATTATCTCGATCGACCAAATGAGAAATTACCCATTGTTGAATCGTGTTTTATTTGATGATGTAAGTTTAATTCATTTTAAAGCAGTTTATTTTGTTTATATGTTATATCTTAGTATAAACAACCGCCCTACATTCAAGTTTACTCCGAGCTAAAGCACTGGAGCCAATTTTCGATATTCCTGGATGAGCTCGTGTTTAGTTGGTTGTCAAATGAAGTTTTGTAGTTTATTAATTAATAATTTCCCGACGAGCACTTGCATTGGCATTCCAATTCTGGATGACAGGGTCGAGCAATTATAGCACACGGTCGGGTTTATTTTTAGAGTTTTCTCATCCACGGTGGGTTGGCGTTGGCCATCCGACCTGATGGCACCTGTTGTTCGGACGTTATTATTATCGAGCCAGTTCTGCATCGTTATGTGGAAAATATCTCTCTTGTCTACAAAGTTTAAACCTATCAGCCTGTTCAAATTTAATATTTAGCTGCTTCAAAATATATGCAGAATGCATTAAATGACTCGTGCTTTATTACTATAATATGCTTCATTATTGTGGGTTCGAATTCTCGTAAATTTGCAAACAAACTGGCAATTATTTTGATGATGATTTTAGAATTTGCGCTAACTAGCTAATTTCCAATTATTATTGTTCAGTTAAACGACAATAATAAATTAACAATTAGACAACGCGCTTTCAATATGTAAATAAGGAATCACATTTATAATACCTCAAAAACATACAACAAATGCTACTCAATTGTTGTTTCTCCACTTCAAAGTATGTAAACATTTTGCAACGATTTTCACTGAAAGAAATACACTATGAATAAAACTTCCATCTTACAGGAGAGTGGTTAACTAATTTCACTAGAACTTAGAGCCTCTATGCTCTATACAGCATTTTTCTTTATTCAAAAATTAATTAAAGGGCTTATTTTACAGTAATGTCCATATTTTCGATAAACAAACAGATTCATTTTTAGCATGTGATCATAGTTTTGCATCATGTTTGAATTTCATGGTAATGTGCATACATCGGGGATCGGATATAATAGACCCGATTTTAGTGAACTTCTGGTTAAAGTGAACGCTACGGTGGGTACCCTACATTTTTCCTATAAGACTAATACATTTTTGATCCAGTTATGGTGATCCAGCTTATAATAAACTTCCCGATAAAGTGGACAATTTACTCACGTAAGTTATACAACTTCTGTTTATGGTGAACTTTTGCCAGTTTTAACGGGTAATTCCGATAGTTCTCCGCTTTTAACTTCGAATGCAAAATTAATCAGTAGCAAAATAGCCTTGAAGATTCTGCTATGAACATACTTATTCATTCACAATGGAAAAACAAAAACGTAAAACGTTGACACTAAAGAACACGTATGAAATTATTTAACACATATAAAATAGGGACAAGAGAGTGATATTTGTCGTGAAATAAGTTTGCCTGAAACATCCGTGTCCGAAAATTGGAAGAAGAGACAAGATGTTTTATCATTGTAGAATAAGATTAATGTGAATCGCAAAAATGAAAAAAACTATTCATGAAGATGGAAAAACTTGTATAGCTCTTTACTCGAAAAACGAAAGATAATTCCCTCCAGTGGCCCCATTCGTCATGCAAAGTCTTCTAAAATGGGGCGAAAAATTAGCTAAAAAAGATTTTACATGTTCTAAAAGTTTCGCAATTTCAGCAGACTTTCTTTCACTGGACAAAAAATGATTGGTGATGTCTGTCTGCATCAGTTGATCTGAATCTTGTTGAAAATTAACACGATGAAATTCCCATATTGACCATGATCATAAGATACCGACACTCGCACTTTCTTACAATCACGGGAGGTTCCTGAGAAAATTTGAAATGAACTTTGTTACCTTAAAAACAAGTAAGTTTGAATTATTGAATTGAAGTTGAAGCATGTAATTTACATATAATTAAGTAAACGTATTCCATCCAAATGTAACCGAATAAAATACATACACATATTCACAAGAGTGAACTTGACAATTTATTTTAGGTAAAAGGTGGCGTTTAATCTCGCGATTTTGTTAATTTTCTGTGTATTTTATGTGCTTATTATTGTCAATACAGAAACTCGAGATTTTTTTTAAATTATAGTACTTTCAGATTTGCTACGTAAATAGTCTTACAATGGAAAAAACAATTTCAATGTAAACTGTAGTTTGGGGTAGTTAAAATAGTTATTCGAATTTTCCAATTACAGAGCATTATTATTAAACCTAGTTGATTATTATTAAACCTAGTTGAAACATTAGTTGAACTACAAATTAAATTTTGTCATATGACGGCCGAAAAATCTTTTTGGTAATATTTTCCATGCGTTCACGTCTTGTTCTGGTTTAAATCTTGAAATTGGTAGGAATTTACTAGTATATACTCATACATGGTAAAACGCGCTAGTTCTACTTATTCAGTAATTAACAGCTATTCGACTTTGCAGATTTAAATAGTCACTTCCATTCACACGCACGATTTTTTGTCTCCATTTATCATTATTTTTGTACACACTTACCTTGAATAAGCGAATTCGGAAACGCAAAAAGAACGATTAATGCTGGTTTTTTGGATTTTGGATCACCGAAGTCCGCTAACACTCACTACACAACCTGGATTATTTGTATTGTTTAAAGCGAAAGGAAAGTTGTTGAATACCCTGATTTGAGACTCGTTTTGAGTGATTTTTGAGTTTCTAAAAGACTTGTTGAAAGTGAAAGGTCAAAATTCAAAATTTTGACATTCCCGAATAGGCACCAGAGAAGCTAAGCCTGTTGACAGATCAACATTTCTGTCATGTAATAGCAGGCAATGTTGCAGAAAATATTCAAATCAATTAAATAATTATTTAATTTTATTGCTAATTATGTAAGGCGTGGTGTTGTTGAGATAATAATTTCTTGTAGATATTTTTTTGATGCATTTTAAACAACAGTTGTGGTTTACTATGTAAACCATAGTTATCGAAATGAAAATACTCGTTAAAATTAAATTTTATAAATAACATTTTAATAGTCATACCGTTTTTTTTGTAATAGGTTTGTATGAATGGCCAATTAAATAATTAATTCTGATGATTTGCATATTTATTTCAGTAAAAAAACAGTAAGTAGGTATTGAAAAGAGTAGGAATTGAAAGAATTTGTAAAAAGTTAGTAATTTTTTTTATATTCTCAAGAGTCAATGTAGGTTCTACAAGGTGTCTTGTGTTTCTTAAAGGACGTTTCAGTCCAAGTAATTTTAAATGTATTTCTTTAATACATCATATTGCTGTGATTTTTAGTAAACATTATACATAGTGTCCCGTGAGTCTATGGCCATATATTAAAAACGGATTATTTAGTCACATTTAAGTCGAAACTTAATTAAAACTCGGCAAATTTCAATTGTTAAGAAGTTACACAATTGTTAAGAACCAATACTAATTTTAATGGAGCATGGAGAACAAAGTAAAGAACATGTTGAATAAAATAACCTAATATTTTCTCACTAACACACGATTAAAGTTTTGGTTAAAAATTCCCGCGCTGCCTCCCAGCCCAGTCTCACTCTTCTAATAATTGAATAAGTAGCTCTCTGAAGAGTATCTTTTATCTATCGTGTATATGGATGCAACTGCAATCAGAATATTTTGTATTAGCTCACTTCTGGTTCGTGTATCACCAAGAATAAAAGTCGAGCGGAGTCAGATCCGGTGACCTCGGAGGCCAGAGAACTGAACCTTCTCTTCCAATCCGCCGGAGAGCAATGTTGACCATTATTAATAATTACCATCTCGTATGGCTAATATCACCACAATTCGTATCACTTTAGACTGAACTATCGTTGTCACTCCTTTCAAACGCTCATAGATCTTGCCCATCCATTTATTTCAATCTTCTACTATGATTGACTAAGGGTTGTAATCGACTTGTGAGAGCTGTTATTTCAGTATTTATTGATTGGTAAGAAATTTCCGGGTTGATTCTGTTGTATGCGTTCTGAATTGATTCTTCATTAACATAAAGGGCTTTTTAAACAATACAACTGAACATTTTCCCCATATCTTTTCTAGATGTAATTTAATTCTTATCTCATCTATCCAGCCTTATCTTTGAGTATGAATAAGCATGCCACTAGGAGTTTCAACTTTTGGTGATATTTTCCTATTGGACATTTCCATGGAAGATAGCATTTTTCCGTCCACGCTAAAACTCAGTATTGTGAGTTTTTTCGTGACGTGTTTTGATTGCTATGGATTTGGTGCCTTTGGATCTACAGTCCGATTTGATGTAACATCAAAAGTTACCTCATCCATATTTCCCCATTGCTGTTACTGTTAATCTAAGGAATTCTATTATTTAATATTTGTAATTCAGCCAGCATTTTATTGGCTAATGTGGTTTTTGTACGCATACATAACTCAAGTGCTCATAAATCTAAAGCTCTAAAGCGGTGAACCGGTAAAATTTTAAATTCCAATAGCTTTTCGCTTCAAAAATTACCATTTGCCTAGAAATAGATACACCCATGCTTGTTCGTTACCCAATTTTTCACATGTAGGTGCTTCTAGTTCTAGCCATTTTTCAGATTTTTTTCTTGTCTTTACTTTTAATTGTTTATTTTGTTTTACCATTTGCACCCGTTTTCTCCGTTGAAGGTGGGTCATAATGTCTTTCATAATTGATAAAATTTCGTTTAAGTAACCGACCACCGTATGAAAAAAAATATTGTAGATAAATCGGAGATTTTCCCCTTGTCTTGAGATTATTTGCGTCATACGAAACACAGTGGCAGGCAAACGTACGTAAATTTATTCACAAAGATTTAGTGAAAAAGTATATTTTAATGTTACCTTCAGACCATTTTAGGTGCTGCGTCCAGCACCTAAAATTTGAGTCCATTTTTTCTATAGAAAAAGTGCTTCTTAAGGTTCGGAAAATACGGTAAGTGAAACTAGCTGGTTCTTCAATGTACCTACTGGTGTAACCGCATTAAAAATTCTCAAACGACTTTTTCGTACTTAAACCATATTTAACCAAATCTTCATCAGCATCAAAAATAGACTTGGCAAAGACCTAAATAGAAAGCCGAAAGAATTGCCAGTTTTAGGAAATAAAGAGAGCATAAATACACTCCTAAACCCGCAATCAGAACAGAAAATATTTTCTGCGCGTGAGTCTTAAAGTCTTTCTATCTCTTCTCGTATTTTTTTTCTAATAAAACCTGCATTATTAAATAATTTTTATTCCCAATCAGGGTTGTTTTGCATCCATTGTAGTGGCAAAAATATCTAGATGGTATATTTTTTAATTCAGTTTTCGTAACTTGTAATAAATCTGGCACTCGTTTTGAAGAAAGATGAATTCGGATCCTGAGATTTGTTAACAAACATTTTAATTTAGTCCACTATCAATTTAGACCAATGTTGATATTCAAACACAATATTTTCCACTCACTGTTAATTCCTGCCAAAATGCTTTATCTACAGGATCGCCTTTAATCTAAAAATACAATTTTACTACCCACCTGAGCGTTTTAAATTAGAGTGCAGGATTTCGCTTCGTTTCCCACCAAAAAGCTGGAAAGTAAACTCAAACCAATAGAAAATCAATTTGGATTTGGACGTTATGTTTGCTTTTCATCTTTTCGGTTCCAAATCTAAAGATAACTAATCTTTCGAGAGAGAAAAAACGTCTTTAATAGATTGCCAGACGGGCAGACACAATTTGGATTGATTTTCAATTGTATGAACGAAACCATGGAGTGTTCGCTCTATTTATGAATAGCAGCACACTCTCGGTTTGACCCAAAGATGTCCAGATTCCGGATAATTTAGAATTAATGTTATATAAATATTAAAACAGGTAACGTAACTTTAACAACATGAAAATACGTCTTTATAGCGTTGTTTTCTCTTTAAAAATGTATACAAAATGATTCGAATTTGAGGTGGAAAAAGCCTGGTTTTGCTAAAGGAAAACTGGCCAATAATTGAACATTTGCTCTTTTATTACTAGATATTATTGATTTCCTCACGAGAAAAACGTGATATCTCGATAACTGGGCAACGTGCGATAAAACTCGAATGTATGCAAAAATAAAGTTTATGACTGATTGGTGGTATGAATACTATCAAGACGAAAAACACATATTTTATTTTGTTTCTGGCAAATCAGAATAATCTTCGCTTTGACAACGAATATCCATTGATTTTACGCAAAAGTGTGCGCCAAAGGCCAACCATTTCTAGTAAAGAAAATAAAGTTTTGATATTTTTCAGTATATACCGACATTGAAAACGTGAAATAAAGAAATGAATAACGAGTATTTATTTGAGTTCAATTCAAATATTTTATTGTTACTCTTATTCTCCCAACATGTACATATGAAAGTACCTACTGTTAAAAAGTGTTCCGATTTATTTCACTTAAGAATGTGCGTTTAAATGTCGTCAGTAGCCGACATTTAAATGCACATTTAACACACGCCTTAAGCAAGGTACTTAATAGTATACTATGCAGAAAACAACTAGGGCAGATTTGAAAAGTATAGTAACAGTACGTACATACAAAATATGTTTAACAGTGATAAATGCAGGTAACATTTAAATAAAATTCAGCCACTTACCTTTTAGAACGTTGTTTTCGGCATTTTTTGCGGAGATGTTGCAAAATCCACTCACAAAATCCGCAGTTTCATCAACAGCACAAGAAAATGCCTCAAACAATGGCTTAAGCAATACAAACCTCAAACCCCTTAAAAAATATACGGGATAGGCAGATAAAATAACAAAACTTACTCAAAACTTAAAACAAAAGCAACAAAAAAAAAGAATAAACAACACATAATGTGGAAATTGATAACAGCAAAAAATTCTTTATTGAAAACAAAAGCAGTTCATTCTGTGTAGTTAAATCGAGAGAAACTTGTGAACTAACGTGAAAAGTGGTGAATATCCATTAATTGCTAATATCGATAAAATGTGTTTCAATTCTCATAATCACCTTTTCCTCGGTTTAAAAAATACCTTCTAGGCTTGGCTAGAAATATCTTTAAATGTTGCTTTCGCTAACGGTTGCAAAAACTACTTTTATTGCAGATATGATAAAAATGGACGAAATTTTGAATTCTTAGCATGTTCTAAATAGCCATAGAAGCATTTGCAGCCTAATGTTTACAGGGATCTTTAGTCACGAAGTAAGTTATTAACTTGCCTTCCTCCGCATAAGCATGATATAGGTACATACAGGGTGTCCCAAAAGTAATGACACAAAACAAAATGGCGGATTCCTGGGGTGAAAATATGATGATTTAACACAACTTACCTTAATCCAAAAGTTGACGGTTACCGACATACAGGGCGTCAAAGTTACATTTTAATTTCAGTTTTTTATTATTCTACTTTGAACGGAGCTGCATATTTTCACGAAATTTGGTACACAGGGGGTGTTGACGTCCTGTATGTCAGCAACCGTCAACTTTCGGACTAAGGTAAGTTGTGTTAGATCATCATATTTTCACCTCAGGAATCCACCATTTAGTTTTGTGCCATTACTTTTGTGACACCCTGTATATAATTGTTTAAAAATGGCAATAAACTTGTACTGGATGAAAGTTGCAACTCTGATTCTGCGGCTGATAAGTTCTTGCCAGTTTTGGTATATTTTTAAATATACGCGGTTTGAATTGCCTGAAATTGGTGAATATTTTTCGGGCTTTTGGGTCGTCGTGGAACATAATTTTGTGTTTTGTATGCACGAGTGGCTTGCATCTTCATAGGTGTTTGGCTTGGACAAACAGTCATCTCTGAAAATACAAGGTGACTGAGAAACATCAGGACCAAATCCTTTTTCACAATGAAGTTTTTTTCACAGTTTCAATAAATATGCAGTTAATCAAATAGAACATAGTAACTTTTACAGATGAATTCAAAAAATGTCCTTTCACAATTAGAGGTTTTACCATTCGGTCGTCTTGTATCCAAGTCTCCAGCATCTAATGCAAATGTAGGCTGCTGATTTTAATGCAGATGAAGCACTGAAGAATGCGAATAATGATGTTGGCGTCGTAAGAACTGACCATGTTTAGCGAAACTATGCACGACCTAACAATCGAGTCGTCGATGGATTATTTCTAATTAATCCCATACGCCTCTTTCGACATTCCTCAGAGTTGCACCAGAATGACAAATCATTAATATCTTACGTGTGATTATGATACTGCGATGCAATAAAAGTGCGATATCTAAAGTAGGGAAAATGCAATTAACGGACAGATTACATTTACACCAATCACTTTATTGAAATTTATCACAATTATTATAACTGCATTTCGCTATTTTACTAGTGGATTAGGTAAATAATAACAATGAAATAAAGAAATGAATTGAGCAAAAAAGTGTCTAACATGTTATAATATTATACCACCGCATGGACATAACGCACAAAAACAAACCATAATTACATATTTCCAGATAATGCACTCTATAAATACGGACTATAATAATATTTGCAGCTTGACTAATTAATAAATAATACACTCAGTATGTTTACTAGCCACCAATCTAAAAAACCTATGAAATAAATCGTTTTGTTTTCCGAAACATGATAAAATATGATAGTTTTCAACCGTTTTGGGAAACCATACGTCACCTTACTTAATTAACTTAAAAACGTATGTTTTAAATCACTAAGTTGCTACGTTAATGTCGTTAATTTGATCAGGCAATATATGATTTGCTGATAACGGTGACGTGATATTATTTTATGATTAAATAAAAAAAGATCAAAATTACGACACAAAGGTAGCCTATATCCACATTTTAGCCTTATACAATTCATATGAACGATATGTAGTGCTACTACTCAGCTAAACAATCAGCAAGGGTAAAAGAAAACTATTCCGCTTAAGATGAAATGACGACTAAATAAATAACACACAATGACAATTTCTTGATACTTGGATGACTTAAGATCTTAAAGAAAGGCATCTACATATATATTAAACACAGAGAAGTTATATTATCAATCTTTACATACAGACGGTTGACTCGAATTATTTTATACAATAAACATAAGGTGGCCTATTATATCTAATCGCCTAATGATTCTAATAGCAACTTTTATACGTTTCGGTTTAATCATTCCATAAAGTACATATCCCACCATGGCAATCAATAATACCTTTCAATATATTAATAGAATTTCATAAATAAATTTTAAGTTTTTGGTAAATACAAAGTTAAATATAGTTTTGACGTTATGTTACAAACTAGCATTTTAAGGCAAAACTGATTTAAGAAGCCACTTCCCAATATGCACTAGAACGAACCAAAAACAAGTCAGTCCCAAAGCCAACCGGTAAAAACCTGAACATAAAACGTAATTCTAATTGACGTCAGAAAGTTGCAATTTTTATTTTAAGCCTTATAATGAACCAGACGGTTTATTAACGGCTGGAGACAAAAATACTAATACACCGCGCTAAGTGATGGCTCCACTTTTTTTTTCAGTTTTGACTAGGCATTGTATTTTCGGATATTCGATTGCGAATGAATCTCCTTTCATATATGAGCGATTTATCATTCAAAGAAAGAGTATTTTGAACTCTCGAGTAGTTTATGATTAATTATCTAGTAACGCCATCCTTTCAAAAGAAATAAAAATTGCGTAAAACTGGAGATAATTGAACTGTAATTGTTTGTACCTATTTCGATATTGTAACAATTTAGGTTCGGGTCCTTGAAATTTTTCAATACACATCAGTCAAACATATTTAATTCAAAGAAAGTGATTGAATGCCGTTAGATTTCTCAAGTTCAAAACATCTTTCATTATCCAAATACCGATTAAGGTTTAATTGACACTTTCCGAGAATACTCTTATCAACTGTAGTGGTCTGAGATACTGTACTGTGGTTTCAAGAAGGCATAATAGGAAGTGATTTTTTTTAATCTGTTTCAAACTACAGATTGTTAAATAAAAAAAATGTTGCAATCAAAAATAATTCTAGAAAGACAAATATCCGGGAAAAAGTCAGAAGATAAGATTTATTTGAATATTAAAAAGTTAATGTTTCGAACTTTTTATTGAACAGTGAGTTTAGTCAAATCAATCAAACCATAAATATCATATCTGTAATGCAGCATAAAAAGTGTCTGTAAGACGAAATTGCACTATAGTTTGATATAAGGTCGAATAAACAACATCTAATTATCGAATTGGAAAATTGTAAAACAGCCGAGGAAAACATATGTGTATGCAACAATTCAATTCAATTCAAAAGAATAAATACTTCAAAATGTTTGATACCTAATTACTTTTTCACACGTTTCGATAACGTTAAGAAAGGTTGCCAAAAAGGTCCCTTAAAGGTGCTTTTCATCAGCTATTTTACTGACCTAACACTTGCAATGTGCAGGATAGAAAATCGTTAATTTTAAGACTGCGCGCGACTATAATTGGAATTCTTTCGCATGCCTCAAGGTAGACCTCGTACAATGAACTGAAAAAATAATAAAAATAACGCTGATTCTCCCACCTGAGAATACCACAAGTATTATGCCAATAAATTCGTACTAGTGAACAGTAATATCTGACTGTTTTCCCTTATATAAATGTCCTGATGTCGAGTGAGTTTGCAATTCCCACATTAGATGAAGTATTTTAGTCGCAGATTTAAACCAACTTATTGTTGCTTACGCAAATTGAACAATGCTACAAGAGCAATTTTGTCTTACAAATTTAAAATAAAATAGTAGCACTCACTAAATAAAATGAATTTTTCAACAGTGCGAAATACCTTGTATACAATTATTTTTTAAAGCTATGTTTTCATCATCTGAATTTTTTGAGACCTAAGACCTTGTCATTCTTAAGACACAAATAAATCAACATCTGAGCCAACTATCAACTAGCAATAAAAACTAAAATATAATTATAATTTGACTAGGACTTACATAGTTCATAGTACAAAGGAAGGTTTCTTTGGATTTAATGCTGGCTATTTGGTAAAATGACTGGATCGTGTAAGTATAACTAAGAGCAAGTGTTTTAAATCAAGCAAGATATTTCAAAATCGAAAATCTATTAGCTTCAGTTTACCAGTTATTCGACCGCAATAAAAAAATTTGTTCTTCAGATATTAATCAACAATATAATAGTGGTTAAAAAAATGTATATACTGTGCTTAAGTTCAAAGTTTTTCTTAGATCTCGCAAAGATCTTGAAAGTTTGCTTAGATAAAAAAATATTTTAAATAATAGATACATAAAATTATTTACACGAATATTCAATTGTGGTGGTAAAATGTAGTCTGAGTACACAAGCTGTAACAAAGCAATATCAATAAATAGCAAGCATTAAAATCCCACATATTTGAATAAATGTGCTAGATGACTTACGGAAGGTAATATATCAAAGTTGAACTGAGATTCAACTAGAAAACCGATGTACTTTTGGCAAATGCATTTTTGATGTACATACCTATTGAGTAAATAAGTATAAGGCAGTCTAGCTATACGTCTTTATGCCATACCAGTTTACAGAAGACTTAAACCTCACTGTAGATCTAATGAATCACCTAGTGTAGGAATTGTTTCATTTTCAAACAAGATAAAAGAAAATAATTTAATATCCAATTTAAGCTCTCAAAAGAAGCTTATGGCTTTTGCAATAACTTCGCTAAGGCGTCCTACTTTTTCGTCGGATTGCTTGAATCCACTATTCAAGCAATGCAACAAATAAGGCTAGAGTTCTGCACTTTACATGATTAACTTTTTGCTTGCCCTATTTAATGTAAATAGTGCTAATTCTCTATAATACAATATTTACATTTAAACTAATAAATAAAATTATTTTAAATTATAATACACTAAAAACCTCCATCACATGATATAATAACCATCCTTGTTGCTTCATTGAGCTCTTAAAACTCAGATCATTGTGGGTATGTTCTAACTGGAAAAAAATAATTCTTTTAGATTTGTGTAATTATCTCGAATGTCAACGTTTTAATTAATTTTTTATGTAACATTTAGAGCACCACGCTTTCTACTTGTTAAGTTTCATGTTATTTATCATAAAAGTGTAATAAAACTACATCAGCATAGGCAAACAATATTATCTCGCAACTGGTCAGATAAGGAATTTTTAATGTAAAACAAAGTCGAACAATTTACTACTTAGAGCTATTATTTGGAAATTTGCCGAAGTTCTACAGAAGTTCTATATGTATAAACTCAGAATCCCCAAATAACCGGTAATTGAGCTTCAGTGCACATGACAATTGTTTCAAAATTATTTATCTAAAAGTAATGACGAGAATTAAAATCAATTATTTTGAACTCTTCTATGATAAGAATATATTAGAGTACCAAGATGATGACTTGGCTAAATTATTCTTTGAACGTTTAACTGCTACTGAACGCGAAACAATAATAATGTAAGCAATAATTCGAATTGAATGAAAACAACCAACTAAATCACATTGTCGGAAGACGTCTTTAGCAGCGCAGAAACAGCTTGACGAATCTCATCGCTAAGTAATCAGAAACAACGTTCAACACAAGACAACGTTCTTTTACAAGTTAACCATAAACTCGTTCTTAATTTATAGTGCTCACAATTTGAAAAATGTGAAGTACCTCCATATATGTATGTAAAACTAATACATAAATACAGGTAATAAAATTTATACTTTTCACAGAACAAGAACAGCCCTAGTGAAACACTTCACTCAAAGGATTATACTTAATAGATATTTGTAATTTGAGATTCGCTTTTCAATGGTAGAATTATAATCACCCTTAGGACGTGCTATTAGAAATGCGGAACAACATTGGAAAGTTATAATTTTTGGAAGCAGCGGCATGATCTACAATTAAACTTGCACCACACAACTTTCACCAAGTGGTAAAAAGTTGTTGCACAAGTAGCCAAATTAATAATCTAATAATCATAATTAATAATAGTATTTCCATTATTTGAACTACGTTTCTACATTCGAAAATACTGCCAAAAGGTGACGAAAATTTTTAGAGAAATCATTTTTTCACATAAAAAATGTTTCCTATTTTTTTGTTGCTTTATTCCACAGAAAAATTATGCAGTTTTTCACCTTGACATGCCGTTTCTATAAGTGTATTCAAGCGTAATTATAGTAAGAAGTCGTTTGTATTGGGGTAACTAAAAATTAAGGCCAATGTCCTAATAAAATTATTAGTTGCACATTTAGTTGGTGGGTGGCAAGGTA
>NW_026017110.1:20653333-20667001 GCF_020466585.1 Dendroctonus ponderosae | reverse complement strand
CCGTCCTTGAACTTTTAAGGGTGGCTGGAATAAGCCAACAAATTATGAAAATAAAACAAGCAATTAAAAATTCCTATGAATTATCCTATACAGGCTCAAAAAATGCGTTTTTTAATAACTTTTTTGGTATTAACAAATAATTGTCATATAGTCGCTAGTAGACAAGGTAGTATCTGCACACTGCAACTCTGCTTTTATTCAAGCAACAATAATAAATTAAGGGCCTGTACCTCGGTAGAAAAATGTCTAAAAACTTGCCTTTCCTTTTTTTTGTTGGACAGAAAAACCGGAGAAACCAGCAGGATTATGGAAAAGGAAAACGGTTTGCATGACCACTCAAAGAGTATTTAGTAAATCTCCTGATGAACTTGAAATAAAAGATAGAAACAGACGAAAACAAATTGGTAGCAAGGTGTCTGAGTCGGACCATGTCCTCGCGACTTAGCAAATTCCATCACTAAAATTAGATGCAAATTTTGTAATCCCAGGAACTCGGAGATAGAACTTACTAATAAAACCTCATTTATATTCAGTGGGGTGCAACTAATATTCGAAGGAATACTAAGCCTAATCCGTATAACATATTTAAACAAAATTTAATCATCCTCTAATAATTTAAAGACAGTACCCATCTGCAAATTTACATTATTGTTCTCAGCTCATAGATAGTACCAAACTTAAGTTGCATGTACTCCGTTCTAATCAAACTACCTACACCAACATAAATATTTTCATTTGCATATTACTATCATGTTTCACTCACGACACCTAATCCTAAAAATGTACCGTTTTAAAGATATAGGGCGTCAATTAATTCGTAAAAATATTTCGCTTTCAATTGTTAAGTGTTGGGTACGTAAACACAATATTTTAAATATGTTTAAAGGATGATTTAGTTAGTGCTTCTTTAAATTTTATCTCCGCAATCTCACCTTCTATGCCATATTTTAAGGCATACTTTTCGTGTTCTTAAAAACGTTGTATAAAAATAATTTAAAAAAAAAGTAAAGTGCGGTTACAAACAGCAGTTATAAGATAAAACCACTTAAGTAGGATATAAAAATTAATTTACTCTACTTACAAACTTTGCCTAATAAGCTTTTCAATTCAAATCCCGTTTTCTCAAAAGCAGCATTGTTGAAACCAGCAAAGTTAACAATAAAGTAGGAAATCATGGGCGTAAGAGCAGTTTGCACCAGATAAAGTCATTAAGTGAAAGAATTCGTGCACAGCTCTGACATACGATGCTCCGTTTTTTGTATATCAATAATGTGAAGAATAGATATTTAATGATGATTTCAAGCAGATAATTTACTCTGAATTTCCGAGAAAGTTCTATTTTCCAGAGTTAACTTTTCAGATTCTTAATTTTTTTCTAATTGATCCGTAAATCTGGTATTGTTACCACAGTCCGATATAGTTCTATTCTTAGCCAAATTAGGTACTTCCAATGAATTATCTACAGAGCGTCCAGTGACATCAAGTTCATAGCTTTAAAGCGGTAAAATTTAAGTCGAAAATGCCTTGTACACGTTTCGACAAAAATCAATTGTAAAGGAATTATGTGCAATATTAATTTTAAGAGAGCATGGAGAGTGAAGTGTAAAAGCATACTGAATAAAATAATGTAACCCTCCGCTGCTACACAGCACATTCTGGCTCGTTAATAATTGAAGACGTGTAGCTCTCTGAAGAGTGTCTAGGTCGTGTCGTATGCATGCAGCTGCATTCATAATATTTTGTATTAGCTCATATGTGGTTTATGGTTTATTCGCGTAAACCAAGATTTTCATGTATCCCCAAAGATAATAGGGGTGACCTCAGAGATCCGAGAACTGAA
The DNA here is from genome assembly GCF_020466585.1 of Dendroctonus ponderosae. NCBI lineage: Eukaryota > Metazoa > Arthropoda > Insecta > Coleoptera > Curculionidae > Dendroctonus > Dendroctonus ponderosae. The sequence goes on along the minus strand of NW_026017110.1, from coordinate 20,665,161 downwards.
CCTTCACTGGATCTATGGATTAGCAAATTTGTTATTTAAATAGTGGAGGTGCTCCATCATACTGAAATCACATGTTAATTTTGTTCTGATGTGGAATAACCTCCATTAATTCTGACAACTCGTCTTGTTCAATGTAAAGCATTATATAATGCTCAGAAGAAACACTTTTGATATACGGTCCAAGAAGCTTATGAAGAACTCCACATCAAATAGGTATTCACACAAAAGCGGCATTGAAAGTGCGTTATGTGGTCAAAAGTCGACAAATGCAGTCTGCAGGTTGTAAATTTTGAGCAAATTTCGCTTCTCATAAGATTTTTCAAGATTAAGTTCAAGTTTAAAAATTCATCAAGTTCTGGCTATACGACACGATGCACATTGACGAATACTTTCTTTCCTGCTCAGTTCTGCGAGCGGAGAATGTCACCGAGTATCCATAAATGAAATAAAATCCAGATTCTATTTTTTTAATATTGGTCATATGCTCTTTAACAATTGAGTTCTTGAAAAAACGTGTAAGACACTTTCGACTTAATTTACCAGAGAACGCGTTCTCATGGTGCGGCCAGCGAGTCATGGTGCACTCTGTATATACATATATGGTTTTTGACTAATCGATGGATTCTTGCAAAAATCCTTAGCTTCCGATCGTCGATGAAAAAATCAAAATTATTAATAATAAGACTACCGCTTGAAATATTTCCATCAAATCAGGCATTGAGACTACATGTTTTGTGAAAAAATTTGGTTACTAGCGAGGTGGGCAAAGACGCAGGCAATTTTTTATTTAAAATAACACGTCACTAGGTAATTTGTTTTCTTCTTTTGAGAGCCAATTCGCAAGAGTTCGTAATAGACTCCTGGGGTTTTATACATACTTCGTTGCCAGTAAAAAAATGATTTATTGCGCAAATAATCGAGTTAGAGTTTAAACGAGTAACCTTGATTGATTCTATTAAAGAAAATGATTAAATTACCCGCAGTTAAAACCGTGTAGTGTCTTTATATGTATTTACAGATTAGATTATTTAATATGCAAATTAAAAGTCGTTTAATTAATCCTTAGAAGTGAACGAGCAGGTTTTCTTTATAACAAACTGTAGATACGAACAGGGTTTTTGGTATATTAAAGTTTCCCTTTCAAGGCCATGCGATATTTGAAATCTCATGTCAAAGATACATTTCTGTTTTATAAAGCATATTTGGGCATCAGATTTTGGGAAACAATTATTCTCTCAAAGAGACTAAACTGTGACTGTCTCAAACTCCTTTTCCCCTCTATTTGAAGTTGTATGCAAACATTGAGGAACTTTTTGCAAATTTGTTTTGTGAGAATTTATTAGTTGAAAAAGAGAGAGGGGTCAATGTCGCGAAATCGACCACTAAATGAATTAGGAATAACCTACGTTTTAGCCTTGATCTGCATATTTGAAGAAAAAATTCCCCAACTGTGAGTTGTGAAAACTCGCCGTCATGAGGTTGTAGCACGTAAAAGCCCCCTTAAAGAAATACTTAAGTAAGTATAACGAAATCATATTTTGCATTTGTGTTTATTTGAATAGTGTCTGACTTTTAAAAGTTTATCTGTTTAGTAAAACCCAAAAGAAAAATGTTGTTGAAATATTCAAGGGCTAAAAGTGCTAAAATAAACCGCTTCCCTAATAACAATGTTCATTGGTCAGCGTCAGTCAAACTATCAAAAAGTTTGAACATAATTTAGATGTACAAAACCCAGAATTGGCAGATTTCTTTATGAATATATTGTACAATAGAATGCAGAGCTGATATTCGCATAAATCATGTAGATAAAAACATGTCAATTTTGTCTTAAATAATCTTTTGTTACACGTAAAGCAAATATAAAGTGATCCGATCGTATTCCATTAATTCTCACATGTTATGTTTAGAACTGAATTATTATTCATAAATCTTAACTCGCAAGACACTATTCTGATTTTTTAATTCATAATGAAACATTATTATACCAATAATGGCAAATTGACCACTGTATACATATGTATTTCGTAAATTTATGACATTTACAAAATTGTACAAAGTGGTCAGTTTATTCGAATGCATAGTTTCATTTAGGAAGTAAAGGTTGGCATTTACGTAGGGGATTTTCGGATCCTTTCCTTCAATCATTAAAACTATTGTTTAACAGATAGAGAGATAAGAGAAAAGTAAGAGTATCAATCGAATGGCAAAATGCAGAAGCTATCTTATTATTTAAGAAAGATAAGCCTGCTCTCACAAATATTCAACCTAATACGAAAACGCCTCACTTCAAGTTAAAATATAATATAAAACCAAGATCTTAACACTGACAAAGTTTCGATTGACAAAGGAGTTCGCCAAGGTGACCATTTCACCAAAACTCTTCACTCTGTGTTGAGAAGACGCTTCCAAAAAAACAAATTGGGAAAATAGGGGTATTAAGATCGACGGTTGCTATCTAAATCACCTGAGATGCACAGACGATAAAGTCCTCATCACAACAAACGTTACTGAACTGGAGGATATGCTTCGTGATCTGAATGAATATAGAGAATGTCGATCGTTTTGTACACCTTGGATACAATAAAGCTTGGAAAAGAAAATCAAACGACGGAAATTTCCAGACGAATTGGTGTGTGCCTCAAAAAAAAGGTATACGAGTCTTGTGTACTACCTGTGGCCACTTATCGTTTGGAAATGGTGAAAAGGGTTTTTACTGAAACAAGCTAAAAAGAACACAAAAAACAATGGAAAGAAGGATATTGGGATTAAGCCTAAGACAGAGGAACCGAAACGAGGAGACAAACAAAAATCAGATATCATTGAACGAGTGGCAAAACTTAAGTGACAGTATGTGGGGCATGTGGACATATGTATAAGATATTACACTGGAGACATACATGGTAAGCCGAAGGAGAGGCAAAAACAATGGACAAACTCAAACAATTTGGATTAAGAGAGGATAATTCATAACACTTTAAAAAAACGGATGAAAACATGGACAAGTATCTCATTTTGGAGCAAAAGAAAGACATCATGTGAACATAAATGACATATTGTGTGAAAACGGTACGCTTTGTTTCTTCCTACGGGTCTCTATTATAGTAAACTGAAAATGTAGCAGCTAGACGCAAAGTTGCCCCCTCATGTAGAAAATGTTTCCCGAAATAGTAGAGTGAATACTTACAAATAAGAAATTTTAGAATTCAGCAAACTCCTTGGCGCACTTTTCAGTTGACGATATGCGTAGAGCCTCCTCTTCGTAATCATCGAAATTGCTAGTATCTCCTGGTCCTTTGCACCTTGGAATAAATGGAGCTTCAATCTTTCTTTGGAAAATCGCAATCCAGTCTGTTGATTGGAACCACTTGTGACCCTTAATGTCATTGACTCCAGCTTTCAAGTTACCGTAGCGTTTTGTTAGATCTACCTGTAGCAAATTACGTAGCAGATCTTTCAAATCTGAACCGAAATGGGATGGAAATCGCACTTTTCCAGAAACGATCTTTTCGTAAATTTGAATAGGTTGATCGGCGAAAAACGGTGGATATCCAGCAGCCATTTCATAGACCAGGACGCCCAAAGCCCACCAATCAACAGCCTTGTTATAACCTTTACTCAGAATGATCTCTGGAGCCAAGTATTCTGGTGTTCCACATAAGGTCCAGGTGCGCCCTTTGACGCGTTTGGCAAAACCAAAGTCAGTGACTTTTAAGTAGCCTTGTGAGTCTATCAGTAAGTTTTCAGGTTTTAAATCTCTATAAATCAACTCTAAATAATGCAAATACTCGAAAGCCAGTACTATCTGAGCAGCATAAAATCGCGAATGCGGTTCAGAGAACCGTCCCACTTTGCGAAGGTGCGAAAACATTTCTCCACCCGGCACATATTCCAAGACCATATACAGGTTCGAATTGTCTTTGAAATGAAATCTCAGGCTAACTAAAAACGGAAAACTAATAGCTTGTAAAATACGTTTTTCATTCAGCGTGTGTTCCACTTGCTTGAGTTTAACCACTTTCTGCTTGTCAAGGATTTTCATGGCATAGTACTCCTTAGTAGGTTTGTGTTGTACAATCATAACTCGGCCAAAGGAGCCCGTGCCCAATGTTTTTATCCGTTCAAAGTCATCCAAAGATGCAGTATTTGTTGGGTTCTTTTTCCACTTTTCCTCAAAGTCCTCCTTGGCCTGGTCAAGGAACTCTTTGACAGACTCAGCGGAATCAACCTTTTTATTCGCCGTAGCGGCATTGTTGCCCATGGTTTGGACTTTTAAACCTTCCAGGGCTTCGAATTTCCTTTCCACACTCCGCCTAAAGCACCAAATAGGTTGCAAGAGCGGCGGAGGACACAAACGTCACTAGTAATTGTACCTACTGTCAACACGCACTCCACACATACATTTTGCTATAATGTCTGTTCTCCCCGTCCCGCTAAATAACCGATTTACTTCCGTGGACCGTACGGCAAACGATACTTCACAATGCACTACAATACGGGCACTAAAACTCCGATATTCCCGAATTTACAAAAAAATGGCTGCAATGATCTAAGCGCAAGAGGTCGGATTTTCACTCCATTTGATAACATTCAAGACCCGAATAGAGACGAAAGACAGCAGCGCCTACAAACGACTTTCTGCTGCATTAGCAACTATTAAAAGCAATGCATAGATGTGGCTATGATCGTAATCAATGAAATTGGAGTAGAATGCCACGACAATCTCTTTTCTTGTCTGGCATGTGGTATAAAGCAAGCTAAACAGAATTTCGGAACTGCGCAGGCGGCAAGTGATTCTAAACTTTTCTGGAATTGATGTTTACAGGACCGGCTTTTGGCCTTTGTTTGCGTTGGTCAGACAAACATGCAATTATTATAAATTAGAAGACAGAAAAACTTAATTAGTGAAACTTAGATAATAAAATAATTAAAATATAATTCGCATTTTCTTCTTTTCAAAAGAGCTAATTGGCTCGTCATAATTTAACTTGCGTTTAATTTTATGTCCAATTGAAATTAAGTCAGTGAAGCGTTAAAGACTGAGGCTTTAATAAAAAAGCGTGCTTTGTGTTTCCCTGTGAAAATCTTACTTATATCGTCTAAATCTGTTGAAAGTGTAAACTTGATTTGTGGACACCCGCAGTTTTATTTTGACAAATCGAACACTAGCTCAGTTAACTAGATATTTCATTGGATACTGTGACCAGTACGTCTCTTCTAACTTAAATAGGCGCTGAGTTATTTAAGTTTGTAAACGGATGAAAATGTCAATTTTCTTGAAAAATATCGAATATCTCAAACTGCTCAGATTTTGGACCCAGTTGTATTACAAATATTGCCCCAAAATTTAATCAATCTTTCTAAAATACAAAAATATACAAGGTGTTTCAATTAAACTAACCAAGTTGGTACCTACTTTCGGTCAACAGAAATTGTTAGAAACTGGAAAATATTGTTCTTAAGTTGAGCATTCCGAATCAAGCAAGCGTACAAAAAAAAGAACAGATTCTGCATGAAAAAAAAATAATTACAGTTTTTTTAACGTAAGTCAGCAAATGATTAGTTTTGAAGAAACGGGGTGTAAAAGTTTTTCTTAAAAAGTGATGATGTTTTATTTATTGCTCTGAAACCGGTCCAGATAGGAAAATGAAATCTGGTGGGTCATTGCGCATTTATTGACTGCTACCCATAGAGTAAGTAAAATAACTTACTTAACTACTTAATAACTTATTTTACTTTCTCTATGCTGCTACCAGAGACAAGTACTTGTCTCTGCTGCTACTAAGAATTTTGTGTTCATCATTGATGCACATGCGGGTAACAATCTCATTTTTGTTGGTAAAAAATATTTCAAATTAAAAATAATTTTTGAAATCCCCGTTTAGTTTATGACAACAAATCTTTCTTGCCATTTTTTCGTATGGGGTGCCGTTTGCCGCACTTATTTACTAACCCCGTACATAGAGGAAGCTCATTTTTTAATTCCCTGTATTGTTGCAATGTTGAACATCATCAAAGGGTTTTAGCGATAGGGTTAGCAAAAAAATTCCACCTCGCAAGTGATGTCATTGCGTGAAAGCCAGTGCTTTATTGTCATTACGGTCCAAAAGCCACTTGTCGACGCCCTTTTTCTGGGAAATAACTAGATAAATAGTATGTAGGTATGTAGTCTGTGACTAGATCTTTGGCTACATCAGAGACGCTACATTTCCGGTTCCAGAGTTTTCTATTTGACCTTTTTATTTAATTTTTGAGTAGTCTGATGAAAACTCGGCAGTTTTGTTAATTTCCTGTTGGTTCCTAATATGTTACTGTTATGTACTGAATTGGCTCGATTTTCCAAACTACAAAAAAAGTAAAAAATTGAACTGTTTGAATAGTAATCAACAAACAAACGTTTTTTTTTGTTTAACGAGTATATGGCACATCGATAGTAACATGAAAAGGAAAGCAATTGCAGTTAAATAAACATTAGGCTAACATCTAATTTCGTAGCATGACTATAAATATGAAACTAATATTTTTTAAGAACGTTAAAACCGGTGGAAATTTTTCCGCCTGCCTCGAAACAGAGCGGAAATAGTCGATAGCGGCAATTACCTTGGAATTTCCAACCAATCAGACTGCTCAAAGTGAGCTTCGGTCGTCGGTTGCTGTCGAGCTTGCGTCATTCGAAGAGCGCGTTTTCTCTTTCTTTCTCCTTAGCTTTACGTTAACCAGAGTACATCGGCGTGCACGCTCCACGATTTTACTTGTTTTTTTTTGGTATATTGTTGGAAATAATCCAAAAAAACACTTGGAATAATGGCAGACACTGAAGCATCAAAGACGTAAGTATTTATTTTGTTGTTATTTGTTAAAGTTGCGGAAATATCGGCAATAATGATCGGCTTTGTTTTGGCGGTATAGAACGCAAAATGGCGGTGTGCCCGTGTGTTATTGCAAAAGCCGGTTGAAATGCTCGTCAAATGCTTGCTTTAGTCTCTATTTCTGTTATATTCTTTTTCCGATATTTTCGGTGATCAATCGGGTGTAAAAATGCGTTATTTATCAGGAATGCTCTATTATAACCTCACATATGCAGGAAACATGCTTCTTGCCGCCTAAATTAAGTAGAATTCAACAGCCGTTATGAGGTCTTTGTTCGGTGAACTTTACTTACATCGGCAAATAAGGTTACAGTTTCTCGACCTGTTTGAACTATGGGTTCATCACAAATTTATTTAAACGCTAAACTCAGCGAGAATTTTGTTTTACCGGTAAACAAGTCACAGCATTTATAGATGAATTTATGAACATAACGAGGTTTTACACACCACCTTTTTTGAAGTCAAGTGATAGCGCTTGTCCGTTATCAGGAAGCATTTAGTTTTGTTTGCGTTTTTTGCCAAAAATATATATGGACATGAAAAGTAGATAATTTGCGGTCCCAAAGTGCCCCATCTCGGGACCCAAATTTATTATTTGAAATCAGCATTTTTTTTAATATTACTTGTTTTTTCGAATAATTAACGAGTAAAAGCCTGTCTAGTACATTTAAATGCAGGATTGCGTCATCTGTTCAACGATGAACATTTTGTATGATTTAGTGACTTATTTCCGGCCACAAATGTTTTTCAAAAAACAGGGTTTTTTCAATAATAAATTTTAGGTTAGAACCTGTATTCAAAAAAAAAGGATACCTATTTTTTATATATATTTTATATAAGAAAAATTTTTTATGTTAAAAATGCACTACTGTACTAATTTATACAAGTACACCAGTCATTCGCAAAGTGTTGTAATCTGTCAATTTACTAGCACCCGAGTAATTAAAACTAATTAAGTGGGCCTAATGATTTTTATCCAATTAGAAAGTTAATTTGTGGTAAAACAATAGAAGATTCAAGAATTGGTTTAGAATTTAATTATTAAGTAAACTAATGTGTTTTCTCATCAATTGCGTGTAACATAAGAACGGGACCACCCTGTAAAACCCCTACTTGTGAAAGTAACCGATAAGACAAACTTTCACTAAATTGTCACGAACATTAATCCTGGGCTACTTACCTCAAAAGTTTAAAAAATTATTTATCTGATAATTTGTTGCTGTTTTTCTCAATGCGATGTGTTTTCTAATAAATTATAATACTTTGCTTTGCAAGGAAGCCTGTATTTTCTCACCACAATTGTGTCAATAAAATTTCAACCGATTGTTTTCCATTATTTGAAGAGTTTCATTGTTTTGTTGGTGAAGAGCAATAGTTTTTCGTGTATACTCGACTATTTATTTAGTATTCTGAAATGTAATTATATTGCTATAGCAGAAGACAAAATTGTTTAAAATTAAGTCGTTCCTATATGCTTCATTCTGTTGTTGAAAAACTGCTCGGTTTAAAATGTAATCGGAATTAAACAATATTCTAAAAGAGCAGAGAAATAGCTTGTTGACAAATTGACAAAGTGAAAAAACTGCTGATTCTCTTCCTAGTAGTCTTCCTTAAACATTTTTAACATTATTTTCAGTATTGAAGCAACCATCGAAGAGAAGAAAGTAGAGGAGAAAGAGAAGTTAGCTGAAAAGCCAACTACTGAAGAGCCCAAGGTGGAGGAAAATGGGGAGAAAGCTGAGAATGGGGATTCTAAAGAGGATGCTCCCAAGAAACCTGCAGAGGAAGAAGAAAAAACCACCACAGGTAAAATTTACTGATAATGCGCTTTGAATATGGACTATACGCCCAACAATGTAATTTTATCAGTTATCAGTGCTTTAGATTATACATTGTCAAAAAATCAATATCGTGGTCATAAACAAGTGTGAGGTTTACGAGGGTGATTGATACCCTTGGATATCGTTAGCTAATTAAATATTTAATTGGTGTTAAGTATCGGATTAGGTAAGCAACACCAATATAAGTGAACTGAACTGATCGTGGCATATTCCCAATGATGTGAAACAAGTCGCTAGGGAGGGACTTTTGCAAATTGCGGTAGTCGCCGGACAAATGAACATCATTGTCATATTTGCAAAGTTAGTGGCCCTGTGTGCGCAAGATTATGAGAGCTGAGGGAATCTTAAATTGCCTTGAAATGATCGGAACCTGTAGTTTTTTTACATGCAGGTATTTGTAAACCCAGTTGAAAAGATTTGCACGAATTACTAAACTATTAAATGTCATTTATTTCATTCAGAACAGTTTTATCATTTTTCAGAACAGTTTTCTTCAATATAAACTGAATATCTGTAAAATCCACACAGTTTGCGCATTCAACAACGATTCCTAGTATTTCCACTTCTTAAATTAACGATTATGCCATGTTGAAAATGATTACTCAACAAGACAAACAACGAAATACTTTGTAAATGTTTCCCAGTCCAATTGGTATAATGCAGAACTTGTTAAAAAAATTCATCCATGCGGATATGTTAATAAGAAACTACCTGGTTGGCTTAATTACGTTGATATCTGAATTTCAAGTGTGTTAGACATCGAAATGTACACCTAATTGAATTAACAAACTATAAAAACTGTAAACTCCTGTTTTAATTAACGTTCAAATATAATAGTTTTTTGCGTCAAGGAAGCACATTCAAAATTGATTATATTGATAATTATATTTGTTAATCCGCCCAATACCCGGCATACCTATTTCGGTTGCAAATTTCAGAACATCTGCTTAATGGAAATTTCAAATCTAAATTGTTTTGCATTTTTTCCAAAGATATGTTATGCATTCTAACTAAATATACGTTTTTATTAAGTAAACTATAATTTTGATGCGGGTTAACATTGAACAAGAGTCGGGTCATTATTTTTAAACCTGTTTTCGACTGAAACTTATAAATATAATATAATTCTTCGTCTGAGAAACATTGGCAATTCTCGCTTGGTATTGTAGAATTTTCGTATTTATGACTCCAATTGTGTTTTTCGAATAAAATCACGAAACTGATTATATCATGTATGTAGATAAATGCTGCATCAAAAGAAAATCAACAGGAGATGCCGTAGATGGTAAGGCTGAAGAATCGACGCCGGAGAAGAAGGCAAAAGTAGATTCCACACCAGCTGAAGTGGAAGCAAATGGTGAAGTTACAGAAGCTGAGGTCGCAGCTTAAGTTTGTTTAGTTTATGATTTTCACTTTTGTTTCGGTTTTTGGTCCATGGCACAGTTTGTGCCATAATTATTTTCGTCAATCATGGCACGAACTGGGGCTAATTATAAGTTTATAAATCACATTCATATTTCGCGTCTAGTGGTAGGGTTAGGATGAGTGTAAACTTAAAAGCTGATCAAGGTGAGTAGGGAAAGGAGTATTAATATTATAGCTTTGTCAAATAAATAGTATATTTCTGTTCATCACTAATAGTATTGAAATTGAAAAACCTTACATGGAGCACAAAATGTTATTTCTTTCCTGGTTCGCTGTAATTAAACCCTACCATTAAACAATGAAAACCTTACAAATTAAATTTAGAAATTGCATTTATTTTTAGTTCTATGGCAATCTAATTCTCGGCAAATCGGTGTTAATATTCTTGTGTGGTGTTTTGTCAGAATGATTGCCAAACACTTTCGTGGTGCGATTGTACTTATTAATATTTTTTTATGTTTCGTAGAATGACATATTAACCCTTTTGACATGCAAGTATTTGCAAATAAGTCCTTATTGTGGAATCATGTATTAAATGGCTCACGGCGCGCAAATCATTTGTTCTCGTGAGTTCTAGAATATTTATGAATAGTTTCTGTAAAGTATGGAGAATCTCGAAGGTAGCTCTGCCATAAGCTCACTAACAGGTTTCTAAATGTGTTCATATCAGTGTTTAAGATAGGGCTAGTTTTTACCGTTCGTATTTTTTATACCACCTACAATTTTCACAAATGCTTAAGATGGGTACACGTTATTAAATCTTGGAAATGCTAACATAGTGGGTGGCAATAAAAACCTGAGTTGAAAGTATAAAGAATCGACTTGCGGGTAGTAATTTCAGTTACAGTTAACACGTATTTTTTAGCTAGCCTAAACCAATACGTTTCGTTCAAAATTCCAATCAGAATTTTTTCCATATCTAAATCGAAGTTTGTAACATTTTTTCGGACGTTTTTGTATTTTAATTTGTATCGTGAAGGTACGTACAATCAGCAGTATTTTCTAGTTATCGTTCTATATATGTTCGGCAGTTGTGTTTTATGCCACAGAGTACAAAGCAGAATAATTGTATTTTCATAGTGGTATATGGCAATAAAGAGTTAGTTTCCAGTAATTTGATTTTAGTTTAGACCCCACCCAGCGTGCTTTCAAGTAAAATCCCAAACAGTAAAAATTTGTTTAGGGATTAAAGAATCTCATTACGTACTTCGGATTGTTATGTTATATGTTATTAACGGAATATTAGTTGTAGATATTTTATAATTTACGAGTTTTTATTAAATTTGGCGGTTTATACGCAGTTTTATTTTCGTACTGTAGCGAAAAATAATAAACATTTTTCGTTTTCCTGACAATATTATTGACGCAAATTAATATTAATTACCGAACTATTAAAAATAATTTTATAACCTATCCCAATTCTTGTTAGTGTGAAATAAATTAAACTGGCAAATATATTTCTTTTAGTTTGCAATTTTTATGAATATTATTTAGTTGGCAGTTACTTACCAATTTTTATATAATTCTTTCCTCCATTTAATACGTAATTTTTTTAAGTAAATATCGTTTTGAGAAAAAAATTTATACATTTTTTTAAATCTTTGTACAGGGTTATTCACGCTATACGGCACGGAAGTTTGCGGCTAAACCGTTTGATTTTTAAAAAGTATTATTTTATGAATTGTCCGACGCCTAC
>NW_026017110.1:20636273-20652334 GCF_020466585.1 Dendroctonus ponderosae | reverse complement strand
TATATAGGGTATTTCATTTAGAAAAACACAACTTTGATACTTTTGGGGCTTTTGGGACACTCTGTACATTACAAAAATATTTTTAAAATGTGCACTAGATAGGCTTCTGTGGATTCATCAAATAATACTTTGCAAAAAACAAACGGGCTAGCCGCAAACGTCCGTGCCGTATAGCGTGAATAACCCTGTATACTCGTTTTTACAACCGTTTTTAGCCACCATCTTGAGACAAATTCTACAGCTCGTTCGTACCACTGTGCAATCATAGTTTCCTACATTAAACTAATAATGTTGGCGACAATGTGATGATTAATGTCCATTGTCCATACTGTTTGGTTGGTAACATGGTAATCACCTGACAGTGTTTTGATGATAAGTATAATATTTAAACTGAGTTCTCTGACTGAGTAATGAAATAGTTGTTATTGTTGTATTTGTGTTGCTTGTTCAACAGTAACAGATTACAGAGTTTCTAGATTTTCAACCAATTGAATACTATTATTAAGTAGGTCGATTTTATTGCCGGCATGGCTCGACTAAAGGTTTTCTTGATTATTTGTTTCATTGCAACCATTACTTGTGAAAATTTAGTAAGGTAGGTAATTTTAATATCCGAAATTGGGTTTAAGAAAAATTACACTGTTTTAAATTGCTAAGGAAAGTAATTTGCGTTAGGTTCGACGGGTATCAAGTAAAAATAGGTGTGCTTTTGCTTCGCAGTAAATGCTTCGTTATTTAGACCCGTTTGCTACACTTTTTAACAAGTCTAGACTGAAATATTTTGTTATGATCGATATGTGCGGACCAAGAAGAAACGCTAAGTTCCCCGAAGAAGAAAGCACGACTTGTGAAGACAACGATCAAATGAAATTTGCAGTTATATTTTCCTCCTGTCTTCGCATTCCACTTCTAATGTTAATGTCGTCCGCATTTTCTTCAATACCGTTATTTGCGCCCAAAGCAACGTTCCAAACCCTCTTTCATTTTTCGAATTCATTCTGCAATTCGATAAGCAGGGCTCTATTCCATACCCTTTATCTGTCAGGAGCAAAGGTCGTGTATGACAAAGGATAACAGCGCAAATATCAGACCTTTTCCATATTTTACTAGCATAGATAGACGAGTAGAACGGTAGAACCGGGCCGTTGTACTTTTACTTTTGCAAATTCTTCTTGACCCTCGCATGTTATTGGTACGTATATTGATACGTACCAGTACGCATCAATATACGCTGTTTTGCTAACTCGGATCAGCAATATACAGCAAAAACACTTATTTTCTGGAACGGCGATAATGCACCATCTCGCCTCGTTTTCCACACCAGAGAAATGGTTGGATAACCAATGCATGTTTGCTTCATTGAAACGAATTTAAAGAACCTATAAATGTATTTTTCATAGTTTTTGCCAAAAAATAACACACAAGAAGATGAGATGTAAGTGTAAGTCTTTTGCGAATCTCATTGCTGGTAGTTTGATTAATAACTCAGGGGCAAATAAGTAGAGTAATTAATAAATGTAAGTATAGTTATATTTTGTAAATGTCTGTTACCCATTTATTTGCAGAGTACCTCTTACAAAAGGAAAGTCTCCTAAAAATATACTGAGGGAAGTTGGTACTCATGTACAACAAGTTAAGCTGAGATATGCAAGTGGTGCAGAACCTGTTCCAGAACCACTTTCGAATTATTTGGATGTAAGTTCCATAATTGAATTTTTTATCGACTTCTTAAAATATTTACTTGTTTTATGATTGTTTTATCATCTTACTACCATAATTCATATCTACCTAACTTACCTAGCTGTCATGTATAACCAAATAACTGGATCCCATGCAATGTAATCGCTGATTTTTATGTGGTTTGGATGGAAGGTTACATTCTAAACAAGTTTTATTTTATTTTTATTGGTCTTGCTTGATCTTTTATATTCATTGTCTCTGAGGGGTCAATCTCGCAGAAAATGTTTTTCTAGTTTGTATTATTATTATCAAAATTGAAAAAGTCGACTTTCTGGGAACCTAATTAAGAAGTAGGCTCCAGTTTAGACGCAATGCAATATATAAATACCTTTTTGAGACTTCTCCAACTACTTATGAATTAAATTTTCTGTCAAACACTTTTGCTTGCGTCTTAAGAATTCCTTCTTCGCTCGTGATTCATTGCTGATCTAAGTCGGTCCTGGATATTACTCCAGAGATAGTCATCTGTAATAAAAATTATATTTTTAATGCTAATAACATTAAATAAATTTTCCCCCGCACTCTGTATAATTGCATCTACAACTTAAAGAGTGTAACTTGATTGAATACTGGTGGTGTAAGCAATGATAAAATATTAGATATAAAAAAAATTTCTGTTAGAACTTTAGTTTTCGGGTAATTGAAAGAACGTTTATTTTTAGACATGTTATTCTTCAACACCTTATCTTCACTAACTACTTCACGGTGTAAAAAAAAACTTTACAAAACTATAGAAATTAAATAAAGTTTAACATATTTATTTATTGTTTAAACACTATCAGCGATCATACAAAGCAATGTGGTTTATTTTTAGGCTCAATATTTCGGGGCTATTTCGATTGGCACACCGCCACAAAAGTTTGTTGTTGTCTTCGACACGGGATCTTCAAATCTTTGGGTGCCTTCCAAAAAATGCTCCTTTACCAACATTGCCTGTTGTAAGTATTGTAAACCATTATGAATCGAAAAAATTTAATTGAGTGGAGAGCATATTCATTTATACCTTTTAAGTTACGACGCAAAAATAAATACTAGTCTAATTAATAATATCACATAATTAATAATTAATTTCGGCACGGCATTTATGCAGGTAGTTTTTAGACAATTTTTCAGTTCGCAGTGAACTTGTAAGTGTAATACATATTTCGAATGTATTTAAATGCTTTTAGAAACTTAACTGCTGCAGCGATATCTAAATTCTTTAAATAAACACGTTGTTTTCTGCAAAATTCTTGATCGTTGACCTGCCAGCAGTGATAAGAAGCTTAGCTCAGTGTGAATGAGATTGATGGTCGGAAGACAATATTTAAAGTTGATAAGTATCAACTAATAACTAGTACATGTTGGAAACATTGTATAAAACCTAAATAAAAAAAATACATTTGTAGCAATTAGGGAAACTCAATGAGAACTTAAATAGTTGTTGGATTACTAAATCTTATTTCATATTCTTTTTGAGGCATACTGTATATCGAATAATTTTACAGTGCTTCATAACAAATACGATTCTTCTAAATCGTCCACTTACAAAGAAAATGGCACGGAGTTTGCAATTCGTTACGGATCTGGAAGTCTTTCAGGATTTCTGTCTACTGACGTCGTGGGGGTAAGCATTTAAAAAAATTATTAAATCATAAACCCACTATGTCTATGTATATTCTGCTTCACTTGATGTTGATGATTCATTTCTAAAGTGTTGTCGATTTTTATCAAAAGTAGTTGTCTTGTTGTCCAGCATGAGTGATTTTCCGACGAAATGTGAGAAAATAATCATTTTGCATGTGACCTCGAGATTAAATGATGATTCACTTTCATGAATTACTGTTTTCGTAACGAAGAAATATGCACGAACCTTGTTTATCGCAAAAAAAAATATGTTCGACGACTTAGAGAAAAGCACGACTTTTCTGCGTTATCGTGTGAGTTTGGACGATTTGTAAAACGCAAAATTAATATAATAATATATTTAAAAAGAAATTTAACAAGTCAATAAAACACTTAGTTACAAAGTTAAAACACTGCTGGTTAAGCCAGCGCACATCCAAAAAATAAACTCACCAAATTAATGGATGTATTCAAATATAGCGTTTAAGGTAGTTCAATATAAATTACGAAATTTCTAAATATTTGTTCACTGTGCATAAAGGCACAATCCACATTCTTCTAAAAGGGCCATAAATCTAAGGTAACACTTTTTTGCAATACTTTAGGTTTCGGATATAAATGTAAAAGGCCAGACCTTTGCTGAAGCCTTAAGTGAACCTGGATTAGCCTTTGTAGCAGCGAAGTTCGATGGAATTCTTGGGTTGGCTTATTCACGAATTTCCGTCGATGGAGTCGTTCCATTGTTCTACAATATGGTAAATCAAGGCATAGTTTCCCAAGCAGTGTTCAGTTTCTACCTTAACAGGTAAATTCACAGCGCCCTGAAAACTTGCATTTTAAATGCTAATTTGATTTTATGAACAAAATTTAGAAACCCTGATGGCAAGGTTGGAGGTGAACTCATTTTTGGCGGATCTGATCCTAATTACTACAGTGGAAACTTCACGTACTTGCCGGTTGATCGTCAGGCTTACTGGCAGTTTAAAATGGATGAAGTGATAGTGGGCCAAAAAACATTCTGCAAAGGTGGATGTGAAGCCATTGCCGACACAGGTAACAATTTCAAATTCAAGCCAAAAACACAAACTATGAACAGTTAATGTAATGTTTAAAATATTATCTTAAGGCTCAGTTGCAGCTAAGTATCAATTTTGTCACACTTAGATATTCTACTGAAATCTACTATTACTTTTCGACACATTTCTTCGAAAGTTGTAAAACTATAGGGATGACTTGATGCATATGTTTTATCTTGAAAAAAATGTTTAATAAATAGCACAATGGCATGCAGACATTACAAGTTGTTCGTTTCATAATTGTCTATGGGAATTTTGAATGGTTGAACTCTTATTTCAATTGTTTAGGCACCAGTTTGATTGCGGGTCCCGTAGACGAAGTAAAAGCTCTTAATGAAGCAATTGGCGCAACTCCTCTTGTTGGTGGAGAATACGCGGTTGATTGCAGCCTCATTCCTAACTTGCCCGCAATCAAGTTTATCCTTGGCGGTAATACTTTCGTATTGGAAGGCAAAGATTACGTTTTAGCGGTAAGTATTCACAGTTCTTATTTTATTAGATTTAAGAGATTTGAATTGGAAAATAATTACATATATAATATTGCAGGAAAGTGCAATGGGTAAGACAGTGTGTTTATCTGGATTTTTCGGTATAGACATTCCCCCACCGAACGGCCCATTGTGGATTCTAGGAGACGTATTCATTGGAAAGTACTATACTGAATTTGATGCTCAAAATAATAGAGTGGGTTTTGCCATTAGTAAGTAAGTTGATTGATTAGTCTTATCCTTATCCCAAATGTTATCAGTAGGCGACATCTTGCTGCAAATGACAAACGCAAGCAACTATATTTTATGTAAAAACACTTAGTGATATTAGGGATGTAGAAAAAATGTCAAGAGCTTCTGGAAAAATAAAGAAACTGCTTTTTCCTTTTTATTTGTAACCTTTATGAAGTTAGACATTAAAAAAGGATCTATCAAGATTTTGGATTTGGGACTTGAAGTGAATGAATTAAATACTTTGTTCAAATCTTGGATTCAAGACTTTTCCACATACCTCAGCCTCAAACGGATGAAGATCGTTTGTGAAATTAACTTGTCTGTTAATGTAATAATCTGTAAACGTAACCGAAAAAGACAAGTTCAGAATAAGTTTACAACGAAATACGATTATTATTATAGGAAACGAAATGGAGAAGAGATTGTTAACGACAATGGAAACCGATTAATTACGGTATGCGAGCAACTAATCTTAAAAGTTCAAAATGGCTTTTTCCAACAGGGAAATACACATGTACCAAACCCTCAGAAAATCTCAAATCAGTAATTGACTATCTTATTACCAAACAAAATCCAACATGCGGAACCGACGAATGCACTTTCAGGCGAAAACCCAAATGAAGACTATGATTGCATTACATCAAACCGCAAAAGCAGCACTAGGTTTAGTAGAAGAAAAATCGAGGAGGAGAAAACCATATTGGTGGAATGCTGAGATTGAGAGAGAAATTGAGGAAAAGAGAAAACGGTATCACATTTACTTATCTCAAAAAACAGAGAATGCCATTCAAAATTACAAGAGCGCACAAACAAAGGTAAGAAGAATGCTTAGTGACAAGAAAAATAAAGCATGGGCCCAAAATTGGACGATAAAATCAATTAGAAAGTAGAAGAACCAGAGGTATAATTTCGCCAATATCAGACAAAGAATGGGATGCACACTTTAAAAAACTTTTAATGAGAAAACGAGTGGAATCTCAAGATTTGAAATGTATTCAAAAGTTCTCATGACCTTATAGCTTACATATAACATGAATTTCATATACGATTATTTATTGATATACTTATTAGATAAAAGTTCAAAAGCAGTTGAACAATATCTTAAGTGAGATATATTTATTTAAAGCACTCGCGTGGTTTGCTTTGTGAATGATTGTTTCACAATTCTAGGTGCATTATTTGACTGTCTGGATTTCCAATTCGACAAATATTCCCACATAACTTTGTTACTTCGGACACAATAGTTAAGATATGATGATACTTAAGATAATCAATTTAAGTGGTCTAGATGACATCAAACTCCATGTATGGACAATCTTTGTACAAACTTCACTAGCTTATTTGAATCATGAAAGCGATCTACGTTTCGGTTGTTTTGTGTGCTCTAATTTGGGCAGCCAGTTCTGCGAAACTCCTAAGGTAAACCAGCAAAATTCATCAAATAAGCTCCAATTTTGAAGTACCCAATATAATATTTTTAGAGTTCCTCTCACTAAGGGAATAACGCCGAGGAGGTCGCTTCGAAATGTGGCCCTTCATCTAGAGGATATGAAGAAAAGATATCGTGTTGGTGGTGTTCCAGAGCCGTTGACTAACTATCTAGATGTAAGATTGAACATTTTCTCAATTTTTCAATTTAAATGCTGTAATAGTTAGGCTTGAAATCATACATGTTTTATTTTTAAACGTCCAATTAGAGGAGCTCCTGAGGATAACTAAACTAGTATGAACTACCTAAATAGTTCAATAAAAGTCAAGTAATGATCTGTTAAAATAGTAGCGATAGAGAAAAATTCTGCACGATTGATAAGAGGGTTTTATTGAATGTATTTATACTTTCATTAGTTGCATCGCATCATGCATTGTAAATTACATTTTCCTTTAGGCTCAATATTACGGAGAAATTAGCATTGGAACTCCTCCACAAACATTTGATGTTATCTTTGATACAGGATCATCTAATCTCTGGGTGCCATCTGCAAAATGCAGTATTCTCAATGTAGCTTGCTGTAAGTAGATACTGGCTTATGTTCAGAAAACGTTTTCTTTAACAATCACTGTTAATGCACCAATATTATCTAGTGTTACATAAGAAATATTACTCAGAAAAATCATCAACTTACGTAAAAAATGATACTGAATTTTCGATCTCCTATGGGTCTGGCAGTCTTTCAGGAATATTGTCTGTTGATTCTATAGCGGTAAGTTAAAGAAAAACAATCAAATCTTAAAATATTTACAACGTTCCTTGATCATTTCCAGATTGGATCAGCTATTGTTACTTCTCAAACTTTTGCCGAAGCGACAAACGAACCGGGAATAGCTTTTATTGCAGGAAAATTTGATGGCATCCTTGGACTTGCCTATCCAAGCATATCAGTAGACGGCGTTTTGCCGGTCTTTTATAATATGATCAACCAAAAACTTGTTGAGCAACCGGTCTTCAGCTTCTACCTTAATAGGTAACAAAACCAAAGGCTATAATTGATTTTTTACCTTGTGCAACACATTTTTTAAAAGTGAGAATGAATAGAGTGACGGTATAAGATGTAGAGTATCACATTTTAAAATATAGAAAAACACCGGTTTTTTGAGCCACGTAGAATCCCAAAACTGAAACTACAAAAACTATGTTAAAAGGAAGTACCCACAACAGTTCATTTCACATAAGATAAATTTAGTTCCCTAAGAGGAGTATTTTTTTAGGGATGCAGATGGTAACGTAGGTGGTGAAATATTGTTTGGCGGTTCCGATTCAGACTATTATGAAGGAGAATTTACATACTTGAATGTTGATAGACAAGCATATTGGCAGGTCAAAATGGATAGTGTTAAAGTAAATTCAAGTACTTTTTGCGATGGTGGATGCGAAGCCATTGTTGATACTGGTAAGCCATTGATGAAAAATCGCTTGTATATTTTTTATACGCTTGCGATTTATCGCTTTAAAATTATTTCCTGTAGACTATTTATGGAATAAAGCTAGTTATCCTGAAAAAGTTCAATGAAACAAATATGTCGGTCTTTCTGTAGCCAAAAATATTATGGATCTTACCCTCTATAATCTTAAATTTTAACCCTCAAATCAAATCTTGTGAACTTTAAGAATACTTAAAAAGTGTTCTTAGAGTGTGATTCATCTGCGATTTTTTATTTTGAACACAAAAACCCCCCTTCTTAATATAGTTCTATCGACAAGTGAATTTTTTATCAACTTTAAGGTACTAGTTTGCTTACGGGACCATCGGCAGAAATTAAAGCGCTTAATAAAATCATCGGAGCCGTGGAACTCCTTGCAGGTGAATATTTCATCGACTGCAATAAAATTCCCACCCTGCCCCCGATAAACTTTGTACTGGGAGGCAAATCCTTTACCCTCGAAGGATCAGACTATATTTTGGAGGTGAGTTCATAGTTAAAAGCCATATATTATCAAATAGTTGATCGAATTATTCTCTTTAGGTCGACACTGGTTTGGGAATTAATGAATGCATTTCTGGATTCATGGGTTTGGATGTGGAGGCACCAGCCGGTCCTCTCTGGATTTTAGGGGATGTGTTTATTGGAAAGTACTACACCGAATTCGACGTGGGCAATAACAGAGTGGGATTTGCTCAATCGAAAAATAGTGCTAACTGATTTTTGTAATTTGCCTTGAAAAAATAAATTTTTCGTGTTCATGATGCTCATGATCAGTTTTGTCAAATATCGGCTGCGTTTCCATTTACATGATATTTGATTTAAATGTTCCCTTAACTATTACCTTTTAATGTGCTTACTTATTGCGATAAAATGGCTAATAAGTAAATGAAAGAGTTCGGAGTCAACTTGAGCGAGATTTAAAGAGTATTTCACTAAACTTTTAAGGAAAATGTGAATTTAAACCCAAACAACTTTTCTATTTTACGGTATTGGCAGCGATTTTCCTGCTTCATGTTTTTATGTAATCTTGTAAAAAATCCGAAAATTGTAATGTTCGTTTCCTTTGTAGATTTGAAAAATATTTCTTTTTTTAGTTCTTATCGGTTTCAGGAAATTTAAAAATCAGCCGAAGCGAGAGTTTAGTATGTATCGCAAAAATTTTAATTGACTGAAATTGCAAAATATCAAAAACTCTATTTTCTCGAGTTAAAAAACGGGTTTTCACCAAAATCGCATTAAAACATCTCAGACAAATTGCAAAAATCAACGAACTATAACTATAGCTAAGCAGAAGAAACCGAATAAGTTATTTTAATCTAAATTATCTCAATTAGAAAAAAAGGTTCAGTGCGCTTAGAAAGATGTAGTGAGGCCCAAAATTAAACGATGTCTTATATTCAATTTAAAAACTTAAAACTGAAAAAAAATCTGGTGAGTACAGAACCAGCTTGTACTGGTTCTGTAACATAAAATACAGATATTAGCTTTAATGCTTTTTTTAAGATAACAACGTGTTTTATTTGCGTGAAAAACAATGTAAGCAATCTTTTATACATATCTGAAACACGAATGATCTTGCATATACAAGGTGAGTCAGTTTATAAGTTAATAGTAGCAGAGCTGAAAACATTGATCAAAAAATGCTATTAAAAAAAAGTTTTATAAATAGATCATGAGAAACTGAATTTTTGCAAAACAGGGTGTTCAACATAAATTTAAGGTACTGTTTAAAGGTCGATAGGTCTCCCGATGTTTTCCCCTTTTTCGAAACAACGTTTTAAATGCATATCAATATAAAACTAAATTAAATGAACGGAAATAAGAAAAGCCTTCCATTAAATGTATGACTTTTGAATTTCAATATATGAATTATTACGTAACTTTG
Organism: Dendroctonus ponderosae; assembly: GCF_020466585.1. Lineage (NCBI taxonomy): Eukaryota > Metazoa > Arthropoda > Insecta > Coleoptera > Curculionidae > Dendroctonus > Dendroctonus ponderosae. Next base: position 20,642,384 of record NW_026017110.1, on the reverse strand, counting down.
AGTACAACCAATGAACAAAAGTCAGCTTTTTACTCGACTGAAAATATTTTTACATTTTTCGACTTAAGGTTAGATTGATTCTTTAAGCGCTGCAGCTATGAAATAACTCTCAAAAAGGGCCTGTTAGAATAAACAAATCGAAATGTACATTTTCATATAAATTGAACTTTGAAAAATAATATAAAGTATATAAATTAAAAACTGTTGGTTTTCTGATTTCCTATAAAGTAGCTTTCAATCGGCATTCAGAAATAGCGAATGGCTTGAAGCAGGAAAAACCATTAAAATATAACGTGATGAAATGGCTTATTCTTTCCACATTACATTTTTAAATGATACTTAAACATCTAGAACCAGCAGGTGGTGTGATTTGTATAAATGGTGCAAATAATAATATTTTTTTACGATACCAGCAATTGTATATAATACAATTTTTGATAAAACGGCGCACTTCACTAGTTAAGAGTAGATTATTAAAATGCTTTCAGTTCGGTCTTTTTTAGTGCTTTGTTCAATTTCTGCAATAGCCAGTGAACATTTAGCCAGGTAGAGCGTTACAATTTGCTATTATTTAATATTCTTGGTTTTGTTTTACTTTATTGCTGTGATTTTCAATAAACTTTCAGAATACCTCTACTAAAGAAATCATCCCGCGTCAACATAATCCATCATCAAAAACAACTCCAACAAGCACTTTTCAGATCACAAGAAAACGGTGGAAGAGAAATATTATGGAATTACGATTACGTGAGTTATTAAATCAAAGAAATACAGTAAGTAAAGGGCCAATAATAAGCAAAAACTTAATTCCAGCTATATTTAGGAAATATTACCATAGGCACACCACCTCAGCCGTTTATAGTGCTGTTTGATACCGGTTCTTCTCTTCTTTGGGTGCCGTCAAAACGTAGTTCGCTGGCCCGTAATTCCGGTACATATTTTATACATTTACATAAGTCCCTATTAATTATTCCCCTTTTAGCAATACATAAATACGACCATTCAAAGTCTTCTACTTATAAAAAGAATGGTACCGAGTTCGTTATCTCTTATGTATCTGGAGATGTAAATGGAGTTCTATCGAATGACGTAGCTAATGTAAGTTTTGTAGATTGCTTTTCCAAGATTAAGAATGAACTGAAAACAGTTATGTAATTTTAGGTCGCTGGGTTAACTGCAAGTGGACAAACATTTGGAGAAGTTTTAGATTTGAGTCATTTACCGCCTGATATACACTTTGACGGTATTCTGGGATTGGGCTACCCTGCTTTGGAAAGTTCTAGAGTTATGCCATTTTTTAACAATTTAATTGATCAGGGAGTTGTACCGGAACCGGTATTTAGTTTCTATTTGAATAGGTATGATACAACCCTATAGGCCCAAAAAACTCACCAGTTTCACATCTGCAACTACTTTGGCTGTGGTTTACTTCCTCCAATTCTATTCTATATAGTTTCACATAATCGCAATACATTTTCCACGATATAAAGCAAATGATAGACGTTTACATTTGAATAAGTTCAAGAAGTTTTTGGGGAGATGGCTAGTGAGAAATGAAAGCTTCATTTTCACTATTTGATTTATAATTAATTGGGTGCATTCATTCTAGAATGCCCTTCTTGCATAGCTTAATGCACCTTTATAACATCAAATACTTTTTTATACAAACTACGCAAATACGTATTAATTATATCATGATCTTCTATCTGCATTACACTCTTATATTCACATTTGGGCCACAGCATTATTCCTCAGTTAGTAAATAAGGTTTGCTCTTCGAGGTACTTTGTTGCCTAACGCTGCTAGTCTTTCTTATCTCAGCCTTTTATGTTAAATTAGTATCAATAATGCGTTTATTTCATATTATTGAGATGTCCTGTCGTGTTTATCAGCTCGTTGCCTCAATTACGTTAATGATTCAACTGTTTCATTTTTTATCGTTTTGCCTCTAGCTAAACATGCTCAAAAGCGGGTGTTTTTTTCAATCTAAATTAGCTGAAAAATTTAGCCGCATTTAACGTAAATTACCTACAGTTGCCAAAGGTGTTTAAGCTTAATTACCATTGTTTAATGTTATTGTTTCTATTTTAAAATCGTTGATACATTTAATATTTTATATTAACTCGAGCAACGAATTGCAATTTAAATTACCGTCGAAAGAACCTGTTCCAGCTTTGTTACCACTGATATTACCGTTTCGTATGAATAATATGATTTCGATAATAAGTTTAGATATTTGTTTCAGAGACGAAAATGGTACAGTGGGAGGAGAACTCATTTTGGGTGGATCTGATCCTAACTACTACACTGGAAACTTTACTTACGTTCCAGTTGTACGTCGCGCATATTGGGAAATTAAATTAGACAATGTTAAAGTGCGCAATAAATCGTTATTACCATATGGGGGTTCAGTAGTAATTGATACAGGTAAGAACAGTGAACAGAACTCGGAGCAGTAAAACAATGCGCAAATTGTTACTTATTAAAAAAGACGTTTTCAAGCAATTTGCTAAGCAAGAACGCAAAAACGCAGCTGACGATCAGAGACAAATACAATTATTATAGTATCTGAAAACTGACCAAAAATTAAGACCAAAGCAATGAAACGAAAGAAAGTCACTCAAGTTCCCATTTGTAGACGAGAAACCAGCAAAACGAACAACCGAAAAAATTGTGGTCCCTTTTGAAAGTATTATTTCATACATTTAATAACTTCAATAATTTCAGGATCTAATGCAATGTCGGGTCCGATATCACCAGTATTTGCTCTACACGAATCCCTCGGGTTTACTTGGCTTCCTGATTATGGCTTTGTAATTGAATGCGAAATAATTTCAAAATTACCACCTATCAATTTCGTTCTATCCGGAAAGGACTTTCCTTTGAAGTTTGGTGATTATACACAAAAAGCGGTACGTATATTTGGAGAATCAACCTATCAAAGCAACAGCTCTAATAATTAAAAAATAAAACAGACAAATTTTATTTTCTAGATGACAACTGATGGACCCATATGCCTTTCTCTAATATTTCCTGACATCTATTCGGAATTCTGGCTACTAGGAGAGATGTTTGTTGGAAGATATTACACGGAGTTTGATTTTGGAAATAACCGAATAGGTTTTGCTAACGCCAAACAATAGTAGACAATGAAACAATAACATAATAAAATTTATAACTTGAAAGAATTCGCCCAGACCTTTTTTCCCATATAGTATAAGTATCAATAGAATAACGATATCCTAATAATTGTACATAACGATTAGGACATTAAAATCCTAGAAGTACGGTTATTTGGAATTACAAAAAAAAACCATTTTATATGTTTAGGTACAAAAGATCACCATAGATACAAAATATATACCATTGAAGTATATGAGAAGATCAAGAAAATTAACATGTTATTTTCTTAAGTCTCATTTGATTAATTCTGGTAATTTGTACAGTGAATTTTTCGTAAATCTTGCGTCAACTATTCAATGAAACTTATTTCTCTTTCTCTAATGTCAATTATCCCAACAAATATTTTCAGTCAAGGACAAAGAGAAGATCATAAATAACCCTAACTATCCCTATCAAAATCCAACAAAATGTAAGAATTTCCCACATGCAATTATTTGTAAACTACTGTTAACAAATGTTCATAATCCATTTCCTTTGCGAGTTGACCAGTCTGATTCCGAGGCATACGTGCAGTTTCCACCAGACAAGAGATTTCTTGTCTTTGGTTTCCACAACTAACGTATTTTCTATGGGGGCAGGTAGTTAACCTTCCGCTCAACCCCCAAGACCTGGAGGACCAGAATGTTCTGTTGAGGTTCATTCCCTTAGCCGAAATGTGCATGCATTGGCCGGAGGTTACGGTTTAGGAGACTGTGGGCATTTCCCAAAGTTTTCCAACGACCTTGTGACCTGTAACCAGATTGGACATGTTGCGGTGGACGCCAGGCATGGGAGCAGTGTCCTAAATGTAAGAAGTCTTAGAGGAGTAGACGGAGATACAGATCATTTTCTGGTAAAAGCCAAACTCCAAATCAGAATATCGAGTCAAAGAAACCAAAAAACTAACCGCACCGCACAATCGAACATAAAGAAGCTACATAATCCAGCAGAACAACAAAAGTACGAAGAACTGGAATAGTAACTCATTGAGAAAGAAAATCGCAAATTGCATGTTGAAGGTCTGGAACTATGTATGTATATTGAACAAACTAGGGCTCGGAATTTTAAAAAATCTGATATTGATTGGTTTATTCGAGTAGTAAAATTATTCGAATACTCGAATATCTAACGAATATTCGAATAATCGAGTATTCGAACAATCGAGTATTCGAATATATTATTATATATACGGAATTCGTTTTCCGTTCACCGTTTTTCAAGAAGAAAAATCGTTTTCTCAAATCATTTTTGGTAACTAGCCGCAACGTATAAAAAAGTGCCTTTGTCGGCACATTAATTGTAACACCACTCAAAAGTTGATGACGCGTATCACCAGAACACAGAGGCGTAATTTTCCATTCATTTACAGGAGAGTAAATATGATTATTTTTATTTGCTTGTAAATATATGGGTATTTGTTTAAATGCTTGTAGAATATGAATAATGTATTTTATAAAAGTATTCAAAGTGCATATAAAGATATTTGCACCTTGTGAGTTTGATAATGTTGGTGTATTCGAGTATTCGTATAATTATGACTACACATAATTATTCGCTTTTTAATATTCGAATATTTGAATTATTCGAGAGCCCTAGAACAAACGATAAAAAAAGGCAGCAGAAAAAAACCATCGGGGCAACCAAAAAGAAAACGACTAGACAAAATCATGGTTTAATGAAGTGTCAACAAAAACTGCAAGAAAGGAAAACTTTTAGAAACGCTTTGATTCAGCACGGTATACCTGAAAACCGAGAAAAATATGCACTCTCGTAAAGGAACCAGGAAGTTCTTGAAAATACCAAAACAAGAATATGAGCGTCGAAAATACGAGATGATCGACAGAAACAGGTCTAAACCAGCTTCTTGGGAATTATATAAGGCAATAAAAATCGAAAAACGAGCATATCAGCCCATGTCGGTCCCGATCTTGAAAAGCGACAATGCAGACATGATAATCAACGAACACGAACGGTTGGAAACATGGAAAAACTACTTTGAAAAGCTGCTAAATATAGAACCCGATGAAAACCCACTGAAAATACATACCACACAGCAGATCTCCCTGTAGACGAACCATCCACAGAAGATATTCGAAAGGCAGTAAAAAAATTAAAGAACTAGAAGGCTCCTGGACCGGATAACAAATCATCAGAACTATTAAAGGACGGAGGTGAATCGTTACACCAATTAATTATTGTAATATAAATAGAGGGGAAATACCAATAAAGTGGCAAGAAAGCATCATCCACAAAAAATCCTGTCCAATATTGGACCTGGTCCTGGCCAATATTGTTCTGAATAGACTAACTCCATACTCAGAGGATGTCCTGGGGGAATATCGGGCAGGTTTCAGGAAATTTAGATCCACTATTGACCGACTTTTTACACTCAGGCAATTACTAGAGAAAGGATGGGAGTTCAACTGTACTGTCCATAATGTATTCATAGGTTTTCGACAATCATACGACAGCATTGAAAGATTCCAAGTGTGGAATGCAATGGCCGAATTCGCAAATTCCAAGAAAACTCATTCAGATGACGAAAGCTTGTATGGAAGACGGAAAACCCAGAGTGCGAATAAATAATAGGCTCTCAGATGAGTTTAAGATGCGTAGCGAATTAAAACAGGAAGATGCTTTGTCGTCTATACTCTTTAATACCGCCCTAGAGAAAGCTACGATGTCAGCAGAAATTCAACAGAACTCCTGACTGCACGAGGCCCCAAGTTATGTTAGCATATGCAGATGACATTGATATCATTGGAGACTACACACCAACAGTAAAAGGTATCTTTAATCGCATAGAAAAAGCTACAATAGAAGTAGGACTCAATATTAACTCAATATTAAGGAAAAGCCCGTGCAGGTTGAGCTACCCATCGGGCGCGTCCCCAGGTGGCGGATAGGGGGAAGGCCGGTCAGATACGTCTGACCGGTTAGCGACGGCCA
>NW_026017110.1:20611135-20635274 GCF_020466585.1 Dendroctonus ponderosae | reverse complement strand
TGGGACCTCCACAACCAGTACGTAAAAACGAACTGCTAGGTCTCAGCAGGCAAAAAATAAGGAGGATAGTGGCCTTTTTAACAGGACACGCCCCCTGCAAAAAACACCTCTTCAGGATGGGACTGAGCGATCAACGGACCTGCAGGGGTTGCGAATTAGAGGACGAAACTAACTGCATGTTATGTGTCACTGCACGTCATATGCAACAGGTAGAGGAAGACTCCTGGGAGGGGATGAAATTCCACCACACCAGATCATGCGAACTCCCCTCAAGACTCTTCTGGAATTCATTGAATATACAGGGATAATGAGGGAGTAAAAGTACGAGGGCACAATAGGACAGAAATGACCGCGGTGCGAGGCCAAACACCACCTCGGCGGTGAGGAAAGGGTTTTAGTGGGTAAACAGCTTAGCTGGAGCCCCACACATACCAGAGCGACAGACCACCAGCTCTGGGAGTGCATAAAAGAGCATTTCCCAAACCTCACCGGAAAAAAAAACGAGGAAAAGACAAAATGTAGGTGCATAAACAGACAGGGGTGCAGAGCTAGAATAGGACAGAAGTAACAATAGACACTTATAATTTTGAATTAGTGGAGCGTTTCACATATCTAGGAGCTACAATTGCAGCCGATAACTATGTCACAGAGAAAATAAAAGATATAATTCAAGGCGCAAATCGATGTCTGTTTTAACTTTCTCTCTAACTCTCAACTAAAACTCTCTAAACAACTTTTTCAAGTCCAAAGCATCTCAAGAACCTCAAAGGTGAGAGTCTATAACAGCATTATAAGACCAATAATCTCTTATGGATGCGAGGCAAACAATAACTAAGGCTAATGAAGAAAAACTTAGGCGTTTCGAAAGAAAAATGTTTGGTCCCCACCACGACCCTAATTGCAACCAGTATCGCATCAGGTCAAATAAATTAAGTCCTAGCGCCTAAGATGCCCGTAGCATGTCGATAGACTACGAGATGTTAGACTGACGGGACTGGTATGGGGGGAGAGACCGTCGAGAAAAAGGCCACGCCAGAGGTAGAAAGACAACATCAAAGCAGATCTCACAAAAATGAGTACCCCCCTGGACACGAACCTTTTGGAGATCCGGGAGGCTTGGAGGAGCGTAGGGCAGTCAGCCAAGACCCACCATGGGTTGTAGTGCTAACTTGTATTGTATTGTAATGTTAACAAATGACAAAAATAGTTTTAAAATTTATTTGCGATTTCAATATACAACGGAAACTTGCTTATCTTTAGGTATTGGATACGTTATCGATCAAACAATATAAGTATTGGGCATGTACAAAGATTGTATTTGAAAAATAAGGAAAATCCAATATTCACGAAAAGAAACTCTATACCATAATTTTCACATGGTGATTCTGTCACAATTTAAGTCAAAGTATATACACAATTAAATAATTTACCTTAAACTTAATATTACTTCTGAGGTAACGAGCTTGACGACGTAACCTTTTTGCTATGTTTCACTTTTTTTACGTAGGCCTCAACCAGCTGCCTAATTTTGTGGGGGTTTATTTCTCCAGATTTATTGTGACATATCTGCAAAAAAATACACAAAAAATAATAAAGCGGGAGCTATGATAATTATGAATTAAAAATTACATTTGCCTTCAAATTTCATTTAAATGTTACATGTATATTTCCAGAGGGTGATTTAGTTCTCAACTGTCTTTTTTAAATGTAAAATTATCAGTAACTATTTTACAAACGGCTTTATATTAATAACTTATATTTTGTGACCAACGCCTAGTTTGCATACTGTTTCATTTGCACATCTTTATAAATATCGAATGATAAAAATATATTTTTCTTATTGCAAATCCAATCATGGGATTACGTTGCACATGAATATGCAGGTGAAAATTCGACAAACTTACTTTTGGGACAGCTCGTCTCATGATGTCTTTATACTCGTCCTTAGTGATTTTTTTCTTATTGTAGAACGGCTTCAAAACGAGTTTCACTTCTTCCACAACACGTTCTTGCCTGTTCAGCTTTTTAAGGAACTGAAAGATTACAATGATCGTATAAGCTTGTTTATATGCTTTACAATTCGACATCAAAATGCAAAAAAAAATTGAAGAACTGAAATGAAATGATTTTTGCGGCATCTAACTAATGTCATTTGGGGTGTATTTAGTAAAAGATATAAATATCCATCAACTGGAAGTCGAACAAAAATTAATGGCATCATCAAAGAGAACACATACATCGGTTAACACCAAACTTACGTACATAAAGCGAAGTTTTAAGAGAAATACGAGCATCGATAGCGAGCTCGATCCTGACAAGTTCAAGTTCAAACTGTACTAGGGTAAAGACATCAGCATTAAACATTTACATCAACAAAAGAACTGAAAAGATCGGAACAGGAAAATGAGTCGAATTCAACAGAAATCATATTTCCCGGTGGTAGAGCAACAGCATGAGATCGATAAATGATCACATAAAAAAATTATCAATAGGAAAAGTCTAGGAGCCGGAGGAAGTTCTGTAGTTGTTTTGGTAAGAACAACTACTGAAAAACAGCCCAAGAAATTTAAGGCAAATATTAACCCACTTAATGACACGGGATATAAATAACCACAATTAACAAAATAATGAAAAAACTAAATCGGACGGAAGTCAAAAACTCTAATGTATAAAAGTGGTTCAAAGAGAGCGGTTGCAGAGCACTCAGTATATTATAATACGGTAAAGTATAAACATTATGAACTGTTTCTCCTTCTGAACAAGCTGGGTTTAGAGCTGGACTATCCGTCATCGATATATTCGTAATGATACAAGCCCTAGATAATGAAATCGCTACTCACCATAACAAATTATGTGTATACATTATTTTAAATCTTACCAAGGCATACGATACCGTACTTCTGAAAAATATGGAAAGTTTTAGATGGACGAACCCTTTTAAACGCCACCCAAGAGCTATACAAAAATGTAACGTACAAACCCGATTAAGATCTTAAACCGAAACGTTTGAAGTACTGAACGAACTAAATTGTCATGGTCCAAGATCTGCAGAACTTAACAGAAAATAAGTAACTCGTTAGTTATTTGATGAATACGATGAGACTTCAATCATCCAAGGCAACCAAGCCAAAACAACAAATATCAGTTTTTGAGAACAGAAAGAACTAAAATAGATAACGTCAGATGCAAATGCGAAATATGCAAGAAAAGAAAGTTACTTACGAATAGAAAAGAACCACATACAACACCGTTATAAAGACACACCTTATAGGACTCATATACAGGGTGGCCATTTTCTGACTCTTTGTATGGGTAACTTCTACATTTTTAAAGATAAAGAATCCGTTAAATGGGCAAAATCGGGCAGAACTCTATTCCTTACCGTTTTCAATCAATTTTCAATCATTACCGTTTTCAAAATTTAGGTACCCGACTTGGTTCCTGAAATATCCTGAAAAGACAAGAAATCATCACTTTTTTAATTATCATTTATTACGTAAGTAAGTTAAAACTGCCCTTAGTACAACTTTTTGCGTTGAATCCAATAAACTAGCATTCCTTATCATAGTCAACTTGATTTACGAGATAAAAAATAAACTTATGGTTTTTTAAATGGTAATCATAGTTGGCTGTGGGCCTTTTAAAATCCTTATTTTTTTCTGAATTTAACAATATAATTGTTTGTATGTTTTTCTCCTTTTGTTTCCGTAAAACTTCAAAAGAAGATAAAAACTGTGTAGTAGGCTACGGAAACAAGAACTGTATTATTACACAAAGCACAAAACAATAATGAATCGTTTAAATTAAATGTTCAAATTGACTCGTTTACGTCGAGGCATTTTTTGGCATCTTCACATTCAACTCGTGAGTTGGGTGAAGGTGCACTATCATGCTGAAAATATGCCAATTTTCGATACGATGCTAACGGAAAACTATTCAACATGACTTCAAGTTCATTTGGTAAAAAATGTAAATATCTTTCAATTTTAAATTGTGATTATAAAAGAATAGACCAATAATTTTATCACTAAAAATGCCTCACCATACATTCACAAAAAAAAACACGTTGATCTCGCCTTTTTTCAATTAGATGACGATTTTCATTAGCCCAGTAAACATGATTGTATCTGTTAATTATTTCATTTTTGTTTTGTGCTTTGTGTGATAATATAGTTCTTGTTTCCATAGCCTATTACACATTTTTTATCTTCTTTTGAAGTTTTGCGCCAACAAAAGGAGAAAAACATACAAACAGTTATATCGTTAAATTCAGAAAAAAATAAGGATTTTAAATGGCCCACAGCCAACTATGATTACCATTTAAAAAAACATAAGCTTGTTTTTTATCTCGTAAATCAAGTTGCCTATGACAACGAGTGCTAGTTTATTGAATTCAACGCAAAAGACAATTTTAACTTTATTTTTAATTTAATCAGTTTACGAATTATATGATAATTAAAAAAGTATTGATTTCTTGCCTTTTCAGCATATTTCAGGAACTAAGTCGGGTACCTAAATTTTGAAAACGGTAATGAATAGGCAATCGAAATTCCAATTTTGCCCATTTAACGGATTCTCTATGTTTAAAAATGTAGAAGTTACCCATACAAAGATTCAGAAAATGGCCACCCTGTATATCTCTTTTAATCCCATACTAACCTTATCTTTCACTTGCATTTCCACTGCAGAGTTGGGTAAGTCCTCCAATATTTTTAAACTGTCTTCATCCACTTTAATACCGACATGTTTGCTCAACGGCTTGGCAGGAACTGGCTTCTTGCTTGCAACCTTCTTGCTCGTCTTTTTGCTATAACTTGGAGAACCAAACAAGTTGTCAAACGTATTTTGAGCTTTTTTGATTGATCGCTTCGGCTTGGCAGACGGTTTGACTTTCGAAGTCGCACTAACGGGCTCAGAGGGCGGCTCAAAGAGATCCTCATAGTCACTGGATCCAGGTGAATATGGAGAATCCATATCCGGATTAGCATCATCCGCAGTATTGCCGTTTTGCTGTTTGGAGCCCTTCTTGTTGTTCGAACCTTTTAACTGCATAGGTTTAATCGGAGTGGATTTAACTGCAGCTTTGGTCGGAAGTATTTTTACTGGACTTGATTTAATTTGGTTTGGCAGTACGATTCTTTGTGGGATAGTGGCAGCTGGCGTTACTGCAGAACTTAACATGCCTATTCTTGAAATAGTAATAGTGCTGGATACAGGGGCTGGGGATATGATTGATGTTTGTATTGAACTGAATGGAACAGTTTGCGCTATTGGCTTGGGAATTGATGGTTGAATCAGCTGATTCAAAGACACCCCGATCCGATCAACTGGCGACTTACCCTCAGTAATGTCTTTATTGCCACTTTGTGAATCTGCAGGCTGAACATCCGGCATAGGCGGTGTTAGCGACTTAATTGCATCAGGAGTTTTCTCAGACTTTTCCAGATCTAAATTTTCCAGGGGGCCTTGAAGCTTTTCCTCTTCGTGGATTTCACATTGAACATTACAAGGTTCAGGAGTAGGCGACCTACTTTTTGTTGGCTCAAAAGGATCATAAGCATCTGGAGAACTGGGCGGCGAAGTAGGAGGTTCTTCAGGAGGAGTATTTGGTCCTTTATGTGAACTATTATTGAGGTCGTCCTGAGCCTCCTCTTCAATGGTCTCCAAAGGATCATGAAGAGGATTGTTTATTGCACGCAGTTGTGGAGCTTTCGGAAGCAAAGCGAATTTAACGCCCGGTTCGGGTGGTGTTTTTGGACCCATCGTATAATTAAGAGTCTCTTCAGGGCTAGCAACTTGTTGAGATGAATCGCAAATATTATTTTGAATATCTCGGACGTCATTTTCATTATTATCACTATCACTAAGAACTATTACATCTTTAGGGGAGGAGACAATTTCTTGAAAGGGAGATCTCTCTAAATCGATAATTGCTACAGGTTTTACTCCTGTCAGATCCTTCTTATTTTTATTTTTCTTTTCCTTAGTTTTCTTTGGCCGTTCTGACGATGCGTCTTTCCTTTTTCTATTTTCACGAGTACTTATATCTCTAGTTTCATTTTCATTATTAAAACTAACACTTACTAAAATGTTATCGCCTGATGCAAATACTTCTTTAGACGGGGGAGGCGTTCGCTCCCTTTCCCTACGTCTCCTTTTGGTTGGAGAGTCATCTTTTCTCCTCCGCTCTCTACCTCGCTTTTCCTTCTTCTTTTTAGCAGTATCATTGTTTACAATTACCGTAAGATTCTGATTACGCAATGCGTTGGAACTATCAGTTTTAGGTGGTGTCCATGATGGAGAAACCACACGTACAGGTGGAGTAAGAGATCTAGATAAAGATGGTGTCCATTCCCTGTGTTCTCGCCTTGGACTAACAGACCGAGACTGCCCTGAATGTACTCGCCTTCGACTGTGACTGCGCCGCTGCCGCTTCTTATTCTTGTCTTTAGATTTCTTTTGTCGGTTGTTTTTGCTGGTAGAAACCTTCCGTTTTTTTGCTTTAGAGCTGTTTCTTTGCCTATCGCGTGACCTACTTCTAGATCGAGCCTTCCTCTTTACAGCTTTATCTTTTGCTTTAGAAAGCGATCGTCGTTTCGACAGTGACCTTCGACTTTTGGGCGGGGTTTTTGTTTTAGACACGGATCGGGACCGTCTTCTAGTTGCTGGACTAGGTGCTCGAATTGGAGATGGAGTCTGTCTGGTTCTCAACGGTGACTTATGCTTTAAAGGAGGTGTATACGATCGGCTTCTCGATCGTGATGAAACTTGGCGCAAATCTCGACCGAATTCATCTTTGGGATGAGGTCTCGGTTTTTCAGCGATTATAGCTCGAACATTGTATCGCTCAAGTTCCTTGCGTTTCTCCTTCTTTTTTCTTGTTTCCTTTTCCCGTTCGGTAAGATCGGGAGTTCTTGTGCGGGAACGAGCCCGCAAAGACTCCTTGGACCTGTCTTTATCTCTATCTCTATAATTTCTTTCCTTGGTGCTTTTGGTCAATTTCTTGAACGTTTCTTTGTGAACATTTTCTTTGTTGGCACTCGCTTCTGTAGATGTACTTTCTTTGACTTTCTCCTTTTTCTTCTTCTTTACGTCTTTCTCACTCTTTTTCTCATTTTTGGCTTTGTCCTTTTTAGGTTTCCGCTCAGGCGCCTCTTTACTATGTTCGACGGCTTTCTCCTTGTTTTTGTCTACAATTTCGCCTTCCTCGAAGTCTTCAGGTCTGGTAAATTCTAGTTCCGACTCTTTGGCATTAATCTCCAAAGCATCTCCATCGGAAATTGTTTTTAATTCATGGGATTCGTCAAAATCGTTCCGATCATCATCAGATATCATTTCTGTATCAAGGCCTTCAAGACCTTCTCTAGATTTATCGACTCGTTCGTCTAATACAGGGGTATAACTTCGATCCTCTTCACTTAAAATGTCTTCTGTCATATCTTTTATGTCCTCTATAGCAAAGGAGTTCTTCTTTTTCACTATGGTTTCATCTTCGGAATCGCTATACAAGCCGCCAAGATTCCACGATTCCGACGAAACTTTTTGAAGTCGCGGATCTGAACCAGTTTTTTCGACTGTAACTCTTTGAGGCGAGTCTGGCAATGATGTTGATTCATCTGTTATTGGATCAACCGCATCCGAAATATAATTTATATTTCCAGTTTGAATTTCACTAGAAGATGGCATGGATATATCTGTGGTTAATGCCACGGATTTACTTTGTCTAGAATAAATACTAAAGTTTGGGCATCCATCATCCGAATCATCATCATCATAATTCCTCTTCTCTAGATTATTAATGGAAGTATCACCAGAAGTTCTTTCAGCCGTTGAACTATTTACCTTATTGATATCGTCAGCAGGCGGAATTGGTATATTATTTAGACTTGAAAATTCTTGTAAATGCGGACCATTTGTATCACCCGATTTTCCGATAGTTATTGCAGTTTCCGGTGGCCCTCCAATAGAGGAAGCGCTTATTTGGGTCTTGCTAAGGACCGCTTGGCTTGGCGCAGGGGGAACAGACGTAGAACTAGTTTCGCCTGAGCTTTTATTCCAAGTCAGCGAAGGCTGATATTGTTTAATGCCTAGTGCAAATTCTTTCTGAAGCTGATCATAACCTGAAGCAATTTCCCTTTGAAGATCATCGTAACCTGAAGCAAGATCTCTCTGAAGTTGTTCATATCCTAAACTGATATTTTGGGAATCCAGTGAGTCCTGAGTAGTTGCTTCCTCTGGACTACCTGTAGGGTTACCCGGACTATAAGTCGGTTGATCCGGAACATGAAGCGGTGGAGCTGGACTATAGGTTGGTTGTCCCGGATTGTAACTTGGACCTGGACTATAGATTGACCGAGTTGGACTAGACGTCGGTTGACCAGGACTATAAGCCAGTGCATGCACAATACCTACAGTAGATGTAACCGAATCATCAAAACCCTTTTCAGTGTCAATGACCATTCCTGATTCAGAGTCATTATCTTCATCGGTGTTAGCGTTGGAAACTTGACTTTGAGTTACTGGAGATGTCGGAGGTCTAAATTCGTCGTCTCTGGTTGTAGTCACGGTTTCACTTTCCATATCTCCATATATGTCAACATCATTGTCACTTACTGGAGTACTGTTTCCAGTAGTTTGCTTTTCTTTTTCTTCTTCTTGCAATATTTCCGCTTCAGTCAATGTTCTACGGGTATAATCTTGGGGTATGTCATTAGGCTGCCCTCGACCATGGAAATAATTACCATTTCCCTGGCCGACATTTCCAGATTGCCCATACCTGCCTTGATAATAGTTGGAATTATTTTGCCAATTTCTGTTGTTGGAAAAATTACGGTTATGGTTGGGTCTGTAGCCTGAATAATTCCGGCCATGCCAAGGAGTTTGTTTAACAGAATAGGAATTAAAATCTGGCTTAGTTGGAATATAACTAGTTAAACCTGGTTCCTTGTTCTTGACTACGATGTTCACTTTTCCTGATGAATCCACCGACATTATTGAGTTTTTTGACAGTAACTCTTCTTGTGATCTCAAAATGCTATCTAGGAGATCGGTGGAACTGGACACTGTGGAATTATCGACAAGTGCCGCTTTTCTTCGAG
This sequence comes from Dendroctonus ponderosae, assembly GCF_020466585.1. Classification (NCBI taxonomy): domain Eukaryota; kingdom Metazoa; phylum Arthropoda; class Insecta; order Coleoptera; family Curculionidae; genus Dendroctonus; species Dendroctonus ponderosae. The sequence continues at coordinate 20,626,176 of NW_026017110.1, read as the reverse complement.
TAACTCTCCTCAGACCAGCCATGGGGTTTTGGATTCTTCTGGTTAACAAGCTGTGAACTCCACCAGCTTCATTTTCATTAAAAATACCCTCGTCCTCTGACTGTGAAAAGTATTCTAATTGATCGTGTCTACCAAATAGATGCAGATGAGTAATTCCAGATTGAAAACGAACATGACCCATACTGTTACCAGTGTTTCCCGAAACTCTAACGTCTGGTAATAATTGACCCACATTTTTAGGAACGCACATGCCCAATTGGCCAGCTAAACGTTTCTTAACAGAGGATTCTTTCGATGACGAGGACAGTTTCTGATTCCGTCGTTTCCCAGTTTTCCGTTTATACCTTCGTTTTCTAGAAGATACCTTCCACTGCACGGGTACTGCTTCTCCATGATCGTTCAGAATCCACACTGTACGACAGCTCTTCCTTCTACCTGATTTTTTTGTAGATTTTTTTGTTCGACTAGTTCGGGTTCTTGAGCCGCGACTGCCAGACGTTGAAGGCACGTTGGGATCTCGAGGTTGGCTTCTCAAATTAGCCTCTTCACGAGTTCGCTGGCTTCTTCTGATATTTTCTATTTGATTGCGTTCTCGTTCTGTCCGTCTAGTACGTGTCATCCTCCTGTAAGTAAAAAACAGAATGCTTAGTGAAAAAAAATCTATAGTACACTACTGCCTCACCTGCACCATTAGTCCAAAATAAAAACAAATGGTAAAGTAAAGAGTGCTACGTTTACCATAAATTAAAAATGTTTTGTTCTAAAATTGGAATCAATCTATAGAGCTTAATAGTTTTTGAACCATAAGTGCTTGCTCTGTCTCGGAGAATCCTTTCAACACATCGTGCATATTTTGATCAAACTAGTTATAACTTTAACTTTAACCTGAATAGGAGGAAGCGTGTGAATCTTTGTACCTACATTACTAATTGAATTATTTTAATTTTGAATTTGCTCTATAATTTAGTGAATCTGAAGTTAGTATTGCAAATACACTTAAAATACGCACCCTAAAAAACATTACTCATAAAACAGTAAGTTATTTTTAAGTACACTTTTAACAAATACGTCATCTACCATGCATGTTTGACAACATCCTAAATAATTTAACCAATGGATAAGTAGGTACCTAATAAAACTTATATTTTGCATAAACGTGCTAACAACACCTCATCGACCCAGAGTGTTATAAAATTAATGCAAACTTTTCTTTTTGCCCTTTTAAGCATATTTAACTGAAACCACTTTTATAGATAATTGATTGCATAAATTAATTAACCCAAATTATCTTGAATGTGCAGTTGAATCCGGGCAGAGTAGGGCCATATAACGTTATCAAAATACACAAGATGTTCAAATCACAACAAAAAATTATAGCTTTTCTTAGATATCTTGTATAAGTAAAATTGCAAATCATTCTCAATTTATAGCATAATTAAAGGTTTTCTAGCTTTACGCTGCAGTTAATAAATAAACCAATCAATGAAAAATCATATTGAAATTTTAATGTTAATTAAAAATATATATTGTGTAGTGGTTGTAACTAATATGAAAACTTCAGTTTCCTTATCATTTGAAAATCACTAAATATTGGTAAATATTGCATGCAATTTTTTGAAACTTGCGTTCTTGAAAAATATAATAACAATTAACAGATAAATCGGACATAAAAATATTAAACGATTCACTTGGATAGTTTGGATTAGCGGAAGGTGTGCCATTGTCATGGCTTTTTAAATATCATTAATTGTAAGTCTCGAGCATATATCAGTTTAATTAATAACATGTTAAAACACAACAAATTATCTATTATGTATAAAAAAATATTAAAAACAATGCAATCACCTAAATGGTGCTGGTTGCCCTTGTGCTGAAGAACTACCAACGTAATTCGATCCTTCCTCATTAAGCCAAATGCCAACTTCATTCAAATTCATATGTACTCTTTCCAAGGATCTGCATTGACTACAATACCATGAACCTTCAGGAACTTCAGCGAGTGGAGGCTCTAGACAATACAGATGGAATCCGAGATCGCATCCTGAGATTGAAAAAAAAAACATATAACCATAAAAAGTGTGAACAGTTTTAGTGGGATATGAAACGTTAAAACAAGCTTTGCTTTGTCAATATCGAATACGTTCGAAAACCAAGGATTAAAGCTTTGAGATACAGTGTTAAAAATTGTATACTAAATAAACTATGAGATTTTGGTTGAAATCGTCTGACACATTTTAAAACATATGCATCCATTTTTTACAAAACTTGCACACTCCGTAAACAATTTTCTCAACACTTGACAGACACAATATATCATCTGATCTGCTGAGCTGAGCAAAACTTTTAATCAAAAATTCTGAAAATAAAATTCCGTATTTTGAGCGCAGAAATACTTGAATGTAATAAATGGAGAACAGTTGTTTGTCGGAAAGATTTTAGACTTCGAATCAGAAAACAATGAAAATTTAAATTCGTACACAGAAAATTGCAGAGTTGACTCCGGAAAAAATGTTCCTTGATGTTAACCCCGAGAAACCTCTCTGAATAAGCATTAAATTACAATGTATTCTATTAAATGGAATGGAGTTATATAGTGTTTGCCCTTATTCGAAGATTAAAATAATTCATACAAATCCGGTCAATGCGCGAATTGTTCAAGGTTCCTGTTGTGAATTTTTTCATGTATTTTTAGGGTTTGTCTTCGATTGATAACCGTTGAAAAATATAAATAAACAATACATTGAAATTACCGTCACAAAGAAGCATTCGGTCTTCGTCACCACTTGATCCACAAATTTCGCAAAATGTTGGATCTTCAATAATGTTGACAGATTCATCTTGAAGTACAGGTTTCTCAATTGGAATCTTTCTTAGGAATTTACCATTTAAAAACTTGTTAACAGTGATTGAGCTAGAATAGCGTTAATTTATTTATTTAATTCTCTGAAACCATCTAAAAGCTTACTGATATTCTTTTCTGTCAACGGGGCAAGTGTTCATATTTTTCGACCATTCTTGCAGACATTCCAAACAAAAAGTGTGTTCACAGTTCTCTGGTATCCCTACCTGAAATATATGTTCTTTCAGTACGTTTGTGCTAAAATAATAGGAGATTCCTGGTTACCTCTTGCAGTTGGAATGAAAGAAGACAAATTGGACATTTTTCTGAGAGTCCATCACTAGAGTCGGACTCAATAACTTTTTCTTGAGATGGTACCGAAGAGCTTGCGCCTTTTTCCACCAAAGACAATGTCTTGAAATAAAAATATATACATTTTATTGGAGATAAATGACGCCGTACACTATGATTTTTGATTTGCAAATCTATTTGATACATAGGCCTACATTTGCCTACCTCTTCAGAAATATCGCTTTTCCATTCATCGGTCTCATCAGAGTCTGACAATACTAAAGGGTTCCTCACTCTTCTTGGCACAACCAAGTCACTGTCTGATTCACTTACTAGAATTGTCTCGCGTGGTCCCCTTCGCTTTTTAAAGACTGGCCTTAGGTCATCGTCACTTGAAAAGTCAGAATCACTTTCCAACATCTGCAAGAATCACAGGTGAATTAGTAATACAAATTAAATTGGATTTCAGGATTAGTTTTAGTTTTAGGAGTTTAGTTGCGTTGCTACAAAAAGTTTCATGCATCTATTGATATGCATACTAAGTTTAAAATGTTTACCGTCATGTTACTTGCGATCTGCAGAGTGGTCAGCTTCCTGGGATAATTTAATTGGCAAATGTAAACATGCATTATTTCCATCCTGGAACAGAGCTTGAAGAAATGATAGCACTGTTCCAGAATGGAAAGTTCCAAGATCTAGGGGCTTATGTGGGAGCTTCAGTATAAGTAAGAAGAGATGTTGCGAAAACAGGGGAAAACAGGAGAAAACAACAGAGAAAAGTAGCCGAACTCATGTTCAACATTGTTGGAAAACATGTAAATAACTCAGAACATTTGGAAATGCAAGTGGTGAGATCTAATTAGCAATAAAAAGTAGTCATAAGTATTAGGTGAAAATCGTTTAATCAATAAACACTTACCCCAGCTTTTTTTCTTCGAAAAAACATTTTGAACCACTGATGTAGTTCGTCAATTGCAAGCTGTAGCTGTTGCCTGATGCAGTCCTTGCGACATGAGGATGTTAGAAGGGCCGTATCATCTGCAAAGAGTGCCAGGGTCGTATTGGCCATAGAGAAAGTAAAATTTTACTTACTCTATGGTATTGGCAGGTCTTGGGATGTCGCTTGTGTATATGTTGTATAGCAAGGGGGAGAGCACTGCTCCTTGCGATACTCCTGCCTCCGTGCTTCTGGTCTTTTTCTTTCAATCGATCATCATGACTAAATTTACGGTAGCAACACTGTACAACTATTTTTTCTTCCAGTCATCTGACATCATTGTGCAACCTTCGTAGCATCCGTAGAAAATGATGTGACAAACGACAGGTCTATAATTTCCTCCTTTTGCCACAGACTACATACTAGCCACAAAATATCTCCCCTAGGGGGTATGTTCTGTGGGCCCTGCCTTTTACATAGTGAAGCTTTGCGACGTCCGCTTGTTTTTCAAGCAGATCGTGTTTTATTCTAACGAGAAAAAATGGGTCGAATGCACGCTCCTGGGTACGTACATTTACAAGTCGAAGCGAAATCCTTCACATAATCAACTTTTTCCTCTTTATAAAAAGTCCGTAAATAAAATATCTCAAGAAGACCGATTGCAGGTTATATCTCCGCGTGGATACTAGTAACATGTTCATTTCATCACTTGAAATCAATCATATGTGATTTGGGTATTTTTCCTACTTTCAGTAAGGGTATTGCCCAATCAGCCCTCCCATACAGACGTAGTGTCCCAACATGGCTCAAGATAACTTCAGAAGAAGTAAAGGACCATATCATGAAGTTGGGCAAGAAAGGCCTTACCCCTTCTCAAATCGGTAAGGGCTGGAGTTGAACTTAATAAATTGATATGCAAACCATCAGAAGAAAAGTATCGAGGAATTAAGTGACTTCTAATAATTGTTCAGATTAACGACTATTTTAACGTCTGTAATTTAAATTTCTTTATTTTTACTGCAATTTTTTAGCTAAATTGAAAATTTCTTAGGTAAATAATACCTACATTAAAAGTATAACTGTGCACATAAATGGCTTAATTTTTATACATAGGTGTAATACGCATGTGTAAATCCTAAGTCCGTGTAAGAAAATTTGCGATTTAGTTGCCTTAATAAATCTTTGCTCTCCGTTAAAATTCCGTTTTTTCATTTCTGTTAAAGTTAAAATATGTTGCCGATTTAGAATTTTGCAAATCCCATTTTGTGCTTATCTTGAAACATTGTACTGCCTCTGTGAGAAATACGTTGGAACTTTACGTTTTCGTCCGTTTCGTTAGAGCTAGAACGGAGTTCTCTTTGAACATGTTCCAAAATATCCATAACCCAATTACCTAATAACTTCGTGCTGTGTGAAATCCTCACCAATTTGGTTTAACAATCCAGTATCATCCGTTAGTTTTTTGTCGATGTCTTCTAATGTTTCTCTATGCTTCCACGCATAAAATAGGTGTTCTTCATACCAACCATCAACTTGTTCCTCAATAAGTTTACTCCATTACTTTTAATTATTATATAAGTTGGGGTGACACATTTTTCCAAGCCCCAGCCACTTCAATGTTAATTGAACTAACAATCAAATTAACATGTTTCACACTACTTTTTTTTTAAGTCTATCCTCACTTTCGGAAGACATTTTCTATAATGCAACTTAATCGCTTGATGGGTTGCACTAATGGTGTTACATTAGGTGCCGCAAATATTGTAACAATTTGTCATCTGAAGATAAATCTTCTATGTGCCTTGGTGCATTTTCTAAATTTAGGAGAGCCTTTGCATATATATTCAGCTCTGTCATTGTTTTCCATCGGAACCAAATCTGTGTAGAACCAACCATTTAAAAAAAATCTTGGTAATCCATGCTTTCGTTTGGCGTTATGTATTGCGTATGTCATCGGTAACTTTTCATTTTCGAAAAAACGAGGTTTTCCAGATCTACCTATCGCTAACAATTTCATTTTGAGTCAAGTCTCTTGTTAATTTACTCTTCGCTCATTTTTCTACTTGGGGTTGAAGCCTCATGTTGATCAGGTAGTCCCTTTTGAGGGAGTAATTTTCAAAAAAGGCCAGTGATGGCTGCATTATAGATTTGTTGCAGCAACTGCATTTTGCGGACTTTGTTTCGAAGCAGTTCTTTGAATGGCTCTTCAGTTCCCTCGTCACTGGATAATTTTGTCGCCTGTGATGGATAGTTGCCGAATGCCATATCGGATTTTAAATTTATGAAGCCACCGCGAAGCACTCCCTTTAAATTTCTGTTATCGCCGATTATAAACAATTGAGTTTTCCCCCCTAAAATTTTATCGTAGCATTGGAGGTGAAGTATCTGCCTCGACCCGCACTTTTCAGATAAACGATTCTCCATTCTCCACCTAAAAGTTTTAAACTGATATACTAAGTTTGAGTCAATTAAATTTATAAGCCCACCAAAATGCATTCAAATTCAAAAAAATTAAAATGCCGATACATATACCAAGTTTATATTACGTTTGGCGAATTGTTTCGAGAGCGTCCATAAAATATTTGCATTTATGGGGGGAAATATGGAAAAAACCTAAGCAATAAATTTTGAAAACAAATTTTTTTTTTAAAGCACAGTTAATGAAGCCTGATATCTGGCGAAACTATAATACCCTGTATGTATTACACGGAGCTCCGATCTATATTTACAAATTTTCACAACTTTTATTGGTATGAGCAAACGTTGCTTTTAAAAGCGTACTGATGCTTAACTCTTAACTGTAATTTTTCTTTGCAGGTGTAATTTTGAGGGATTCTTACGGAGTGGCTCAAGTCCGTTTTGTAAGCGGAAACAAAATCCTGCGCTTGATGAAAGCTATGGGTTTGGCACCTGACCTGCCAGAAGACCTTTATTACCTCATCAAGAAAGCTGTTGCGATCAGGAAGCATTTGGAAAGAAGCCGAAAGGATAAGGACGGCAAATTCCGCCTAATTTTAGTCGAGTCCCGAATTCATCGATTGGCGAGGTACTACAAAAAAAAGAATGTCCTTGCAGCCAACTGGAAGTATGAGTCTTCGACTGCGTCGGCACTTGTCGCCTAAATAAGATGTCGTAATTTTTTTTCATGTCTTGAAAAAGATTATCACAAAATAAATTTGAGTCAGGTACTCGTGTTCTTTTTTTTCTCGTTGTAATTTATGCTCCTGGTCCCTAGAATGCAAACAATTGAAAAGGCTGCAGTTCTTTCAAAATAAAAAAGCACATTCTTGTGTATTGTATTTTAAACTGTATGCTCACAAATGCTAAAATGTTGAGGTTAAAATAATTTTGTAATCAAACTATATTTTTGCCCTGCTTTTATTTCGCATCTCCTCGACACGTTTTGCGAGCTGTGAACTTTTCTCGTCGGAAACGCTGTCGAAAAAAGCCAAGGCACCATCACAGTCATTGTTGATATCTGAAAGATAATTAAATTGCCCCCTAAATATTGTAAATATTTCATTTTCAAAAGATAATTACCATAAATATCAATTATACTATTATGTATAACATCAATGTCCACGTAACTATGTTTCAACCGACTACTGGCATTGGCTAGGCATTGAAGTGGTTCAAGTTTCCGTTCTTCAGCCCATCTAGCACATCTTTTTTCCAATAATCTGTCAATAGGACGGGTCATATTCTACAAAGTTTCTATGAAATTGCCTGTTTATTGTAACTTTGTGACTGTTCTTACAAGTAAAGCGTTCCTTAACGCGTTTTGCTGTCCATTTTCAGCAAGTGCAGCGATCAATCCCAACTGGGCAGCTGCAGATCCATGCACAGCCTCCGTCGCTTTCAATAGTCTATCTAACACAGCAGAGTTTTGCTCTTTGGAAACTGCTTTTAAAATTTCAAGTTGAAAAGGTGTGCATTTGTATTTTTGGGACAACTCTATGTATCGTTCTACAGCTTTGCCTGTTTGACCACTGAAAATTAGGTAAATACAGTATTATAGACATTTGGTAAGTTTTACTGTAATTTGATGCCATCGAACAGTTAAACAATATTGAAAATATGTTGGGTAAATGACGTTTTTAAAAAAATAGTTTCAAGCGATGTCTTAATATTTTTTTGTATACATAATATAAATGTCGAGTAATTCACCCACGTTTTCAAACAAATTTCTATTAGAGGCCCGAGAGTAACATTACATGCAACACATAAACCATTTTTCATAAGAAGTGCGAACATCTCTTCTACTTGTTCCTCAGTCTTGCAAGCCTTTAGTAATGCCCTGCAATTTCTCTGAATAGCTTGAATATTACCGGCTTGCTTGCTAAAATAATAAAACCAGGCTAACCATAAAACACAATCCCTTAGATTAGATAGACAACTTACGATTTAGAACTTTGTTCGTTGATAATCGACACGCCCTCATTAAATCTGTTATTCTCTACTAAAAGCTTGACTAGATCTATAATTTTATAGTTATCCAATTTAAAGTCAGGATGTGAAAGTTTCAATTCGTCATATAAATTGATGGCTTCATCTAATTGTTCTCCAACGATGTAACTATGCATTATCGCGCTTTTCATTCCGGCAGATTCCGAATATCTAACAATTGATCATATCCATTAGTTCAACATTTTTGAAGATTTATTTAAAATAACCAACCCAGATTGCCGGAAAAGCTCTCTTAGTTCTTTCACTCTTTGAACCTTTCCGTTGCCGGCATGTAGCTGGATCAACTTGCGAAGAACACCTCGGATTTCCATATTTTTTTCACGTAATTCTATTAAATGACATTCCAACTCATCCAAGTTCATGTTTTTCTAAACACAAGCAAAGTAATTCGTGTTACTTGATACATAGGAATTATTTCAGTTCCGTCAGTTCAGAAAATTATTTTGATCTGATGATGGTTTAAAAATCGAAAGGCATAGCAAAAGAAATTATTTATAATAATGTATTATAAAGAATAACTTACCGGGTGAATAATCGAAGAGGAATCTGGGAGATTTAGAGCCAAGTCTACTAGAGAAGCAATAATAGAATCAAACTCTTTTTGTACGGTAGTGGTGATAAATGGTTTGCAGATATCTTGGAGGGTATAGGCTGACTGATTCGTGACCTTAAGCCGCTGCTTTCTTATCAGCTGTAATAATTATTGGTTACACCAGAAGTAAATTACTACCGCTTCGCACACACGTTTTACCTTCATTAAAGCCAGGTAATGCGAAAAATATGCTGTGGTCATCCCAAGTTTTACTATTTGAATTAGAAAGCTTCCAACTAAATCTTGTTCCACTTGATTAGACTCACAATACCTCGCCAACAGTACTAAAACGGACGAGGAGTCTTTGGTAGATGACCAAGATTTTGCCAGCAACCGCAAAAACCCTTCTCGAGATATATTAACATTGTAAAGGCTACCTAAAACATAATATTCAATGTTTCACCAAAACATTTTTCCTGATTAATGCATACATAACTCAGCTGCCATCTTAGTCTCATTCTGTTTTAATAAAACCACCAATAAAGGACTCAATATTTGATGTACAGTAAATCCCACGTTTTCCAATTTTAACAGAAGCAATTTGCAATTCGATAAGTCGCAATTCGGCAGTACATAAAATTCTAGCGTGTCGGCGTCTAGGTTTACGTTAAACTCCTTGATGCGCGTTAATGTGGAAAATATTCCTGAAATTGCAACAATAATTCGGTCTAAGCACCAAGCTTTGTGAAAAACTAAAGTTTATTGGAATGCAACTAAAATTTTAGTAATTATTTAAAGGTAATACAAACATTTACCAATCTCGCCATTAGTTCTACCATTTTCCACAAGAAGCGGCCAAAAATAGTGCGGCCTAACAAAATCCAAATTTTTTAAAAGAGCCCAAGCTTGCTTTTCGTACTTGAACTTTAGGGCCAACTCCGATAAACTCTCCATAATACATGGATTCATCTCTTTTTCTGATATATTTTTCGCTAACGATATAATAGTAGCAATGTCCTACAAAATACTTCATATGACTACTTAGTAAAAGTTGCAACCAGCTGTGGATTGACTTGCACAGCATATCTTTATTATCTATAGAGCGACATACAGGGTGATCCGTCTTATTTTCTTAATTTCAAATGCGAAGTTGCCGCGCTGCTGTATTTAGATATTGTGAAAAGGTACTATTTTTTACAGGGTGTGCGATTTCTCAGATCTTTTTATGAAAAAAGTCTCTAAACAGTCATGGCCGATAATTTCAAATAAGGAAAATGAATGTTTTTATTTTTATCTTGAAAACCCAGCAAAATACGACGATGATTCACGATACAAATAAGTTGTATTTTTGGTTTCTTCATCTAAAGAAATATAACGCACCTCAAATCAGCCGCTCATTACCAAGAACGTTGTAAAATTTAAAAAAAAATTACGAATATATTTGAATGATCTTTTAAGTAAAAATATTATTTCCTGCGTCTTGGAATCGATACATTGCCGGACCTGTTTATCGGAAATTTCTTTGTTACAGAACACGTTAAATCATTCCCTTAAATATATAGGGTGATTCAAAATTGGCGTCATTCCTTTTAAGGGTATATAGGGGCCCACTTAGAAAGTACGAGAAAAATATTCAAAAACTTTTTTCCGAAAATTTCAAGAAGATATTAACAGTTGAAGATCGAATTTCAACTTTGTTATTAACCATTATTTTGAAAAGATCCCACGTTTGATTACGAAAAATTACGATCTATTTTTCAAATTACGAACATTTTTGATATTAAAAAAGTATTCTTCTACAATTTTTTGATGAAAAGTCAAAGCGGCAATGATGTTTTTTCTCATTAACAGATAGTTACAGGTAGCCTTTTTTTTACAAACTTCTTGTTGGATATTTCGCCTCAAAAATTGTTGTCTTTAAGAAAGACATAATTTCCTCACGTCTTTTATTAGATTGATAAATAGTGCTCCTATATATTTATTATTTATTTATCTCCTATTTATCAATCTGTAATAAAAGACGTGAGAAAATTCTGTCAAACATTTTTTGAGCCGAAATACCCAATAAGGAGTTCGTAAAACAATGAATCCGCCTCAACAATATAGAACTTATCTAGACAGCCTTTGTCAAACTGTGGCTTATTTTGAAGCTCCTTATCCTTATATCACTTTATTATCCTTATTTTGTAGTTATTTTTGTATAACCTTTTTGTTTTTTACTTTTGAATGCCTGATATATTTTTTTATAATATTGCGTACATTACATTTTATTTGTTATTACTATTCAATTTGTTGTTACCATTTCGTGTGTGCTTGCGTTTGCCGTTTTTTATATAATTTATTATTATTCGCAATTCATACAATTGAAGCATTGTATCTACGTGAATTCCAATTACATTCCATATCATCTAGTTTTAATAGAGTTCAACTGGAGACACTTAACACAATAATAAATACACTTACATATAATTTCAGTATATTTTACTTACAATCTCAGAGTGAAGCATTTCTTTAAGCAACGACCACCCAAAAGACACATTAGGACGTAGCCCTACAAACTGCGCATAAATATTCATAGCTGCTACAGGTTGATCCATGTGTATCAAATGTATACAAAGTCTCTCAACATCAATTTGAAATGTTCTGCTAATTGGAACATGACTGTAAAAGCCTTTGATCTAGAATATTACAACTGTATTATTAGTCAGGTAAAACAAAAGTTTACTCCACGAACTTCAGCCAGCCACGATTCAAGACCATTAAGTCCCATTTCCTCAATGAAGCTTAGTAGCTGGTCTCCGGTTAATTGAATAGGGTAGATTTCTACTGCCTTTTTAAATTCCATATAATTACCACGCCTAATCAACCCTTTAAATATTGCTAGTTTAACGTCATTATTTTCGAAAATCTGTGCACTTCTCAGCGTGCTCAGTACGGTATGAGCTGACTTCAATCCTCTAAAGTTAACACATTAGCATAAATATCGGCGAAATGAATACAACTTGCCCTTGAATAACATGCCCCAAAACTAGATGTTTTACAATGTCACCATCTAGACCAATATTCTGCTGTTTCATTAACTCCAGAATTTTGAACATATCGCTCATTGCACCGACTTCACTCGCATTTTCAAACAATAATTTATACGTATCCACATCGCTGGACCATTTTCCCAATAGCTCTTCGCATGGAACCAAGTGTTTATTTTCAGTGCAAGTTTTGATGTATCTATTCAACACGTCGATTGTTACTTTATTAACTTGTGTCATGTCTTCGTATAGTTTTTGGCACAGAGCATTTCTCTGATCGCAAGATGAATCTACCACACTTGATCCACATAGTTCCAGCAATAGTTTAGCTTGTTCAGAATTAAGCTTATCTAAAACAAGTTCTGATATTATAGACACTAAGCTAATACTTTAGCATCAATTTCTGAGTTCTGAAAAGGACCTGTGGCTTCAGGATCCTTACTGAACATACAGTGAGATTCTTTATATAATTAACGGAAGTTTTCTTCGTATAATTAAGGGAAATAAGCAATTTCTCACAATTTTTTGGAGTTATAAAACATATTAATAATCGTTCACTAATAATTAATTAAATCTGCAAAAGTTCACCGTTCACAAGTAAGGGACCAACATCATTACTTACCAAATTCAATTGTAGGATAAACATTTATGAGTTGTTTGAGGTAAAACACCTTGCCAGTATTCACGTATTGAATTAAATCTTCAACGTTAAATCTTTTCTTGTCGGATATGCCATTTGGACTGGGATAATTCTTAACCGCCTGACTAAAACACCTATAGTACCTAATATATATCAATATTTCGTTTATTGACTTCTTATAGGAAAATTATAAACGGGTAGATTGCTTATAGGTAAGTAAACGGCTATTTCTTATGGAGAATTGAACAAAATGTATCCCTTTTCTTGCTGAAAATATTTCAGGTGTCTAGGAGGTATTTCCAATATATTTTTAAAGATGTGTTGAGTCTGTGGGAAATTAATGAGATTTGCATTTTTTGCAAAAATAGCTAAACTCAGCAACTTGAATGTTGATACGCGACTTTTCAACATATGGTTGGTGCTGTTGTTTCTCCCGCGTACAAACTGTAATTTTCCTAATTCATCAGCAGTCAGTGGCTGTTTTCCTTTCAATTATTGGAACTCGAAAAGGAAATTCCATGAACCGTGAGCATTTAAGTAAAACAATTCAGTGATAATAAACACAGATTAGTGTTAGTGTTAATAAAAAAACTCTACAAGTTTAGTTTTTGTCTAATATTGGCCACGATCTTGATTGAATGACCTTTATAACATTCTCGAAAACCCTTAGATTTTGTTTATTAAAATACATTAACATCATTATACAGTGTGACTGAAAAAGACGCAGAGGCTAGACAAAGTTGGGAATAAATTCGTTGTAATAAAATGTAAAATTTTAACAAAAAGTGACGATATAATTTTTTGTACATCCTGTATATTTGCATTCTACATCAGCAGAATGAGATTTCAAAATAAGTTGAAATGTCTTTTGCTATCTTATTGAAAAATAGTAAATTTCAATGAGTGAAACGTGGTTGAAAACCGCAATTTGGCCAAAAATACTATTAAGAAAAGTTGTTAATTTAAATATTGTCTAGGTATAAGGTGTTAACTTCGAACACGAGGTCGTAATAAACTAGGAAAATACTAAATTTGCTTCGGTTCGAACTGCTTTTTTGTGGCAAAGTATCTGTAACTTATAAGAAATGTTTTTTTTGCTACGAAAATACGGCCACACATAAATTGTCTATAAAATATAATTTTGCTTTCCTCCATCTTAGACCTTTGCCATGCTCCTAAAGAAAGTATAAAGCAAAATCATTGTCTTCTAATCAATTTTATCACCCATTGATTGTAGTTCAAACCCCCGAATTAGCCAATGGCTTACAAACTCATACTATTCTGTTCAGTAACAATAATAAGGGTCATTAAAATGTATTTTTTGTTTTGAATAGACGCCCACTCCACAATGAAATTCTATTTGTAAAATGTCCTGTTGCGTCGCTACTTCGCTATTTTTGAGCATCATCGGTATGATGGCAGGTTTTAAGAGTGCAAAATAAGATAACGACTTTTTATTCGTTATTTGAACACATGAAGAAACTCCACTAAGTAAAGTCGGTACTAACAAGACATATAAGGTGAACATATTGTTATCTTCGAACACGAGGGCCTGATAAATTATTATTATTAAAAATTACCCTTCGTATATTTTATAGAAATAGCATCGACACATGTTTAATTCCTGATATATAGCCATTGCAAGTTTTAAATTGTGTCAGTTATAATGTATTGAATTTGCCTTAACAAGGGGGCTTTTGTGAAAGACAAGAGGATTTAAGCAATGGCACTGAATAAAAATAAACCAAAACTAAAATATATGCCAAGCTATGCAGCAGAATTTGAATTAAAAATTTTCAATTCGTAAAAATAATTCAAACTTACCTATTTAATCTATGGTAAAGTACTGAAACACTCACTGTGGGACTACGGTAATTTTTAAAGCTATTCGACCGTAAATACTGTACGAAAGCATTATTTATTCTTTGCATTTCGAAATTGTGTTCAAAATATTTTGTATTTACTTTTAACCTTCAATCTTTTTCCAGGTTAGTTTGGAGTGACAGACAGATCATCTAAATGTGGTTTTACCAAAGAGAAATCAAACACATTATTATGACCATAGATTAACTAAGTATAGATAGAGCGATTCATTCATAAACGACCGAATATATTTTGCCCCACCGTTTGAAGATGTGGGCATGGGACGGAAGACGGGAAAGAGTGGGGAGTGTGTAGAGCCGATACCCAAACCACAGACTACATACTATTGACCATAGATAAAGACAAGTATAGATAGCCCACTCTCTCGCACTTTGTTGGACCCGCGCTAACCTGCTGCCATCTATTAACGCAAAGGCACAGCT
>NW_026017110.1:20586457-20610136 GCF_020466585.1 Dendroctonus ponderosae | reverse complement strand
CTTGTCCTAATAGCGCATTGTGGAAATATCTATGTGGTTTTTTGTAGTATATAGCTTGGTATTTAGGTTTATAATACAGTGCAAATACAATGGCCATTTTTACCAAAGAGAAATCAAACACAATATTATGAAGTAACATACATGTTCAAGAAATGATACGGTGAAAATATTTAAATTCCTAGGTAGGTATTATGAATTAAAACGAACTGAGCATATTTTTGTAAATATTCACAACAAATAAACATCTCTCGCGACTATTATCCATTATAATAAGTAACCATAATAAGTATTAATCAGCAAAATTCGTAGCATCAGGTATAATAAATGGATTTTTTACTAAAGAACACAATTCTAAACACCTTATAAATAAAAATGTATTTACTCAATAACATCAATCACAGTCAACATAAGTACTATCTATATCCGTCTAGGTCCTACCTATATTATCTATAAAAACATAAACTACCTACCAAAATATTTTGTATGTAATTGTAAATTGAATTCGAAAGTTAAGGTTTAACCACAGAATTATAAAATCCTCAAAAAGGGTTAAACCCAGAACGAATGTAACTTGAATGTATTAGTCAATAATTGAGCCTTTATTTCTACTCAAGTCAAATAGGTACCTCTAAACCGCCAAGTGTCCTTCATCACTATTTTCATGTGATGTATGTACTTTAAACAGATGACTGATTTATCAAGATCTTTATTGTGTCTGAATGAAACTTCACATCCTTATTAAACCCGTGCTTAAGCTACAATTGTACAATTAACTGAACATAAAATACACATAAACAAAGTGAGGCTTTGGATTAATGATCTATCCTCAATTTTTCCAACCACCCTAAAATGACTAGCAGGAATATGTATATTTATTAATTAGGAAGCATAGCAAAACTCGTGGAGGGATTAGGTATCTAATCATTTTACTCGCTGATAAAGGTAGACATGATTGGTAACATTCAGAAAATTGTTGTTCTTTTTATCACAAATATTGTCAGTACTTATCAAAATCTCAATAGATCAGCCGGTTGTACTTATTTAATGAAGCGTTGTTGAATGTGGTGGTTTCTCCGACATACCGATCTAAATATGCTGACTTAGGTAAGAATTTTGAACTCGATTTTTGGAATTGAAAAATTAACTAGCTTCAATTTTATTATATATTAGGAGTAAGAAAAACTATTTTTAAATCAGGAAGCCGATTGAGGCTAAGCAGCGCACAACAGTATAAAGCTAATGATTTTGATGAAATAACTGACGTTATCTAATGATGAACGCTCCTGTAACAAACAAAATTAATTGATTTTTCAGATATAATATGACAGAAAGACACGATGGTACAGCCACAGACAAGGAGCGGGCTTCAGATGTGTAAGTCCATGACAATGTCCTGAAGCTTTCAACTATCATGAGTGCTCGATTTTTCAGAAATGTCCCACCAATAGATGATCCGGAGTCCACCGATGCTTCCTCATTTACTGGATTGGTTAGTGCTCAGAAACCTTTCTGCCTTACAAAAATAATTCTATGTTTTCTAGTATAGATTTGCCACTAGACCACAAAAATGCGTGATAATAATTGGAGCTATAATAGCTCTGATTTGTGGCGCTCTCCAACCGCTCAACCACTTGCTGTTCGGGGATCTAACTCAAATCATCATCGAGTACAGTGAGGCTTGTTTGAACCCCAATTCCACTAATTGCAGTGTCGCAGGCGACAATCTTTCAGCAGGAATTAAACACTTTGGGATATGGAGCTCCATAAACGGTGTCGCTATTATGATTACTGGCTATCTGGCTACTGAGGCTTTCAGCTACAATGCCATTAAACAAGTGGGTTTTTGCAGGTTTATAAAGTGTCCTGGGAAGAATTTTGTCATTTATCAGGTCTTCAGAGTGAGGTCGCTCTATCTGCAAAAGCTGCTCAACAAGGACATTTCCTGGTTCGATGTGCACAATTCAGGAGATTTTTCCAGTAGAATGGCTGAGTAAGCAACAAATTCCAAAGCTCCTATTACCTAAAACTCAAACTTTCAGCGACTTGTCCAAATTTGAGGATGGCATTGGGGAAAAAGTACCACTCTTCTTAACCCTTCAAGGGTCGTTTATTTCCGCCATCACTCTAGCTTTGGTGAAAGGATGGGAGCTGGCTCTAATTTGCCTTATTTCTCTGCCAGTTTCTTTTATTGCTGTTGGCCTGATCGCTTATGTAAGTACTCTATTTTCTCTCTGGACAGTTATTTAACTGCTTGAACCATTCTCAGTTGACTACCCAGTTCTCGAAAAAGGAACTAGACGCTTATGCTGAAGCTGGTTCAATTGCAGAGGAAGTTATAACGTCGATTAGAACAGTCATTGGGTTTGGAGGAGAAAAACTGGAAACTCAGAGGCAATGTTATTGAACTGAAAGCCTTGAAACAGTTAAAGTCAAGGGTTAACGTTGCAAGTTTTTTCCAGATATGAGAAGAACCTGATTTTTGCAAAGGATAACAACATCAGGAGGCATTTTTTCGAAGGTATCGGTTATGGTATGCTGTGGTTGTGCATTTTCTCCAGCTATGGCTTGGCCTTTTGGTATGGCATCAAACTTATGCTGGATGGAAACCCCGTGTACACCCCTGGAAACATGTTAACCGTGAGCATTTCACTATTTTTTCGACGTTGAAAATAACTGCTCAAAAAGGTATTCTTTAGCGTTATGGCCGGCAGTATGAGCTTTGGATCGGCCTCACCTTTCATTGAGGCTTTTGCCACCGCCAAAGCGGCAGGAAGAAAGATTTTCCACATGATCAAAACTTCCCCGATAATCAACCAATCGAAGAACAATGGAGCTAAGCTGGCTCAAGTGAGGGGCAATATCAAGCTTCAAAATGTCAAGTTTCAATACCCATCCAGAAAGGATGTGCCAGTAAATATACTAACACTCAGAACCAGTTGGTGGCTAGATTATGAACTTTTCCAGGTTCTCCAAGGAATTGATCTGGAGATCCAGGCTGGAGACACAGTGGCTTTGGTCGGCAGGTCTGGATGTGGGAAGTCCACTCTTTTGCAATTGGTGCAAAGGTTTTACGATCCTCTACAAGGCCAGGTGGGTTATGTAGTAGTAGTAGTATTGTGGGGGGACTCGATGTGAGTGTGGCGAGTAGGCCTTAAACGCCCTTTTTGCCATTTTGCCATTCCCTCTCAATACATCCCCACCTCACCACTCCTGATCTTCACCCCCAGGCGTCCCGTCTCCCTGACAAAGGCAAAGATCCGTCTCTACACCAATTCGATGCGGGAGACGCCCCGAGGAGGCGCCTCCTGGTAGACGACCACCGACGACCAGCCAATCCACATTGTGGACATACGGGACTATCACCAATTACTAGTAGGTGTAGGTATCTGTTCAGACCACAGTGGCCTGTCATGACCCCCACCAGAGTTCTCAGGGCCCAACGACTCCTTAGCATCAACCATTTCGCTGTTACCTTTGCGTCACTTGGAGTTCCAATCAACTCTTTGGCTTGTCTACACCCTTCCGCCTTTAGCCACATCTCACTGGTGCCTCTAAGAGCCCAGTGGGTTATAAGACTTTTTCTCTAAAACGTTTCTAATTTCTGTCCACCTGGAAGGTTTTCATTGATGAGAAAGACGTCAAAGAGCTGGATCTATCCTGGTACCGTCAATATATCGGTGTGGTCAGTCAAGAACCTGTTCTGTTTGGCACCACAATTGCAGAAAATATCAAGTAGCTAAATAACTCTTTACTTGATGAAGAGGGTTCTAGTGTTCTATTTTTTCAGATATGGAAACAGAGACGCAACCGAACTAGACATTGTTCAAGCAGCAAAAATGGCAAATGCTCATCAATTCATCAAAGGATTGCCTGGGGGTTATCACACTTTAGTTGGAGAAAGAGGTGAGATCACCACCCCTTGATTTCGGCAGTAAGTTGAAAATATCGCCCACTTTTCCAGGCGCTCAACTATCTGGAGGGCAGAAGCAGAGAATTGCAATTGCTAGAGCTTTGGTGCGAAATCCCGCCATTTTATTACTGGATGAAGCCACGTCGGCATTGGACACAAATAGTGAAGCCAAAGTGCAAGCTGCATTAGACAGAGTATGTTTTCAGCTTCGAGTTAAAGCTTCCAAAAATTGCCAATTTCTGTGTGCAGGCTAGTGAACATCGAACTACCATCATTGTGGCGCATCGGCTCAGTACGATTCGCGGAGCTAATAAAATCGTTGTTATTAGCGACGGAAAAGTGGTGGAACAAGGCACTCATGAAGATTTAATGGAGTTGAAAAACGAATATTACGCTTTAGGTATTAAGGATGTTTTTTATAGGGTATTATACCTAATTGCTAAGGGCCACTATTGATATTTTCTAAACCGTAAGTTCGTAAGAGTTACAAGTTTCCTGTTATCAAATTTTATTCGGTTTCGAAAAAAACAAACATTACGGAAGGCGTTTTTGCCAATGGTGGCAAACTTAGTGATGAATTTCTCGACCAAAACGTCGACAAGGTGAACATGTTTATTATCATTTAGGATCATTTTCATTCAAATCACAAAAAAACGAGAAAAAAATCAGGTCTGTATTTAAATAATTCGAGTGATTTTCGATATCTCATAAAGTAAGTGCTATTTTGTTGAGTTTAATATCGGTGCGTACAACGGTAAAACTAAAAAAAATTGAAAACATTTTTTTACGACATTCTTAATTTTTTATAAACTATTTCCAAAAAACATGTCATCACTACCAAAAAACTTGTAACTCAGTCTTATGGTTTAGACTGTATACAGGGTGTCCCATAAAGCATAAAACAAAATGGCAAATTCCTGGGGTGAAAATGTAGAATTGTGAAGAGATTTTAACTAGTGTTTGTGAATTTAGTGACGACTCAGGTGCATAGTAGTGAGCAGTTTGAGAACATCGGCGAGGCAAGTGAGAAGAAAATCTTTGACTCCGTTGAGGATGACGATGAGGACTTTGCACCAAAACGGGTAAATCTGGTTAGGATGATTAAAGTAGCTGAGATTAATCATGAAGCACTTAAGGAAACAGATGAAGAATCCGAAGTCGACAACTACGTAAAAACTGCCTCCTTATGGTCGATAGTGAAACTGAATTCCCCCGAATGGCTCTCGCTCTTTCTTGGCTGCTTTGGAGCAGCGGTCATGGGAACAGTACTTCCAATATTCGCTGTTCTCTTGGGAAGTATTCTACAGGTAAATTCACTACCTGGAGTAATGGAAACATTACGCCCTCAATGTCATGTCTTACTTTTCTCTTAGGTGTTGCAAGACAGCGACAAAAACTATGTGAGGCAGGAAACTAACAAATATATCCTATATTTTGTTCTTGCTGGCGTTCTAGCGATGTTTGCTACGTTTTTACAGGTAAAACTTTTGTCAGAAGTCAATGTTTTGGCTAATTTGATTATTCCAGTTATATATGTTTGGAAGAGCTGGCGAAAACCTGACTCTCCGAATGCGAAGTCGTATGTTTGACGCACTGCTTAAGCAGGAAATGGGGTATTTCGATCGAAACGAAAACGGAGTTGGGTCTCTTTGTGCCAAACTATCGAACGAGGCCTCTCAAGTGCAAGGGGCAAGAACATCGATTAAATGTCTGGGATGATGTTTGATCGTTTGCCTTTTTAGGCCACCGGCCAGCGAATTGGGGCGATCGTCAATTCTCTAGCCACTCTGATCCTATCAGTTTTCTTTGCTGTTTACTACGAATGGAGGTTGGGCTTAGTTGCAATGGTTTTCGTACCTTTGATTATTGCAGCCACGTTCATTCAAAAAAAGCAAATGTCGCAGGAGAGCGACGATTACAAGGAGTCTTTGGAAAAGTCCACTAAAGTAATCCAGATGTGGTCTGAAACGATTTCCACTCCAGGTTAATTTTATTGCTTGCAGATTGCTGTTGAGGCCGTCGGCAGTATTCGAACAGTTGTATCCTTAGGCTGCGAAAAAACCTTCTTCAAGTTGTACATCAGTGAGCTAATGCCTCACATTAAGAAATGTCTCAGGAATACCCATGCCAGGGCGTTTATTTTGGGTATTTTAGCAAAAAAAGTTGGAATTGTAAGTTAAATGTGAATTTTCAGGTTTTTCTAGAGCTATTATGATTTTCGCATTTTCCGCCTGTTTAGTCTACGGAGGCTATCTGATTAAACACGAAAATGTTCAATATGGCGTAGTGTTCAAGTGAGTATTAGGGAAAGAAGGATTTTATTACTTTATCGTTCATTTTGAGGTCAAGGTGATGGTTTTTATAGTAGGGGCATTCAACGTTTAAAAAAGTTGACGTTCAGCAAGAGAAGCTAACACTAACGGTGTGAGATAAAAGTAACAACAATTTATAAAAAACGCGTTTTTATGCGTTTTTGGAGGCTTTTGAGGACTTTGGGGCATTGAAGATTCTGGGCGCAGGACTGGACCACTTAATGGTCGGTGCAAATGCTCTTAACTGCGAACTGTTGAGGACTCCGCGATTATGATTGGTTGACAAAAGCCAAATGCTGTTGATTTAGGTGTGAATGCTTGCGCGAACAACGGGCACGCGCCAAATTCAAATTCAATTTTTGCCTACTATAGAAAATCACCTTAGCCTTCTCAAGCTACAATATTAAATTAAACATTTTTTTAATTCGTTTTCTTTAGGGTTGCGCAGGCTTTAATAATGGGTACAGTTTCCATAGCAAACTCACTAGCATTTACACCCAACTTCGAAAAAGGATTGGTAGCAGCACGTACAGTGATGAACATGATTAATAGAATCCCGAAAGTCAGCAACAGCCAAAACGCTCTTATCAAGAACACTGTAAGAACACCTTGCGCGGATTGTCGAATTTAATATCCCGAGCTTTCCAGGCGGATGGCAACGTTAACTATTCTCAGATTCACTTCTCCTACCCGACCAGAGACTCGATTGAGGTGCTGAAAGGTCTCGATTTATCAGTCTTGCAAGGAAAAACCGTTGCTCTAGTCGGTCCTAGTGGGTGTGGAAAGTCCACTATTATTCACCTACTGGAGCGCTTTTATGATCCAGCTTCAGGCACTGTGTCTTTGGATGAGGATGATATTAAGTCCATTACTTTAGCCTCATTGAGGTTAAGCAAAAGAATATAGCCGGAAGTTTGATGATTAATTAATTAAGTCTAATTGTAGGTCGCATTTGGGAATTGTCTCGCAAGAACCGAACTTATTCAGTCGCTCTATAGCAGAGAATATCGCCTATGGAGATAACTCAAGGCACTCTACTGACTCGGAAATTATCGAAGCAGCCAGAAAAGCCAACATTCATAACTTTATTACGCAACTACCTGAAGTGAGTAGCTTTTGGTGAAAGAAACAAGTAAGCCGGTCATGGATTTTCAGGGCTACAATACGAAACTCGGGGAAAAAGGAACCCAGCTATCTGGAGGCCAAAAACAACGAATCGCCATCGCAAGAGCTCTGATTAGACACCCGAAGGTGCTACTGCTGGATGAAGCCACCTCGGCTTTGGACGCAGAAAGTGAAAAGGTATTTCAGTCTCATCGCCCCATACTGTTCAGGGTTTATTGCTAAGTGTTCGATACCCAGGTTGTCCAGGACGCTCTGGACAATGCCAAACAAGGCAGGACGTGTTTAACAATAGCGCATCGCTTAACAACCATCCAGGACGCCGACTTGATATGCGTGGTAAATAACGGGGTTATTGTCGAACAAGGGGCCCACACAGATTTAATTGAGAGAAACGGGTTGTACTATCGGTTATACGCCCGTCAACATTACTTTCTGTAGATTATGTACAACTATTAAATATTGTTAAAATTGTATTATATGTATAGAACTTGTAAATTCTGTTGCTATGCTTTTAGACATTCTTTATTCCTAGTAATGATCGTTAGTTACTTATAGATTAGCTGATCATGTTGTTCATTGCATTAGTTCACAATTATTCTTAAAAATGATTCAAAAAATGTTCATTTTTATAACATTAGTGTAATGTATGGGTAACTGAAGAACTCAGCTATTCTTAAAGGATCCCCCACTACACATGAATAAATTGTGTAAGGCTGATCCGTAGACGCAAGTGTATACACCTTACTTTACTTGTTATCACAGAACATTCGCCTAAGGGTTGTTCTGTGCTCGTTATAAAATCCCGACAAGGAAGAATTGACAAATCACTGGGGCATCAAAAGAAGAACATGCTTTCATATTGGCGTAACCTCAAATTCGTTAGTCGCCAGTGTTTAGTGTTTATTAAATTAAAGCACATTTTTAAATTTAATATACAAAATGAGGAGACTATCAGAAGACAGAACAAAAGTTTTGTT
Organism: Dendroctonus ponderosae; assembly: GCF_020466585.1. Taxonomy (NCBI): domain Eukaryota; kingdom Metazoa; phylum Arthropoda; class Insecta; order Coleoptera; family Curculionidae; genus Dendroctonus; species Dendroctonus ponderosae. Next base: position 20,601,812 of record NW_026017110.1, on the reverse strand, counting down.
TGAAAAACTAGCAAAATAGTAAGTAGAATTACCGGCATAAACCCTTAGTTCCTTAAAACTGAAATTCAAGATGTTTTTCCTTGTTAGTAAGGCTTAATTCATATTTTGTTTAGCATTGGCCCCAATATCAAGCAACTGATAGAGAGACCAGATGGTATTTATTGTTTTCGTGAGCAGAAAAACAGAGTTTACTATGTATCCGAAAACATTCTTAAGTTTGCAAATACCATGCCGGCTGATAACATCATTTCATTAGGAACGTGTTTTGGGAAATTTACCAAAACGGGAAAATTCAAACTGCATATAACTGCCTTAAATTATATAGCCCCTTATGCACAGGTAATTAAATCACTATCACCTAGTAAGTAATGTGATTGTGAAAATGCGTTCTTTTCAGTGCAAAATATGGTTAAAATCTTCTGCAGAACAGCAATTTTTATATGGAAACAACGTGACCAAAGCCGGTTTAGGACGTATAAGTGAAAACTGTGAAAAATATCAAGGAGCCTTGGTGTATAGCATGTCGGATCTGCCTTTGGGATTCGGGGTTGCAGCACGATCAACAGCGGAATGTAAAATGGTAGATCCATTAACAGTGGTATGTTTTCATCAATCGGATATTGGGGAATATATTCGATCTGAGGACGATTTATTGTAAGAACGTGTGAGAATGGACAACTTTAAACTAAAAAAAAAAAAACTATTTTTATTTGTTCCCGCCACTAGTCTCCAGGCTTGCAGGGGATAATCCACCGTTTCCCTTCCCAATGTTCCGAAAAATGTATTTCATCTATTTATGCTTTCATTTGTCCATTTTTACAAAAAAAATTTTTTACACAAAACTCTTCCACCTTTCTTCATTTAAACTGCGACATTGTTTTCAACGTTACGCAGTTGTTAATCAATCTAGGAGAGCTCTCAACGGATCCCAAGCCAATCAAAGGGTTTTTTTACGATTAACTCTGGAACATATGTTTTTGGTTTTGCTCTATTTACTGATATGGTCATTAATATACCTCCTTATGGTGTTATTAGATTATTTGCTTAAAGTAGATTTTTTCTTTAAAAAACCGCGAAAATCTCCAGTGGGGGAACCTCTAGTATTTTACAGCAATGAGGACCAACAACTCTCGTAACAGTCTAGTTTCTTGTTTGACTCAAACATTTAATTAGTTCGAAAAACTAATTTCTTGTTAATGTGAGTCAAAATATAAGTAAATTTTCTTTTACAAGTATTCATTAACAGCAAGTAAAATTAACGTTAATGATGGTTTTAGATTTAATTGATCTGGAAATTCAAAAATGTGCCTATATATACATTCGCAAATAGATACATCACTTTCTTTTGTTTTACAGCTTTACTTTACTGTTTCTACATGCCATAATTATTTATTATTTTTACTTTATTTTTGAATGGGTTTAGAAAAGCGGCCACACTGAAACGTTAGTGAAACAAATATTTAATCAAAAGATTAATACTGCAGCTTACAAAAAAATCTGAAAACGATCTTGCTAAGTGCTGGGCCAATTTTTTTCCCTGTGGCATATTTTATAGTAGCTAAAAGTTTTTCGTTTACACTTTCGGAATCATTACTCTCATATGCCTCTTTCAGCAAATATGGGGAGGGATATTGTTGGATTATGGCTAAAGCCCTTTCCACTGACATGCCTCTAATTTGAATCAACATTTTCACGAAAAGATCGCTGACCGTCATTTTCTAAAATTTACCATCATTCATTATTGAAAAAATAATTTACGTTACGGTACTCAGAAGAATTTGCACTCATACCTTGCTTTTCATGGATGCTAAATTAAATTCCTGGAAAATCATCAGGCTAACAAGATCGCTGTTGATATCCACTGGCAGCATATTTTTCTTATCACAGCTTGCTAATGTTTTCGACTAAAAATATCTATTTTTTGATCAAAATAAATTTTCGAATATGAAGTTAATCTACCTTGAACATAATCTCCAAAATATCGGTAAAATTTACCAAATATTCAGCTGTGTCTTTATAATCGTTGGTAAATTTAATGGAAAAGTTCTCTTGAATGGCAGTGTTTGTTGCAGCTTGTCGTAAACTCTCAATTGGCAAACATAGGTTTTTGTTGTTGCCATAATTTTCAATTAAGTAGATCAAATTTTCAATGCCAGATTTTTTTAGCCTAAACTTTTGCTCGTAGTACCTTTAAAAGATGAAAATGTATGAAAACTAGTATCGAAATACACTGAAAAAAGTTGACCATCAGCGGTATAATAGTTATCGACCCTTTTCAATACAATACGTTTTTTAATGGTAGATTAATATTATTTAAGGAGTATGCTAATTATAGTTCGGGTAATAACATTAAAGGAACATTAATACATTTGCACTCACAGTTATACTATTTTACTGATATTGAAATTGTGTCGCCAACTCTTTGCATAAATCATCACAAATAAATAGGTAACTTTTGAGCAAATACAAGCAAAAGCTTTACGTTTTTGTGAATTTTTCATGCAAGAAAATGGCGGAAGTCATAAATAACTCGAGTTTTTCGTTAATGGAAATTGGAGATTTCAAGCAAAATTAATCGTTAACTTTAAAAAAATCTATTAACTTGTACACTTCATAGTTTGCGACTTAGTCCAGGTGGCCCACCTTATAAGGAGAATTAACATTTTACCTCCTATCCTTTATGCTTTGGGCAAAATCATCCATTCGCTTTCGTTCAATGATATACGGTAAAACTAGTTCATTCTGATTTGATCGGTCCCTGCAAGTCCAGGTAAAGTCACCAACTTTTAAATCCTTTACTTCGTATTTTACACCGGATTTGTCCAATTCTCTTAGAAGGTTGTCGTCTTTCACATTTAAGGACCTGAATAGTTTAATACAGCATTAAACGGTTTCTGGATAAAATTTGAAATAAAGAATGTTTTTGGATATTACAAAATCTTTATAAAAAATACCATTAACTTGGAGATATATAAACTTCTTGTGGATAAAATATTGAAAAACAGAGCCAGTTTTCCGATATTTGGAGGCAATTGGTGACAATTCAATCTCAAATTCCAACTTTTATATTACGTTTACTTTTACGACATTTTCATTCCTAGTATTAAAGTTTGATATTTTTTCTTTTTAAGTTGCTTTTGTAAAATATATTCATGTCGACTTTTAAAACCATAATTTGTTTGCTTGAAGTTGGACTGTTTAGGTGAATATTCACAAAAATAAGCAGGATCACGGATTTGTTCAATTTTCATTAAAATACAAGGTATTTCATAATGTACAAGAATTAAAACATTCGAATTAATTCGCATGTTTGTCACCAGTGAAATCTGTGCTCTGTAGCGAGCTATTTTTCATTTGAAGATGTACAAGTGCAACTTGTACATTTTTCTGTTTACTAGACCTTTGGGTTAGAAGCAGCAAACGGATTTTAAACACCGACTACTAAGATTACAAAGGATAACAAAGTTACTTTACCCTGAAGTTTCATTTTTATCCACATACAAAACGATGTCGAATGAATGCGGTTTCAAAATGAAATGTATTTGTGGAGCTGTTCCTGGATTAATGTGATGGTTATTTAACTGTGTGCTTGAGCTCTGAGATGACAAAGCTTTTTTTACTGAGCTTGCAGATGACATCTTTACTGAACCAGTCTTCTGTTTCTTATTTGGTCGTGTGACTGAACATGAGCTTATTGTGTCAGTCGATGCAAACTTGCTAAGAAGTCTTTTCTTCTGATTGTTAGAGCCGTTTTCGGAATCGGAAACTACATTTTCTGAAAGCAATCTGCTGGTTCCATAAGATACTTGAATATGGCCAGCTTTGGGTTCTCCGTCAGAACTATCATCCTCCAAATCGATAATGAAATTTTCTGGTTCATTCGTTGCTACTCCAGCATATGCAACTTCATACCTAACTTTATTATTAGTTTTTGAAGTGATTAGCTGGCTGCTATCCAATTCAAGGCGTTTAGTCTGTTCGTATAATTTCTCAGCTATAATCCGTCCTTCATCTGTTAAAGAAAATTTAGCTGGATTGCTAACTTTTGAAACTAAACGTTTTGATATCAACGTAGCCATTGATGACCAAGCCGTATATCTAGAGCCAGGTTCGGGTTTAGTGAAAGATGAGTCCAGAAAATCTTTGCCATGCTTAATTATATCAGCTTTTAAAAGATATCCAGGGTAATCCTCCAATTTACTTTGTCCATACAAGGCTATTAAAATTGCATATGCCCCAGAGCGATATTTAGGCACGTATGACTTCGAGCTTTTATCTACATGAATTCAAAGTAGGTAAGTATTTGCCTATGGTTATTATAAATATAAATCCCAGTGTCTACCTGTAATGTTCAAAACTGTCTCTTGGTGCGTTGTTTCTTCATCTATTGTAATTGGGGATATAATTTGTTCTTCTTTACTACTTCCATTGGCTTTGTACTTATTCAACTTTTCACCAAGCAGAGCGCACAGTCTCAGATTAAAGCCTTTCAAAATTCTACATTCTCTGCCCGATTCTAAGGGCAAGGGGTACAATCTCAGTGATTTTAAAGCTCGGGGAAAATTGATTTTTGAATCTAAAATAAGAAAATCACTTCGGGAAGTTCACAAACTGCTTGGTACCTTCGCCAATCGGTGCCTGGTCTATCCATTGAATTAACCATTTTTCAAACAGTGGATTGGGATTTCTAGGCCTTATTGAAACACGTTTCATTTCACAGGCGCTCATTTTTATATTTAGTGGTACATAGTTTCAAAGTTTAGTTAGGAATTAAATTGTGGTTATGTTTGTGTTTCTCAAGGGCGCTATTTTCTTCTCTTCAGTTACATACAGTTCAGTTAAATAGCTACAAGCTGTGGTTACATTATCTTATGTATTATTCATATGTTCAATATCATCACTCTTCAGTACAAAAATATTGCAATTTTTTATATGGAGAACGATTCCTTCAATGCGTAGGTACCATAGAACAAGGCTTATACCCGGGTACCCGCATGGATAAAAACGAGGGTACTTGCCATATTATATAAGTTGTATATCCAAAATTGATTGCAAAATTATTACTAATCACTATAACAGAACTGAACAACTGAGTCACTTTTGCTGTGTATTTCTAGTGGCACTCTTTTCTAGACACACCTTGGACAAACAATTAAGACGTTTAGACGTTTTAAGATTTGAGGAGCACAATTTCAAAACTACCTTTAATAAATGTAACATTGACATCAAAAATAAATGTAACGTTGATATGAAAAACAACTGCAGATAGAGATCGGCATGGTTGTCACCAATTAACTGGTTGGTTCCGCGGTTGCCACTGCAGTGTTTCATAAAAAATTGATTGAAATAATTTCCCAAATAGAGAATTTGCGTAAATTTGAGCACATTTTGAAGTGTTTTCTCTGCAATATTTAGCTATATTGCTAGTCTGCCAGACGCCCATTGAACTACTTTAAAATGCTGCTTAAGAGCAAACCGAAAATTGTATCTTCAACAGCTAAACTTCTTGAGGAATAATTTCATTTTTTATTTTTTTTGTGCTCCCTAACTTAACCCTTAAAATAAATTAGGCCAATTTTAAATCACCTTGTAAATTGGATACATCTCTTGCCCAAATTACCACCCTCTCTTTCTTTTGCCAACGACATCATTTTCCTTGAGATTAACGTCAATGTTTCACCCAGTAACTTAACCTAAGTTATTATAATTTAAAAGAAATACATAATATTTTTAAACGTTTTATATTATTTTGAATAAGTCCAAACACCAGCGAGAACATGAATACTGAAATTCGACTGTCGACGACTGGAAAGGTAGAAATTGGTAGAAAAACTAAAACGTTTCATTATTGCAATTGTATCATAGGGAAAGTGCCTGCATGCGGTAACTCACATTGCCAAAGATGCGGTAATATTTGAGGAGATCCCACTGGTGTCTTGCCAATTCTCTTGGAACGAAACTTGCATGTATAAAGCCTGCAATCATTGTTTGAGGTATGGAGGAAATTGGGTGATTTTGACTTTCAAACTATCGCTTTTACACGAATGTTTCTACATCCAAAATTTAGGTTTGTTCGGCTTGTGGCCGCATTTAAAGACTAGTATAATTATGAGATATATGGTAGGTACATACGGGATGATTCAAAAGTTAACGTAACTTTCAGGGATAGGTACCCCTGACCTGAATAGAAAAGCAGTTTCTCTCAACATAAGCCCGGAAAGGAACTGTTTGCAAGACATGGTTATTTAAATGGGAGATAGGATGAAAAACCGAATAATGTGATAATGTAGTATTTTTTGTCTGGGAACATTAATATTCATCTATAGATGCTATATGAGATGATAGATGATAAGAGATTTAATTCAAAAGACACCATAAATGAAAATGTTTTTCAATTTCGATTCATTACCATAAACATTGCTTAAATCCCGTCTAGCCATTATATGGACAGCATCGTGAACCAAATTTCTCTGTTTATGGAAAGTTGGTGAAAATTCAAGTAACAATACCTAGTTATTTTGTTGGAAAAATTGAATCATTTTGCTCATATAAATATTATAAAAATATGATTTCTACTAAAGTAAAGTGAACTTAGTTGTAGTGGAGCAAAGCATGCTTTTATATGCATATAAATATTAAAAGCTTGTTTTTCATTACAGGCCGTTTTAGCATAGACTCATCCAATATTGTAAATTTTGGTTGTTTGAAGTTTTAAATTAGATGGACAACTGTGGTTCTATTAAGCGCAAATCTTTGAATGATCTCGAAAAAGCTTCACGAAGTCTAAAATCTGTTCAAACTGCAAAATCGCTTTAAAAACTTTGAAAATCAAATTACAATTGAATCCAAACGTTAAGAAATTTCCGGAATATTGTTTAGACTCGATTTAAAATTCAATTTTATTTGTTAACGCAATTTGTCAAACTTTAATCAAGTTGCAACGGCTTTATTAATTTTTGCAAATTTATATTTTTTCAAATTTATATTTTTTCAAACGGTTTATGAGATAAAAGCGCTTTAATTCTGGATCAACTCAAAAGTTTAGAAAAATATTTTTTAGCCAAAAAACCAGTTAAGCCAGGTTGGCTATTTTGGCTAAAAAATTAGAAGCCGCAAAACGGTGGAATTTGGTTAGCCAAACTTCGAATCGACCCAAGAATGCTTCAAAAGTTGGTTGATATTTTATCTCGAAACCAATTTTCGGCGAATTTCTACAGATAGAAAGTTGGAAGGAAAAAACTTTAATGTTTCAACTGCATATTGCAGACCCAAGCTTTAACAATTCCTACTTTTTTAAATTTGAGAGTGAAAAAAATTAATATCGATCAATTTTATTATTCTCCATTTAGCGGAGGAATTAACTTAGGAGATAATTTCTTGACCGATACAAGATTTCTATAATTGTCGGGGTCGGGATTACCGTTAATAAGATTTTCTTAAACTTATGTTTATTGCAGATATAATCTCTTTCCCCGGATAAATTTACTTTTGATTCACTCTGAATATTTAGATTAGTTTTACTACTTCTTTCATGTAGTTTGATGATGTGTTGGCTCAACTTGTCTGGGTTCTAAAATCATCTCTAAATATTAAGTGTTCGATTATAAATACTGTTTACAAGTATTTTGATGTAACTTTACAGCTTAAACGTTGACTGGAATGCCATACTTACTTCTCAGTCAGGATTTTTCAATTTTGTACTTTACTTAGCGCAAATTTTCGCACTTGCGTCTCAAAAGTAGCGCACACTATTCTAATGTCTATTTAAACTCGACCGAGACAATATTCAAATGGAATAATGTGCCTGTGAGCGATAAAGTATGAATTATTATTTGAATGACGTTTGGAAACTTTAAAAGCAAATTTCAAATAGAGAAAGCAATTGACGGATTTTGGTTAAAAATGTTCATTAACGGTAATGTTCTAAATTTTTGCGCATATCCTCAAATACCATCAGCCGTAGCTCCATTAATAAGAATTAAAAAACCCAAAACTGCATTTTTTTGGCACCGAAGTCCCTTCCAGAAGACCAAACGTCATTTTCGGACACCCTTATGTAATTGAAAAGCTCACAAACTCAGTTTTTTAATATTATCCTGATTTCCAAACTTAATCCAACAATGTATTAAACAATTTAGAAAGTGAGTACACAATTACTTTAAAAGTTGATACCGTTCATATTTATTTGACTACATGTAAGAAAATTATCCGCTGTCTATAATAAGCATATTTCCAGACCATTAGAAACTGCTGAAGAAAACGTGAGGCGACTCACTGGAAATTCAAGCTGGGTATTGCCGTACCCACAATGCTGCACAACTAAGAAAGAAGACATTATCAGATGCCCGGATTGTAGCACTGAGTATTGCTCAGAAAACTGCAAAACGCTCGCGTTTGATGAGTATCATAAAACCATTTGCTCTCGAACTTTGGACGACAGAAGTGCGCATCCAATAATTCAACTGCAAGAGGCATGGAAGTAAGATTTATGTGTTTATTCTAAATTTTTAAACACTGACAAAAACATCATCTATCGTTTTTACAAAGTACCTACTGACTTTTAACAGTAATTGTTTTGGTTCTCAACTAGATAGATATGTTCTTGTTGTCTGAAATAAGCATATTTTTATTATTGCAGACAAATCCACTATCCTCCAGAAACATCCTCAATTTTTCTTATGGTGAGATTGCTGGCAAAAATTATCCAAGCTCCTAATACAGAAGAAGCAATTGAAACGACTTTGAGTTTCTGCCACCGGAGTGTTAATGAAGATGCAGAATTAGCTCACAAATTCCTAGGAAAAAAGTTTTCGCATCAAGTTAATTTACTTAGAGAGCTGATTGCAAATGCTTTACCTAATCCTAAAGTTCAACAGTTTTTAACACAAGAAGGTTTTCAATCTCTTGTTGCTCTAATCGGTATGTAGCTTGTTTCAATATAACAGCTTAAGAAATATAGAATTTTCAAATGTAGGCACGAACGGCCAAGGAGTGGGCTCCAGTCCCTTTAGTTCTTGGAGACGAAATGTCGAAAAACTGAATTTGTCTGCAGAACAAAAAGAGCAAATAGATTCTCTAGTTGACAGAATATACGATGAGATGTATAGTCATACAGGAGACTTTTTGAACAGTGAAGGAGTCGGCCTGTATGCCAGACAAAGCTGTGCTAATCATAGTTGTGACCCAAATGCTGAAATTAGCTTTGTACACAATAATTACAGGTACATTTTCAGCCTTTAAAATATTTAAAACCATAATTAATTCGGTTGGTTTATACAGGTTGTCACTGATTGCATTGAAAGACATTCAACCAGGTGAAGAAATATGCATTAGTTACTTGGGAGATTGCGATAACGAAAGGTCGAGACATTCCAGACGAAAAACTCTGATGGAAAATTACTTATTCGCTTGTGAATGTTCAAAATGTTTAGCGGAAATTGACGATCCGGATGTAACTAGTGAAGAAGAAATGTCTGCAGAAGAGGACGATTAGTTACATTTTTATATCAGAAATATGGTTTGTAATTTAATAAAAGATTTAACACCATAATGACCTAAGTTTTGAAAATACTATAATTATATTGGTCCCGCTAGTCTGGGATACTAAGGTTGAATAAAACCAATCCAGATTGACTACGCGCTATTTTATTATGCAAATAAGTTCTATTCCGCGAAGATATTGTTTATCATTACCATCGATCCAGTTGTTTTGTGTCTACACGAACAAACTGATTAATTTTCGGTTTCGGTGGGAAAACACCGAAACGTTTTTATTTAATGACTAAATTATGATAATCTAAATAAATGACTAAACCCCAGGAACATTGTTTATGTCGAAAGGAAAACTTACATGATTAATTACTTATTTCAAATGTTAAATGTCTAAATTCTAATCAATCAAATTGTTTCGCTACTGGGTTACAGGAATCAAATTAATTAGTTGATTGCTACTCTCAGCTAACTCGGCAATAGAAACTCTGCCCCGTTGTCTAATAAATTTGGCAACAGCGTCCATTTCGCTTTTAGAGACGTAAATAAATTTTCCGCGATCGTCTATAACTCCGGTCAGAATATCATCATTCTGTAGATCCTTGATACGGTCAAGACAGGCTTGGGTTTTCAGTTTGAAACGTGCTGCCAGATCTTCAATTATAATTACTTTGTTATCTTTTATGTGGTTAACAAATTCCTGGAGCAAGTTTTGGGAATCCTCTTGATCACCTAGAGATTTTCGAAATAATTCACACCTAGGACTAAAAGTGCGCCAATAGCTTACCTTCTTCGTATCCCTCTTCTTCTACTTGGAAAGCTTCCTTCATTTTTAGATATTCTTCCTGTTCCTTCCTTTCCTTTTCTTCTTTGGCTCTCTTTTCTTCCTCCTCCTTTGCTTTCTCTTCAGCCTCTTCTTTTTCCTTTTGCTTTGCTCTTTCTAGTTCTTCTAGCTCGAGTTTCTTTTGCCTAAATAATAAAAGAACTTGAAGTGGAGTAGGTTTATTTTTTGGTTTATTATTCCGCTGTGAGTGAGAACAATGAAAAATATACAGTAAAGAACTAAGAAAATAAATACTAGAGAATGGAGTGTGATCTATGGAATCCAAATGTGGAGCGTAATGAGGAGACAATAAAGATAAATTGACGTCTTAGCGGAAACAAGCTGTAGTTTTCATAAATGTTTTTACATTTAGGAATGTTTTCCGGGCTTTGAAGCCGTGGTCTATCGGAATTTCTTCCTGACGTTTCGTCCACAACTGCGGTGGACATTTTCAAAGGCGATGAGGCAGTAGGCGAAGTCGTATTTATGCAGCCCAGCCGTGTGTGCTCATGCGTGGGGGATAGGTGGGGTTCCAACGCTTCGGCGCACATGCTGTTTGGCGCAAAACGCGCTTCCAATCTGGATTGAGTGCCGTAATTTCTTCTTTTCTGTTAAAATTGTTTTGGTGTTTAAATATTTCTATGGCCTCTCTGGTGAGTCTCGGATAGTATCCCCCCGGGTACCCATCCCCGACGCATGAGCACACACGGCTGGGCTGCATAAATACGACGGGGAATCCAGCAGTTGAATCAGTCTTAGTCGGAAAGCACGGGAGATCACTTCGCCCACTGCCTCATCGCCTTTGAAAATGTCCACCGCAGGTGTGGACGAAACGTCAGGAAGAAATTCCGATAGACCACGGCTTCAAAGCCCGGAAAACATTCCTAAATGTAATTTAACCGGCCGTGAAAGCCTTCATAGTCTGATAAATGTTTTTGATCGATTTTATGACTCCACGACATCGATCACTCAAAAAGATTACTGGAACACACATTTCTGGGTAGATTTCGAAGGAAGGATATTAGGAACATATAAAGGACACAAATACACATCCTATAGGTCGCAGATGATGTGGTAAGTTGAGACAAAATGCAAAGAAGGAACACATATGACTAGAATGAAGGTAAAAGAAGAAATTGTTTTTTCGGTCAATCTAAAATAGTTGTAACGTTAAACCGTTAAATAACAATACCTTTCTAATCTGGATTTCTCTTCAACTTCACGCGCCGCTTTTTTTTCAGCCTTTGCTTCCAGCTTAGCTCTCTTCTTTGCGCCAATTTTCCCATCAGGTAGCTCTATTTCCTGAACTTCTGCTTCGTCTTCACTTGGAGGTTCGTTTAGATCTTGAACTAGAATTGAATATAATAAGATACACGTAATGATTCTATCAATAGCAACACGATTAAGGTGGAATTAAAAAAATATGGATCGTACTTTAGGAAAACGACAAACTCCCCTCGCATTACCGTTTAATTTCGGTTGCTGCTAACGCCTTCTATGTCTTTTTTAATAAAATCAACTTCATCATTCTTGAAAGTTTTTTGGTGAAAAGCTTTCTTTGATTTTTCGTTCACATATGGTTGAATACGACAGAACAAGAACATAAAAGACAATATAGACATATAATAACTAAATTTAAATCTGCGGTAATAGAAGCAAAAAACCAAAGCTGGGAAAATAAATGTCAGGAACTACATACATTTATTGGTGAAAGGAAATCAAAAGATCCTGAACGTTTATAAAAAATATGAGATGCAACAAAATTTAACAATAATAATAAACTCCATAGATCCTGAAAAATTTGACAAACACAAGAATTACTAGTGGAAAAAAGCCTGAATACAATACAATCCATCAACACGAAGCACCTACTGGTAGAAGGGGAGCCAGTAATTACTACTTTTAAAAGATCTTAAAAAGCCATATTATTTAAAAAAAATAGATCCGCTTCGGTCCAGAGGGAATATACGCAGAACTTATCTAAAATGGAAACTGAAAACTGGGTAACCAGCACAAGTGTCATAATATAACGGAAATATAATATAATAAAAACGGAAAAAATATCTTACGTTGTCAAAGTGATTAGAGGTCTAAAACAGGGCTGCTGCCTGGCCATACTATTATGTATTATATATTATCTATTATAATATATGTAGATGAAACTCTCAAACAATGGAAAATAAAGTGTAAGGGAACGGAACTGAATATCGGAGATACCACGTTATACACACCACACTATGCAGATGACCAGGTAAAAATTGCTCAAGACAAGGAAGACCTGAGTATATGTATGTCCAGAAAGCTGATAGAAAGAATGCAAAAACTGGGAACTAGAGGTAAATTGAAACAAAACCCAATATCTGTACATAGGGGAAGAATCGGCAGATGACCTGGACCTAGAACATAAAAAAATAAGATGATAGGATGATAAATGCATATATCTGGCAAAAAAAATGACCCAGACAGGACGATCTGAGGACAGAATAACCAGACAAGTGGCAGGGGCACTAAAATCAATATTAAATATTAAGGCAGAAAAACATAAGCTCAGAGACAAAGAACAATATCTTATTGAAATCAATCAACAAATTGAATATTGAATATGAAAGTTGCTATCTATGGCTCAAAAGTATGACAATTAACAGAAAATAGTAGTTTTCGATACAAGGGCGAAAGAGATTTTCGCCCTCGAACCGAACAATATTTTTTATTCGAACAAAGGACATAACACGAATAATAAGTTATAATAAATAAACATAGCCAGAAATAAAAGCCGTCAACTTCATATTTAAAATTTGATGTCAATGCCATTTTTGAAATTGTCATGTTTGACGTTTGTAATTTTTCAAGAGTACTTTTGTAAGCAAATACAAGTGAAACAATCCAAGTGCTGCTTTCACGGTATGGTGTTTGTATAAGATGCATATTTTGCAAAAAATTTGGGCTTTTTAAAAAACATCGAGTTTTGTTTGTGGCAACATCGGCGAGTGCAAAAAATAGACCATTTGAATGACTTTGAGACTGAACTTGTAACAAAGTTATAACTTCGAAATTATAAGTAAACTTTAAATTATGATCAATAGTTCTCTATAAACCTACGTAATTCATTAAAAAAGCCTGTCGTTTACTTTCTAATGAAAATACTTCAAAATATTTTATGACAGTGGCACGTCGAATTTGTCAGATTTACTTTTGCGCGCATGTGTGTAAAAGTAAAACAAATGCCTTCATGGTGGCCGAGCGGTCGCACCGACAGGCTAGCAGCTAGCAACCTGAAGGTGCGAGCATAGAGTAAGTAAAATAATAAACTATGGTGCGAGGTTCGAATCCCAGCCGTGCACATGCAAAAGTTAAAAAGTAGCGAGCCGGTAAAATTGCCCTAATAAGGAGCAGGACAAAAAAAAAAAAAAGTAAAACAAATGAACAGTAAAGAAAAGTGCTTCTTTTTGATCATCGCTTCCCATCGAAAAAACTTTGAGATTCTTTCGAATAAAAACTTACGGACAATTTAGTAGCAGTTAAAAGGAATTTTTGGAGAAGAGCAGCGATAAAATCTAGATTGGAACATCTGAAAAATTAAGGCTTAAGAAAACAAATAAAAGTAAAAGAAACAATCGTAGAAGACATTTACAGAAAAACATGACATGACATATAACACTTACTACTAAGGAACACTGCCAAGGAAAATATTGGAGTGGATACCCCCAGAAAGAAGAAAAAGATGACCGCCAACAACCTGGATACAAGGGATTATAAAAGCGATGTCAGTCAGAAATCTCTGAGGATGACTGACAAAACAGGCAAGCCTGGCAAACGGGAATCCAAAAGCGTTTAACGTTATGAACACACATCATATGTATATAAATGTTCTTCTCGGTGATAATGTCGCTTGAGGTTCTCGGAATTTGTAGTTTTCTCTATTCTTACCATAAAGATCACTTCAAATTAAGCACTCAGTGAAAATTTTGCCTGGAGGGTTCATAAATTAAGCCAAACCTTCTTTCTTTCACGATTTTCTAAGATTGTGCACCTCAAAGTATTAAAACACGCGTCGCTATAGCATCCAGATACTACAATATGTATAATCTTATCCAATTTATCGGTATAAAATATAAATGTTTACGAATGTAGTTACACATTGAAAGTTTATTGACTTTGTCAAAGAGTATGAATATTTGTTTTACAATCAAAACGCAAATTAATAACTGGAATATTACCTTGTGGCCTGAAACGTCTATGTGGAGCTCGTCTTCTTGGCACAGCAGCAATAACCTGGGCAGGCCTGTTAACTGGTTCATCATTGGCATCTTAAACAGAAAAGATATTTCAGCATATGTAACTTTAGATCTTAGATCGTTCCAGGTAACTTACCTCCAGAACCAAAAAATATTATTAGTAAAAGTACCAAAACCGAGAAAGCAGTAAGTGAATATGCCAAATTTGTTTCGATGAAAAAACATATTGTTTCTAAAAGATCAGGCATTATTACAGAATTTGGTGTATATACTAGATATATATTATCAAATTGTAAATTCTTTAACAATCTGTTTGCAAATGAAACAGATATTTAGATTCAGACATAGAACAAGCCTTAGTATTATTATTTAGACTGGCGGTCAGCTGTCAGTCTTGGAATGTGTAACCAGCTGTTGACCACATAACATCTCCCAGCGGGTTGTTCTGTTTAATTTGTGGAAAAATCAGAAATTATTTTTTGTGTCTATTATTATTAAAAATCACCACGAAAAATACATTATAGAAAATGTAACAGAATTAATTAGCTTCCATTTCATTAAACTAAGTAGGTATTTACTTAAATTGCTTCAAATAAAACATAAATTAATACTTTTGCTTAAATAACTTATTTCATTCTTTGAAATCCTATCAGCTTGTTGCCCGCTCTCAGTAAAGTAGCCGAAAGGGCTATACTGAGGAGACTCAAGGAGGTAACGAGCGAGCTTGATTTGCTTCCGCCTGAACAGTTTGGATTCCGAGGAAAGCATTCCACGGAACTTCAGCTGCTCAGGATAGTAGAAAGATGCA
>NW_026017110.1:20531894-20585785 GCF_020466585.1 Dendroctonus ponderosae | reverse complement strand
TGGGAGCCACTAAGAGAGTTTCTCACAAGGAAAGCGGCTGAAGACTTCGAGAAAGCTGGAAGGCACTCCAACGAAGAGCTACGAAATCTTGTAAATTACACACTTGAAGATCTGGGACCCAGGAAAAAAAGGCCCAGACACCAACTAGCCCAATAGGGCAACAGGTAGCAAACGGCGTAAGCTGTAAGTGAGGTTATGTAGAGATAGTAGCTGTGGATAGTAGTAATCACAGATGTACTCTGTAAT
Organism: Dendroctonus ponderosae; assembly: GCF_020466585.1. Classification (NCBI taxonomy): domain Eukaryota; kingdom Metazoa; phylum Arthropoda; class Insecta; order Coleoptera; family Curculionidae; genus Dendroctonus; species Dendroctonus ponderosae. Next base: position 20,585,539 of record NW_026017110.1, on the reverse strand, counting down.
CTGTGGTAGCAATTAGCATGCACATAGAAGTAAGGTGTAAATTAATAAGATGCCCATGCTAGCGAGCAGCTATCATGGAGAGAATGCGATGCTATGGCATACGGATGCCGGAGCTGACAAATTCTTAGAGAGGACTACAAGTTTTAAAGGATAACTCCCGAAAACTCGTAGTACCAAAAAAGGGGGTTTTTTAGTTGGTAAGAATCCAACACTACCCAGGGTTCGAAACACTGGGTGTCTTCCCGAAGATTTTTATTCCTCCAGCCGCCGAACAAACAAAAAAATTCTTTGAAATGCAAAATTGTTTTTGATTATTATTTGATTCTGGAGCAGAGTAGCAGAGATTAAATTAATATTAGACCAGAGACAAGTGTCTCTGATTAGACAGTTAATTATTAATTCAAAGGAAAGGGGGGTGCAATCCCAAATTCCTGGGGATTTATTGATGAGTATTGGCAGTCCGCCAGGGTGCCCCGTAAGCACATGATCAAAAGGGTGCTTCGATATGGTTTGGATTAAACGAAGACGATTTGACCTAATTTTTGTTAACAAAAAATATATGGCGCCTCTGCTATTGATGGTCAAAGTTCTTCAAAAAAAATATCTTTTTTGAAATATCGTGAGGATGGTGCGATGTATTTTGGTAAAACTCGCTGTAAACTTGTTCTTATGTAAGACTCATATTTTAATGAAACATTCGAGTTCATCCGTGGCACAAAAACTACCAGAACTTTTTATTTGCTGGATAAAATCAACTCATTTTTTTTTATTGACGCACTAATCATTTATTCACAATTTTGTGCTCTTTTTAAAATCTTCTATCATTCATAGTTTTTGAGTTTTTGCGAAAAGAAATATTTCTGTTTTCTTGCCACTTAACAATGTTAGACATTAACTGCAAATATCGTGATACGACGCATAAATTAATTGTCACTCAATGTCACAAATTCGTTTCGAATGACTTTTTCTAATTAAGAAGTGACCGACATGGTCAAAGTTTTAGGGTTTTGCCAAGACAACTTGCGTTTACGCGTCGCATATTTGCGGTTAATGTCTAACATTGTTAAGTAGCAAAAAAACAGAAATATTTTTTTCGCAAAAACTATGAATGCTACAAGATTTTGCAAAGAGCACTTTCCAAAATTAGATCATAATTTGAAACTAATAATAACCATGTACGTAAATTCAAGTCGTTTTATTCTTAGGAACCAACAGGAACTAAGAATTCTAGAAGCAGGTAACCAATTATTACGACATTTCAGGTTCATACTTTCGTAAGCGTAATACCAAATGATTAATGATGGTTTGCTGCGACTTGATAAGCTCGTGAAGATTTTGTTTTTCTGTAACCTCCAGATTTATTCTTGCTTTTTCCAAATCACTTTTGTCTCGTCGCTCTAATAACTCGACCTCTACTCTCTTTTCTTCAAGAACAAGTTTTCTTTCTTGAATTTTTAGCCTCCTATCCTCTAAATCTATTTGCTTTAATTTAATTTTTTGTTCTCTGTCTGATTTCTCCTTTAAATAATCATTTGCATTTTTCCTTGCAGATTTAATGACATTTGTTCTTTTCCTATTTGCAGCTAAAAATAGAGAACGAGTTGTGTTAACTTACTATATACTTGAAACATGGAATTAAGAAATACCTACTTACTCATTATTCTTTTAACTGGTGTATTTATTAACGGTTTTTTTGCTGGGTCAACTTCTCCATCATCACTTTGAAGAAGAATTTCGTCCTCTTGTTGCATATTAATGGCTAAAATTGACCCTTCAAATGCTGTGCCCTTAAGATCACTCATGGATACGTCGACAGCCTTAAAATTGTCTGATAAAATTACATATGTTTTAATTATAGGTCATATTTCAAATTTATCATCAAAATCTATAAGAGTATTTGTAGCATTTACACTTACCATCCTCATTGTCTGTAAGTTGCCTTATTTCGTATTCGTTCGAATACAAAATTTGGGTGTTAGCCAGTGAATCATCATTTGCAGTTGATTCTGGCTCCGCTTTTATTAATTGCAATATTTGCATTTCTTTGGATATTGGTTTTTTCTTATTTAAAAATTGTGTGGCCCTACACAAATTTCGAACTTCTTGGAGTAGAGTGTCCCTCTCGCAATAAGGTTCTATTCCAGACCTATGGTAAATATTAAAAATAAATGATAAACATAAATAAAAAAACAAATAAACTCCTAGTTATTTATGACCACGTAATTACACATAACAAAGGGACATTTAGGCAAAATGTCCTTGTCCTCTCCTTATACGAAAATTAAATTGTAAAAATCAAAACCGTTTGTGAGTGATGATCCAACGGTAATCGGATTATTTTAAAACATGATAGCTGTTTGTAATCAAAATACGTATACGAAAATACTTCAGTGCCATTTATTCTGGACAAATAGCCTTTACTAGTCACTACCTACTTACGTTTTTTGATGTGCATTGTCTTTTTTCACAAAGCCTTCCAGTAACAGAAACAAATGGCTTTTCAGGGTTTTTATTAAAAAGCACTTTCCAGTCTGCTGTTCTAATCGCTTTTGAATAACTTCCCATCTTTCTGGCTTGTTTGTCGGATTTTCACACAAAAATTCTCTAATTAATGCTAAATCATCGTCGTATGTAAACCGCAGTCTTTTATTTATTTTCTCCATGACAAAATCTATAAGTCAACAAAAATAAGTCCACAAATCACGTGTTACTGCAAAACTTGTTTGAGAAGTCGTGGATTCAAGATAGTGTTACGGAAACAGCCTATTAAGAAAAATAAGAATCAAATTGCGCCAAGCCCTAAAAGTTCACAGATCACACGTCTTGTTAACATATGCACATGCGCATTTGATGTTTAGTAAGACCTGCCATTAATATTAATAAAAATAAGGTTTGTACCTGCCGTTATTTGTGCACTATTTACGCTTGCTATAATTTCATTCTTATTTCATTTCGGTTGGTTCCGTGACACCTTAGTGTATCCATGAGTTCTCAAACATATGAGTAATCCCATAATCTATTTATTAAGCACTTTTAAAATAAAATTATGTCCAAGATATAATAATACTTTTAAGTGATTCATTTAACACTGATACAGAAATACTAGATAGTCTAAACACACACTATAGGTTACAAATCAAAATGAAATCTCAATAACCCCTTGCTTTGCCAGCTCGCATAACACTGTTATGATAGGAAAATAATGTCTGGCATTAATTCATTTACACCTTGCAATTATTAGTGAACGGGCACTAAACAAGTTTTTCCAAATCTCTCTAATATTGGCACGCATAAACTCTGTAGCATAAACCTTATAAGGGGCAGGCGTTACTAAAAATCTAATGCGCACCTGCAGAATGATGTCAATATAGCGGCGGCACTATTAGTGGCAAAGTTGTAACGTTTGTTCAATAACTTGCAGGAATCAATATGTAAAAGGGAACATCGTTTTCACCCCACTTTCACCCTGGACTTCGATGGAAACTGTGCATATACGTTTTTAAAGTACTATTTAACGTCGAACTCCACCTGCAAACCTGCAACCCACAATACATAGCCAATCAGCTTATTTCAAACATAAATAGCAAGAACTTGGCAACGTCGATACGGTTCATTCACTTTCTTCTTCTCCTTTATCTATGGCATCACGCCTCAATTCTAGTTGATTATAACAGAGACAAGTACTTGTCTCTGATTATAACCCAATTTAGTGCTTTTGCAGTGCTTCATCGCTGTAGGCAGTTGTTTTGCTTGTCTCAGAGACATTATTGGTAATGGTATTTTGAGGAGTTTTATTCAGCTTTTAGCGACATGGATGCTACAGTGAACGACTTTTTTAAGGAAATAAAAGAGCTGGTAACCAAGAGTGAACCGAAGGTCCAGGAGGAAGGTAAAGATCAAAGTTAAGCTTCAAATGAACATTCACAGAGATCGTTATTTTTCACTTGTACACGTTGCTGGTCAATTTCCAGTGGAACCAGACTGGAATAAAACTAATAACCCAGATATTATATCTAAATATTTTTCATTTTATTTAGATTTACGTATATTTAATTACATTTGTTCTGTACTTATCTATCTATTAAAAAGTTCTCTATTTACTATTAACACATCTTCACCTGAAAATGCTTATAAGACTTTGTTATTTTTAGTATGGCATGAATGCTTTGATGAATTAACTGGTTACTCCTATTTCTGGAACACCCAAACAGATGAAGTGACTTGGGTGCCTCCCAAGTCCTATAAACGAGCAGAAAACAACCCAAAGAAAAATACTACAAAAGCAGTAGTAGAAAAAGATAAGAAGAAGGTTGAACTGTTTGTACCTCCAACAACAGGAAATGTTCCTCAATGTTCAATGCCTGAAGCAAAGGTCTACTCCATACAAGATACAATGAAGGAATCTGAGCCAGTTAAAAAACAACCTATCGGACGGAAGCACACTGCAAAAAAGCCTGTGCTTAAAAGGCCATTTAGGAAATCTGAAGATTCTGATGACGAGTAAGTGATATAATTGATTCTTACTAATCCCGACACACAGTTTTATACAGTTTCAAACAAATTAATTTAGTACATTCCCTATAATTGATTGAACTATTTTTCAATATTTTTTTACAAGCAATGGTTTTATAACGCGAGAATCGAAACGAGTGAGTGTTAAACCAACAAGATATTGTTTTCTAATAAAAATTTAAAAATTGATCAGAAAATAGTTTTCTCCTTGAAGGGTAGAAGATGGTTTTTTTACGCAAACATTGGGTGGACTTGAAGGGAATGGGAACACTTTTTATTTCTAGTGGGATTTTTTTTTTCTTTTTTTTTCCGGTGAGGTTTGGGAAATGCTCTTTTATGCACTCCCAGAGCTGGTGGTCTGTCGCTCTGGGTTGTGTGGGACCCAAGCTAAGCTGTTTACCCCCAAGCTAAGCTGTTTACCTTCACTAAAACCCTTTCCTCACCGCCGAGGTGGTGTTTGGCCTTGCACCGCGGTCATTTCTGCCCTATTGTGCCCTCGTATTTTACTCCCTCATTATCCCTGTGTATTCAATGAATTCCAGAAGAATTCTAGTGGGTTTACCCAAGTGTATAAATATTACCCTAATTAAAACTAATAAATTAAATTACTGAATCGCAAATGTTTTTGAGTAAAAAAGACACTAAGTGTTTGCTATTGGGATAGACCGTTTATAAGGAAATTTAGCTTTTATACACATATACATGGTAACCTCCTGTACAAGCTTATTTATTAAATATTAGCGTATCCAGTGATAGGAAAACAAGCGCCTAAACTCAAAGGGTTCTTGAGATGTGACCAGAAAGCGGGATCATGTTTAAGCAGATGGCTCAATTTTGCCAAAATCGTGTACAACAAAAGTTTATGTGTAAAATTTGAGTTTTGTGAGAACATTGTGAATATTTTCCAATCGATGTTTCATCTGAGAAATGTGCTCTTTAATTATATTTCCGAGGTATCGAAATGGCTGACACTGGCAAAAGTTGTTACCGAGATATGAGCAAAAAGTGAAACGAGCGGTGTAGCTCTAATGATGCTTGATATGAAACCGCGTAAAATGAAAAATTATTTTGGAATTTCGCTTTTCGTGTGCACTGTCTTGTTTTTTCTAGCGATATTTCATCCGATAAATGTGCTTTTTGATTATTTAGCCAGTCGGGTTTAAATAAGCGCAAAGGCATAATTTATTCCTCAGGTATGAACAAAAAAGGGCCTTAGTACTTGAAATGATGACCTTATCCTGTATCTACTTAACTTTGTAATATTCAAAAATATTGAAAACTGTTGGGTGAGGTGTTTGGGCTAATCAGTCAATCGGTGACGGCAGAAAGAACCATTATTTATTTAACCCGAATTGCAGCCAATATTATATATGGATTATACAAGGAAAATGTTTTTTTCCCGCTATCTATTGAGTGATTAACCCAAACACCCAAAGCAACATTGTTCAGCAGTTAGCATCACGGTCACCAACAACCTACAACATTTAAAATTATATATTCTTGTTGAAATGCCACTATTTTTCAACTCAAGTTTCACTTGTTTATCAGGATTTTACATCCACTGACCAGCAATATGTCAACGAGCGCTACAACTAATGTTTCACTTGGTAAATGTTTTATTACTTCTCTATATAGTGGCATAGAAATGAGCGCGCTAGGATTGAACCATGCGTTAGGATTGATATACTGGACATATTTTGTAACGTTTTAGCTTAACGTTATTGAACGAAAGAAACAAAATTCTCTATAGTTTTTCTGTTTTGCGTTTTTGTCGAATTCCTCAAAGCTATTTACTTTTATTAATTAAAACCGTCGGTCACTGTAGATATATATATTTGTGATTTTCAGAAAAATTGAATTGATTACGGAGTATGCAGCAAATAGTGATTCAGATAATGACGATAAAAATAGTCAGCCTCCTTTGGATCAAAATAAATCCACAGAATCCCCATTAACGTTATCCTTATTGGGGAAGGATTCGATATTGTTAGACCAAAATCCAAAAAGTAGTACATCAGTTGTGGTAAGCTATGTCGATTAAAAGTTTTTTTTAATGAAATTTAGTTTCAATCTCGTTTAAAATCGACTCTTTATACTCCTAATGATGAAAAAAACGTGCTGAAAGTGCTATTTATATATGCACTAGTGATACATAAGTTTTCAACCTGAAGGAGTCGTAAACTATGTAATGATGATATAACTGCTAGAGTTCTCCCAGCGCTTGGTTGAGAATTCGCAGCGTCTGAACACAATCTTAGCAATAAAGTGGATAATTATTTTAAGTGTATTCGCTAATCATAATATTTTCAATATGTAATATCACATGTGTATCACAATTTGTTTAAGATAAAAAGTTAATGCTATTTGAATAATTATTTCTATATTACAAAATTGTATTAACACCAGCGTGAACTTTTAATGTTATTTAAAAGTAAATGTGTACCTACAATTACTATATTTCTAACACAAAACGTTTTTTTTAAGCCAAAGCAAAGCGATTCCCAGACTGACGAAGAAGACGATGATGATGATTTGGATATCCTTGCGAAAATCCAGCAAAGGGCGCAGGAATTGAAAAAAATGGGCGGTGAAGTGCCATCCAGTGTTAAACAAATAATAAAGAAGACGGAAATAATTGAAACTCCTAAAAAACCTTCTGTTTCCGGATTTTCTTTAGTAGCTGGCAAGTATTTAAACCTTTCGTATTATAGTGCTTATTTAAACATTAAGTTATTACTAAATTCAAAATTTTCCGCACACTCTCAGGCTACAATAGTGATTCCGAAAGCGAGCCAGAATTACAAGAAGCTCCCCCCATTAGGCCTATATTTCCTGTGGCATGTCTACCTATAAGTCCGATCGTGGAAACCTCACATAGTACACTATTTCCCATAACAAAGCCCATCGACGTGAAAGATTTTATCAGTTACGAGCCACCAGCAAATGAAGTAGCGAAAGAAGCGAAAACAAATAAAGTGGAAAGTAGCGATTTTGATAGCAAGGCCTTTCAAAGAAAGCGGCGAATTGGAATATCGTTGGTAAATAATGTCAAACGACCAAAAGAAGATGTTATTCCTGGAACTGATTTTGTTGGTTTGGGCTTCAAATCTGAAATCGTGGATAATGGCTATATTAAAACCACTAATGAAGATGCACCCGTTGCATATCCAGGTTTTCAAAAAGGGGGAGTGATGTTTGTTAAGTCGGATGTTTTAAATTCTACGGTTAGCCAGGAAAAAGGTCCAACGAAAGAAACAGATCATTGCCTTTTAAACAAGAAGCAAGCAGAAGATGACTACACTATTCTCCGCGAAAAGTTGTTGTTTTTAGGGGAAGGACGAGATGTTGTTTTACCCGTTCAAGTTATGATTATTCAGGCAGAGGTAATTTAATAAATGTTATTCATTGTTAATCTATGCAAAACTCCGGTTAAATCTGTTTTAGACTCTATTTCAAGCAATGAAGGAGGGAGGTTTAAATATTTCATACTTGCGTAAATGGTTAAGCGAGACCTGCTCTGACCTAGTGAATTTAGAAAAAGAAGCAGCTCCGGAAGGGTGGCTTTTGCAGTGGGATAGGTATGAACCTTATCATTATAGACAAGTAGTCCTCGAACTATATCCATCCTAACAGGCCACTCCTTTCATGTAATACTTCCCTAATTACTGCTATCCGATTAAAAATGACCCACTCTAGACAATTATTAACTTAAATCTGGATGGAAACGGGGGACTAGTGCGGCTGTGAAGGTAAGCTTTGAGCAACATATTATATTTATTATGTTTAGCGATAATCGATTTAGTCTTCAATTGCTTTTCTAAGACAGCAGATAAAATAGATACTGTGATAATGTGGTGGTTTATATATTCATCACTTGAGTATTTTGAAAACAACATTGAAGGCAGTAAAGAATCAAATTAGTTAACATTGGATAGCTTGTTCAGGAAGTGCTATCGAGCTAAGGATGCTGAAATAGTAACTTCAACTAAAGTAATTCTAATTAATTTTTGTATGCAATGAACACAATATTTTATCCAATGGATTTCAATATTACTGCATTTTTTCTACCGAGATGATGATACAATATAGAAAACATTTGTAGTATTTTCAAAAATCTGCCATTCCCATCTTTTAAGTCTAAAAATGGAAAATAAATATCTCTTAGAAATCCCTTGTTTGTCGTTATTGATTTTTGTTGTACTTTCATTTATTTAGTCGTTTTTTATTATCTCACGTAGTTATGTTGTTAAAAACTTGTTTCCTATTAATATGTAAAAAATGGATAAATCTATTTTATGTTGAGTTTTTGTTGATAACCACACTAGACATCTGTTGAAGTAATTTCAAATTATGTTTTTGAAGCAAATATGCTTATCCTGATATCTATTAATGCCCTGCATAATAGCTACGACATTCGACCTAAATGTGAAAGAAATACTTTTACTTTTTTAGCGGAAGAAAGAAAAATGTTGGGAGCTTGAGCCACATTTTCACAACTAATTGGGGACACGGGGTTTCTATAAAAAAATACCTAAATGTTTTCAGACATTTTACAGAAACTTACAGTATTAATAACCAAAGGCGAGCTCATGTAGGGAATGATGATGCTGCATCAACATGTTGAGAGTCTTAAGTTATATGATCCCGATTGCCAGTTTACAACATTGTATTTATCTAGATTATGAAGAAGCATGTGCTACTGTTATGGTACCAATGAGTACTTATGCCTGTGCATAAGTTAACAAAAAATAAACAAAAATAAATATCGTGCCCAACAATTGTAAATTTTGTACACATTTTAACAAGATTTGTTTCTGTTTGTCATGTTTTAATGGGTGTTTTGGTTTAAAAACATAGCGTATAATTTAGTTGAACAATATCAACTAGGCAATGTCACATGCACTCTATTTGAATTAGTGTTTTGTCCTCTTTAGATTTTTGCTCGCAATTTTCGGACATCTTGTGGATGACGACCAACTACATTTTTATAAGGATATTATATTAAAAAGTATAATTTTAAGGAAAAAATCACCCATCAAAATGATTATTAAATCATTGATTCTTAACACTCTGTGTTATTATATCAAAATGAGTCCGCTTCTGATTCGGTTAATATTATAATTTTTATTCAGACTGGCTTTTCAAAGATAAAATATTCAGCAAATGTGTCTTTAATGCCCAAAACTCCTTACAGGGAGTTAATGTATTTTTGAAGAAACATTAAGCGCTGTAAGAGTTAATTAAGTACACCACTTATAACCATATTTATAAACCGATATTGAAGGTTTGTACCCTAATATTATTAATTTAATTTAAATAATTAATAGATCCATAGTTGATTGTGACTAACCGAACGATTTTTATTTAGGTTAAGATGCCACCTAGAATATTCGAGAACGTCCTGGATCACCACTGCCATGGAGGATATTAAAAACATGCATTTTTATTTCGTAACATTTGTTCTATATTTAGCACAATGATTTCTTTATTATGATGCATTGAGAAAAGGTAGAGTATAAGGAAAAATTTGCCCGAGGAAATAATTTTTCCTTGAATGGTTTAATATATTTCAGTTAAACACGGTGTTTTCCATAATACCAGGAATTGCGTATGCTCTTCATATGTCCTGTTTTCAAGTTCGAAATCGTATTTTTCATCATATTTTTCGATGCTATTATTTACTACTAGACACCATTTTCTTGATCTATTGCAATAATTGCTAGAAGCAAACTTTGAAGTTTTGGCTATAAAATTTTTTGAGAAAAGTGTAGAAACCCGGCTGCTATTAGACGCTATTGGAAGTGTAAAAAATCCACTTTAAAACTTACTTGATTGTATCGCGTATTTTCTACTCTTACTCTATAAACACGGTTGGCTAGAAAAATATTCCATCTGCACTCAGTTTCAAAAACAGTGACGCACCTGGTTTTTTGGTAAAGTTTGCGGTATACAGTTTTCAAACTATACTAATTAATTGATTTTGAAGCTTAATTTTCTGGATGTTATCACAATGGTAAGAAATGTTTTTTTTAAACGATATGACGATTGAAACACCCTGTGCGTTACTGTTTCACTTGAAGCTTAAATTTTGAAATCGCGTCTTTTTGTGGACATTGCTTTGTGGACATCATTGCTTTATTTTCCAAATTAGCAAAATTGCAACATATTTAATAATGTGGTTTTAACAAATTGTCGTTAAAACAAAAAATAAAAACACGATATAATAGAGGAATGTAATAAACTTGGTATTTTGTATTGTCGCTTTTAGCGGCTCTCACAAAACTACTATGCCTTGCCGACCCGAAACTAAAAAATAAAATCTAAATTGGTTAATTGCTATAAAAGAGAATACTTTGAACTTTTCCAAAAAATCTGGGTGTCTTTTCTCTTGGAACCGGGTGTATATTTATTTGAGTTACTAATGTAGAAGATATTTCAAGCTTGGAAGAGAGTCAGTTATGAGCTTATCAAATCCTCGTTATCCACGATAACAATTGTTACACATTTCACTCTACAACTGAACCATTTCTCCTCTATCACAGTTCTTTCAATTGCCATTTTAGATCGCACAAACGGTATTTCTACCAAAATCAAACAACGGGTGTGAACCAGTGGCGATATCCTGAGCCGGATGTAACAAGGTGCGATGACGCGATGGATATATCAACTACACCACCTCCCATGGATGTAAAAGATGAACCGGCAGTATTTGGACCTTCATTGCCATCAGATCCTCCACTTCCTCCTACTCCGCCTAAGATTAGAAGCCCTACGCCGCCACCGCCACCCAAGATTACTATGGCAACTACTACCATCGATGTACCAATTCTTCCGGGTAAAACATTTACTTTTACTAATATTTTGGGGCGTTTTTTTTTTCAAGAACAATCGATTACAACAAAGTGCTGCTTTCTAATGCTTTCTTGCATCATTTAGTTTGAACACAATATTTTCTTTCAAAGCAACAATTATCCAAATTTGATGGGTTTTATACATTCAGCCAACGCAATAGTTTTATGTTCTTCTATCTCAAAATAAAATGAAGAAATAACTTGTGGGAACATGTTACGTGTTGCTTTGATCTTTTCTACCTATCTGTGTATCTATATGTCTCAACATACATTTGCTCTCACAAGAAACTTAATTTTATTCTAGTGATTTTATATAACATTTTCAGCCCAATCGCAGGCCTCTGAAGTGATAATTCTTCATCCAATTTTACCCGGCTTTGATATTGGGCAACCTCTTCCGCCAGGTGTTGACCTAATAACAAGTGTATCCAATAAAAATCTAGAGGTGAGTTTGAGTCGCTTATTTCAATTAATTAGACAGGTGCTATTTAAAAGTTGAAAGTTGTAATATACGTTATTAGCTCGTCTAAAGGAATTACTTTCAAAGTTGCTCTTTTGCTCGGTGTCTACTAATAATTTTTTCTTTTGCGATTTATAGGAAGTGTCCCAAAAACCGACTGATACTCTAATTACAGCTCTCGATTCGTTTTACTCAGAAATAGCCGAGGTGTCTGAAAATACCAATTCTTTATCACCGGTATCCGCACAAATACCGGAAACGCCTATTGAAACGTCTATCGATGTAGCAAATCCGCAACATAATTCCGAACCAATCCGGAAGAAGAAGAAAAAGGTAAGTCGCACAGTTTCAATGATCATAAACTTACTCTAAAACAAAGGCTGGAAGCCTTTACGTTCGGTATTTTTCATTTGTAAGATAAAATTCTGGATGTGGAAGTATGTGGTTGAATTGCTATTTCCACCTTTCCGCCTATCGTAGTTGCAAATATGGCTAAACAGAACGCACGGGTGGAAAGTCTTGCATAAAATCCTCTTCTTACATCCACTGTTCATTCAAAAACATCTCATTTTAACAGTAAGGACGGAAACTATAATTTTCTTACTTTTTTAAATAATGCAATCTTTTTAGTTGAATTTGCCCTGTTCTAGGCGATTAAAATATTCTCATAATTTAGTCTGAATCGTATTATTTTCTTGATTAGTTTAATATGCGTACACTTCGGTTTTTGAATGTTTCCGCAGACGAGCAATTATTGCACGAGGGGATAATGTTAAACATTTAAGGCAACAAGACGCCACAGGTTGCTGACGCCATCTTTGCGAATAATTGCTGCAAATATAGGCGAAACGTCAGGTGGAAATACCAATAATCACGACTTTAGATCTTGTTGAACTGCTCACTTGCTTCTTTTCTGCTTGCATATAATTTTTTTTTCATTTATTTCAAAGTATTATTTTGACCTAACATTAAAGAAGTGGCGTTTATTTTTTCAAACTCGACACCGTAAATATCGATCTAATTTCTTACTGCAACCAAAAAACGCATCCGCTTTCGATGTATCCGCAGTTTGAATTGACAATGCTTAATTCTGATTTATGTTCTTCCTTCTTCTTTTGGGCTTCATCTGCAGCAATTCTAATGGATTATTGTTGTTTAGGTCAAATTAGCACAAGGTTTAACAATGAAGAAAAAGGGAGTTTCTCAACTGGTAGAAAAATGGAAAAATGTACAGAAAAGTTATGGAGATTGAAATAAATATTGCATAGGATTTCAATTTAGCTTTATTTTGAAGTCTTCCCGTTATTCCTACTACTCATTATTTTGACGCAACACTTAATTATCAAGCACTTGATTGAGTTGTAGAGCTAAAATAAGACTCCTTATATCAACAGTCAGTAATTCATCGTAGAGTTTAAAAATAACTGACCAAATCTAGTTATACAGGAAGACCTAGGTTTTGGTGCTGTGCGAGTTTTAGATTATTTCCGCTGTTCTCTGTTTTTTCTATATATTTAAATTTCTATATATTTAAAATTGAGTTTACAAATATTCACTGTTACAATCCAATTCTCAGAAACTACTTCGCTTAGCAAACTTCAAACGATATTAGTCCTTCGTTTGCGCAAATTAATCAGGACGAAAACTAAGTATTAGGAATTTCAATTAGCAATATAGTTGTGGAAAACAAAGGGAACGATGGCTTTTCTTGATAGGATTAGCTCTGTCTTATTAACTAGCTACAAAATACCTCTTAGAACTCCGTGCGTGATTTCTAATTTCCATGCCATTAGCGAAGTTGATGGCTTTCTAACGTAATCTTGAAGGGTGTGTAGTATATGCGTGTATAAGGGTCAAACTAAAGGGAGTCTTATTTCGGCATATCAAGGGAGCCCCACGTTGGATTCCCTTCTTCAAATGCGAATTATTAATATAACAATAAACTAATCTTTGACCTAACTTAATTGTTGTAACGTGAAGAATTTTAGTGAAAAAGCCAGCGAAAGGAAACAATTCCTAATTTTATCATTTTATCGGCAATTTATACAACCTTCGATTATACTTTCAACGAGAAAAGTTGGCTTACATGCCAACAGCAAACATATATTTTACTCAAATATTCGAGCATCATTCTCATTCCATTTAAATGCACAGAAAGTCTTTCTTTGATATCAGTCTCGATTTACTATCACACACAGAATAAGGGGATATGCGTTCAAGGGAAATCTAGTTATTTTATTATTTTCGATTCAGCGAACCTCAAAATCCTTGTCAAATGTTTTCCAAGCAGGTGAAATGAAAAACGAAGACTGATATCTGGTTACTTAGACGACTACTTTGATATCCATGGGCAAAACTGAACTTTTAAAATTATTAGAAAGCATCTTTAGTTAGGCTTTGTCCATTGTGCTTCAAAAAACATCTAAGGATTGATATGCAAGCGTTTTGCTATCAAATTACAGGGTATAAATAATTGAGATTTTTTCTATATAACTCTTGCATTGGAATTTTTTTTTAAATTTAGAGTACTTTTAAGGGTCTACACCAATACCCGGAGAAATAGTTTTGATAATTTACAAAGTGATAGCTTTTCTGGGGTAAAGATGATATTTTTCTTTAAACTGTTTCTAACGAGGCATTGACTGTTTCCAAGGAAAAAATTAATTTCCAGTTCAATTTCGAAATATTTTTCCCTTATATATTTTTGTTCATCTGCAACGGTTCTTGAGTAAAAAGTTAAATTTCAATTTCTTCTCAAAAATAAATATGTAAATTCCAAGTGTAAGCATTAAGATCCCAATTAAGAAAAATGATGATAAAAAATTAATAATGAAATAATAAAAAATGAAATAGAAATCCAGAAACATGATGTTTTAGTGCATTTTTCAATGAAATTATAGCTAGATTTGCATCTTATTCCTTTCAGTTTAGTTTTGTTTAAATTTCGAGTTTGTATACTTTTCATCTACCATGTTCTTGCAAAGCATTTCGAGTTAAATTTGCAAATGGAAATATGTAAGCAACCGTTTCAGCAGGCGGTTTTCAGAGGGTCGAAATCCGAAATGGAAAGCCGGTAATAACGATGTGCACTTAGGAAACTACCCAAACTTATGTAGTTCCTTATGATTTACTTGGGAGCTAATCTATTATTTATCAAAGCTTTGCGTGTCGCGATAAATGCGGAATTACGCACACTTGCTTAATTTCCGCGTGAATTATTCATTTCGGTGTTCGGGCCTGGTTATGTGGGCTGGAATATGCTCTTATAAGAAGATTTAAGTCGTAAAGGTGATTTGTTTTTGCGGAAATATGCGATGTGGAGCTGTGATTAAGCGGGGTGCGTTTATTGAATCCAGGAATTCTCGCTGTTGCTTACGCGCAATCCGAAAAATATGAATGGTTGAAAACAAAGTATTATAACTGGAAATAGTCGAGGTGACTATTTCAGCGTCAAACCCTTTGATTGAAAAATATTTACGAGCTAAATAAAAAATAGTTGTTGATGTTTGAAAACTACTCAAGGATTGTGCGAAAATGATCAAATTTTAAACTGTTATCAATAAAAATAAAAAATAAATAAAATGCTGCAACTCACCTGATATAGACGATCAACAAAATGGAATGTTTTTTAAGAAAAATCCCAAAATCGGCTTGGTACAGATCTCCCTGGTGTTTGGTTTATACGTTTCTTGTTCCTAATAGGAAATTCGATTTTTCTGATGCAGAGGAAGTAGTTTCTAGTTTTCACTCATAGTAGTGAAAACATGATAATAAAGAAAAATACATAGAAATGAAAACAACTTTATGAACATGGAGTATTAAGTATTCGAGAGTACCTAAGCGTATTTTTTATTTCAAACATCCCGAATACGCTAAAAGATTTAAAAATCGATTCATTAAAATTTTGAAGTTTAAAGAATTGCTGGTGTTTTCGTTGAAGTCAGTGAGGCAATTATCATATTTCTACTTTGAGTTACTCTGTAGGTTTAAAAAAGTTCATGGATATGTTTTAATGAAAACTCGAAAAAAAAGTCTAAATATTTATTCTCTATTATTTGGTCGTTTTTTGAATTTTATATTGAGATTGGTTTTCGTAAATTGCAGTATTTTATTTAGTGTTATTTTAGTAAAAGTTGTGAACATGCAGCGGTATTTAATGGCGGTTTAAATAAGAAACTGAAATGTGGGTAGTAGACGTATCTTTTTGTGAAATTAAATAGTTCATCAGTGGATTTTTAAACAAACATTCAAACATTTGAGATCAAGTTTTGAAGTATGTATTTGATTATAAACCACAGCAACTGTAGAGTTCAGTAGAGTTTAAACAGTTTGGGAAGATTCGAATATTGCAGAATAGAAGACAAACAAAACTTAGTATTGGTACTATGACTTGTGAAGCTGCAAGCAAATAATGGAAAGTTTCGTTACCTTTTAAATTAATTCGCAAATCAATGATATAAATAAAAATTGTGGTACTTAAGTACAATAAATGCATTATCTACATCAGTTTTTTCAATATTTATCTCACGTTTATCATAGAAGTCCTTAGTTCTTCCAGATGAACCTGTTTGCGTTTTCAGAGCAACTGTTCTTACTCCCATAAGATTATCTAGATTAGACTGTCTGAAAACGCTACATTAACTCTAATAGTTGCATTGGGTATTTTACTAAAATTTCACTGGATTCGAACACAGGTACAATAAAGACCAAATATGCTAATTTATTTATCTGTTTTTGAAGATAAATGGTCTTCAACAAAATAGCAGATCTTAATCGTTCTCTATCAGTATGCATTTCCCATTTTCATTTGTAGCCGTTCAGTTTAGCAATGCAGACATAATAAGGATGCTTACTAGCGATACAAAAATAGACTTGATATAAAGTGAGTTAAAAAAAAAAGGAATAGACTCGAGAAAAATTCAGAAGTTTTTCATTCATAAACGTACCTACTGGAATACGAAGTTTATTGTTTTTAAGTGGGTATTTTTGATTAAAAAAAATGAATATCCAGGGTGTTCCAAAATTGAATTAAATCTCAATTTTTGTAGAAATTTTGGACTTTACGTATAAGTTGGAGTCTATTTTATACCATGAGACAAAGTTTGCGAGAAACAGAAACTCTTCTTGTACCTGACGATTCCAAACCAATTCATGCTGGAGCCGGACCCTATTTATTATGTCTTGCTTAAGTTATCAAGTCATTAACCAGATTTACTTTTGTAAACAAATATTTTGAGATGCTCCATCAGAACGTAATCTAATGGATTGAGATCGGGAGATCTTGATCACCATACAACTGATCCACTTCTTCCTAATCCAACTGTAGCAAAATGCAGTGTCATTTAAAAATCGCCCAGTTTTAACTGCATAATCGTAGTAAATCATCCATTTATTAGCATTGGGCACATTTATTAAATATATATTTCTGTGACCGTTCAATGTTTCTTCACAAAATTAGGCCGAATCATCTGATTTTTTTGCCCAATGCCGATAGTTTTGTCTATTAACTTGCCCCGCTGGGGTAAAAGTTGATTCATCTTAGAAAATATATTTTTAACTTGATTGGGATTGGGAAATTATGTTGTATTTTATAAATATTTTTAAAATCGCCAAACGTGATGGACGGGTAAACTTGGTGTATCGTACTTGCGGCTTCTCTCTAATCTTGATTAATGCTCATACGTGGGTTTTCTTCAACCGCTAGAAAAACTTTCAGTTTTTCTCTTCATTGATTGCAAAGCGTCCATTATTTGCCCTACGTTCTACCGAGTCAAAAATTTTGCTAACTCTAGCGGGTTTGCTGGTCTTTCCGGATATTTGTTATTAAGTAAAACCCTCATCTCATGGGTTCGCACTTCATCACCAAATCCAATCGTCAAAAAATGTTCAAAATATTTTTGTTCCAATAAAATGGATGCTACCAATTTTTAGCCACCCTGCATTATTAATTAATATTCGCAATTAATCAATTGAGACAATGTGGAAAAAAATTAATGAACACTTAAATTATTGATGTCAGAAAAAACGGTAGTCTCGCAGCTCTGTTTCAAGCTATATTAATTCACAAAGCTGGGCTGCCAATCATAAGGGGTGAGATTTTCAACAGCACATGTTACCGTTAGTGATTTATGATGTTGTGACAAGACAATCACACCGAGCTCATATATGTAAAATAATGATTTTTTAATGAATCCACCAGTTGGATATCGGGAAAAAAGTTTCAGTCGTTTGTCAAATTCAAAATTGGATGTAGCAGTTGCAGTTTTATTAAATTTTTAATATGCCCGTTCACTGCTATTTCCTCCTGGATAATGATAAATTATTTTTTTCATTTGCTCTGCCTCACTTTTTAGAACTTCAGAGTAAATGCTTGGAATGGGCAACTTTGTATTTACGTAGATTCAGCCAACAGATATTTCTATTCTGATCTCATCGGTTGGTTCGTACGTGCCGACGGTCATAATCCACTAAAAGATTCGCTAATTCGGCTATTTTGTACACTACGTGATTTCTTTCCGCAAATCCCTCTTCATAACTGCCGAGGGTCCGAAAATCGCGCTACGAATCCTTAATTAATATTCGGAATTGTCTGAAATTTAAATGTCCAGTCGTAGTACTTTAGGGAATTTTCGTCGGGATAAAATTAATTTTTCCACAACACCGCGCAACTAAATGAAAAAGTAAGGTCCCGTTTCGAGGGACCCTTTTCGTCCTTCGGGATGGTCCTGTGGTGCGATGCCATTAACACGCATTTTTAATTTATAAGAAATGGGCTTTAATTGAATGTGGCTTATATTTTTCTTTACTTTTATTGCCTCCAAAGTTCTAACGACTTCTTTTAATGGCTATCCAGGATTTTTTATTGCATACCAGCGCACTTTTTATCACCAACCTTTTTACTACTCAAATGTGTTTCAACCGTTTGTACTAATGACGGTCAAGTGTTGTTTTATGATACAGTTTAGTGGTCTACATCTCCAGGGGGTAAATATTTTTGAGCGAGAACATTTTCATAATTGTTCTACCATCTTTTTCCCATTGAAGTGTTTGCTACTAACGTGACAATTTACCCCGCACATTTCAGGGAATTGTTACTGTATACAATATAAGAGTGCACCATCTTCTAATTTATTTGTTTAATTCTTACCTTATCCCATTCTATCTGATATTTCTTCAAAAATAATGCACGTTCTGTTGAAAATCCGGCGGTTTTTGATATTCAGACTAACAATTTGAGAAAAGCACGTTTTACCACAGAAATTGCAATTTTGTACAAAGGTACACCTTTTAAGAATCAACCCTTTGCGTGCTGTTCAACTTTCTTGCACAAATAGACCCAGAGCTTAATAAAAAAACTTTTTGTTTCATTTGTTTAAAAACACGTTTCGAAGATTTCCTAGTTATATGCAAACTGCCTCAAATGCTGACAAATTCTCGAACAGTTTTTGGATTAGTTTATCTACCTGAACCTACACATAGCTTTAATTATATTTTTAATAAAAAAGGTAGGCAGATTAAGTTAAAAACACATTTTACATTTAAAATGAAAAATATAATCAACTATGACTCTAGAACAGCGATTCAAACCCTTGTTCAAATATTCTACCTTTCATAATATTTGGACCTGCTCTTTATACTTTTAATTTACATGTCCTCTTCTGTGGCTGCAACCGCATTATAAGTCTGCTTTGTTCTAAAATAATTCAATTCTGTTTAGCTGAGAAAATCCAATGTTTGCCAATATTCCTATAGAAATTAAATAAATTGTTGAATTTTGCTTCGAATTTTTGAAGCAACTTGTATGTACTTTTGATTTGACAAAATTTCGTACGCTTGATTAGGCTTTCAGTTTTTTTCTTATTTTATTAATTGAACATGAACTGTTTTCATTTGGACGTTTTTCCTTGAAAAAATCTGTGTGAAGGAAGATGAAAATCAAAATTCGAACTAAAGCAACGCAATAAAAATACCTTAGAGAAAACTTATACGTGGAAATATCGTGTAAACTTCATTTAGAGAGTGAGGAAAGTGTCACATTTTTTTTAAATAATAAAATACTATTAAAAAACGGGTTTTCGTTTGCCATGGATGTTGCTCTTATTTAACGTATAAACATTTGCAGCTGTTGTCAAGAATCTTACCTCTCTTCATTCTCAGTCAAAGATTTGTATCACTCACAAATTACACTGAAAGCTGTTTATTTAAGGGAACTGTGTGAGGGCAAACGCGTTGAAAACAAAAAATAAAATACGGGAAAGAAAAGAAGTAATAATGTAATTTGCCATTGGATAGAAACTCTTTAGATGCTTGACAACAATAGTAAATAAAACAAATATTGACATAATAATATATAAGAAGCATCAACAAGTGAATAAGACAATACGGTATCGAAAATTGCATTTGAAAAATAACAGACACAACACAGTAACTTAAGGTGGTGGAATTTTGGAGCATAAATATAAATAGTCGTGCAACGACCACGCAACCAAAAAATTTCACCTGCATTAACAATTAAAATTATGAATAAAATATTTAATAGAATAATAAATTTGTGCTACCCTGTGTAGTTAATGTGTTGAAATAGGTAGCAGTTAGAACAGAACAAATTACTAATGACAAAAATAAATAACTAAACCATTGCGCTATTCCCGTTCATCGTAGTAGTTCCCAGCTGATATAATCTTCACATGGAACCTCAACTTATTCTCCTTAATAAAAACACCCATGAGGTCAGATAAAAAGAGCACGCATCTATTTCGCATGGCAAAACATGTTTCCTTTTCCAAAATTGGTGTGCATCCTGCTCGGGAAAGGATCCCTATATCCCTGCCGGCCTTATCGATCATTTCTATTTCAAAATTATACTTTTTGGCATCTAAATCTGATCCGACGATAACTGTTGACCACATTAACGTTTCTTTTTCATGTTTGAAGATCAACTAGAATAATATAATAAAAAACTAGATGCATTCAAAAAAACAATGTTATCAGATATCACATTTAAAAGACGCAAACAATGTAATTTAAAAACGAAGTTGAAATAAGCGACTTCTTTAAATTGGAAGGCTTACAAAATCAACATAAATCTTCACGTGAGGGATTTAAAATTGCTTGCTTAGAGTTGTAAATAGAAAACATACATATTTGCATTTTTATTAAGTGATGTCATAACTGGTTTAAAGAGCTTCAGCTAGAGAATAGGAGTAATGACCATGTACCTAGTGATGAGCTAATGATTGATTGCGGTCTTTAATCAACCCGAAAGAGAAAACGTTTGCGAATTATTTTAAAATTTTATAAGAACTGCTTGGGAAAGTGTGTGTATAATCAGTGGCGGCTGGTGCATAAACCAACATACATAAGAACATGAAAAAAACATATTTAATAATATAGAAAAAATGATCTACAACGCTGCTGTAAGATCTATTATATCATTACTTAGGCTGCTGAGACCAAAAAGAAGACTCTGAAGACTATACTGGGCCTAACTCTGTCGAACAGAATAAGTAGGAAATATATCAGAGAAGAGTGTGAAATCGAAGATATCGTCAGTACTGGTACGAACATGTGGGTAGAGCCAAAGTGGAAGGACTAATTAAAACAGCCCAGGATGGAAGGCCAGCAGCCAAGAGACCGAGAGGCAGACCCCGAAGAATAGAATAAACTAGAAGTTCTCTTTCACTAAGACGTGAGGCGTGTGTAGAAGAACAGGCACATGCCAATAATAAAGGAAAAGACGAAAGAATGATACAAAAATTAATTATAATATTAAATACTTGGCATAGACTCGAGCCACAATTCGCTTGCCCTAGTGGAGATTCCGCTGTATTTAATCCAGCAACAACCACGTTATTGAGTAGTAAATTAGTATCGCTTTTTTGTTGGAGGCGTATATTTAAGTGGCTTTCTAGATTACCCGCGCGGCGATATGACTTGATAACAATAATAATAGGTATGTGGGAGTGGTCTTGAATTTTTTTAGCGTGTAGAGATTTTCAAATATTCATGCGAAGAAAAGACAGAATGAAAAGGATAAGAACTATTATTACCATATAAGTAGTTTATTGAAAGATACGGTGCAAGTAGGAGGAAATGCAAATTTTTGACAGACAGATTTAGATCATTTCGATCACAAATCATTAGTAATCGCCACAAACAGCAAATTTCATCATCAGATTTCTGCTTTGTACAAAATATCGGTTTTATTTCAAAGAGCATCACGTTTCTTTAGGAGGATGGCGTAAAATTCCGTGGGAGTAAACTCACCTAGAACGATTACGAACTGAACTGTTTGCTATTAATTCAAGAAATAATCGTAGCAAACAAATCGAGGACATACATTGAGGGAGACTATAAAAATATTAGAAATTGTGCTAACAACTTCCATTACGACATCAGAGACCGAAATATTTTTCTCAACCAGAAAATCCTGAAAACGTTTCTAAGAAATTCAATGACCAAGGATTATTTAACATATTAAAAAAATGATCTCCGAATTGAATATTCTTGAACAAAATTGGCGATCCAAAAATACAAATATAAACTTAATTAAAAAAAAATAGTTAAGGTTTGTTGCAAAATGCCTTAACATTTTTAACAGGAGCCGCCACTGTAAGTAAAAAAAATATCGGCACATTGATTTGAAATTGGACAAACTCCTATGTTCTGTTATAGAAAGCGAATAGAGTCGGGCAATTATTTATAATTAAAATAAAAAAATGCATATAATATTAATAGCTTTATGGCTCGCTAAGGTTTCCAACGTTTTCTTATGACTGATATATCGACTGATGCTATTACAATTTACTGTATATACTTTCCTGACTGTGTTTCAATTCCAAATCATTTTACAAAAAAAAATTACATTTTACATAAAAATGTATGCCAAGGCTTAAAGCAGCAACAACGCTACACATAAAAACTGATGATGGTGGAAAAATACACCGAAACGTATTTTAATTGATAAATAGAGACAATAAATGACTGAAACCCAGGAATTAATTTTGATTTGGAATTACAATTTACTGGTCACATTTAACTGTTGATAAACAAAAGGGAAAGCGAAGAAAAACAATTCTAGTCGACGAATATATGATTGGGACACGGCAGAAACTATTCAAAAGTGTTTATGAATAATTCATACGGTTTTTTGTACCATTGAGGTAGAAGATAGTTGGAAGAAAATCGTAATAACACTACAAAAATTATAATTGTTTAGAGAAATGAGAGAATGTTACACAGTGATAAATAAAAAAATAAACACTAATTCTATTGATGTGATGATAAAACAAAATTTTGCAATAGGGTAACTAAAATTTTACTTGAACACATTAGATAATTTCATTCAATAATTTCACTAACCCAAGTTATTTTTGGGCAATTTTCATCGATGGTTAATTTTATTCACTGTACGTTACGAAATCTGATAATTTACAGTGCAGTGTGTACATCTGTAAATATCTTGTAAAATATGCTTTTAAAGCAAAGATCAGAAAATCGCACTTTTTGAGCCGATAAAACGATTTTGCGGTTATTTTCACTTGTGAGTAATTTTCAAAGAGAAATTAATCTTGAGAATAATTATAACAATAAAGAAGAGTAAGGACAATACATACAGGGTGGTTTTTTAAAAATCTTGAAACGCTTAAATATTTCGGAAACGAGTGATCCGAGGAAAAAATGTTTCAAATAAGAAGTTAATATCTGGGAGGGGGAAGTTTATTCGTGTCAGAAAAGCAACGCCTACATCGACCTTGTACGCTAGGCAGGGGTCAACTTGAAAATTTCAAATGGTAACCACAACATTTTATTGGAGATTCGATTAGTACGTCAATAACTGGAAATAATTTATCTAAAACATTTTCTTCGATTTTGACAGGTGGCGCTGTAATCCATCGATTATCATTTTTTTTTGCTTCAGATCTGGTGAACTTATTTTATTGAAACTTATTGAAAATAGATGTTTTGTTGATTTGAAGGTACATATTTGATCATTATTTTAATAGATGCTATTGGTCACACTAAAATTTTCAGCGTTTCAATTAAATAATAGAGAGTTTAGCAGATCTAAAGCAAAAAAAAAGATAATTGATGAATTGCAGCGCCACCTGTCAAAATAGAAGAACATGTTTTGGATAGATTATTCTCAGTTTTTGACGTACTGTTCGAATCTCCAATAAAATGTTTTGGTTACCATTTGAAATTCTCAAGTTGGCCCCTGCCTAGCCTACAATGAATAAACTTTCCCCTCTCAGATATTAACTTCTTATTTGAAAAGTTTTTTCTCGTATAACTCGTTTCCGAAATATTTAAGCGTTTCAAGGTAAAAAAAACCACCCTGTATATTATGTGAAATAGTATTATATAAATGATATGTAATACATAAAACCGCAATGTGTAAAAGCGCAATCGAAATGCATCGCGATGGGTTGATCGGCTCCGAAATGATGCTCGTTTTACTTTACTTCGTCCTATGGTTTTGCCGTATCCTTTTCTTATATCCGTCAAAACAGAACGATCACACGACAAATAATCAACTTACTTTGAACACCATGCCATCATGAATAATCAGGAAATGTTTCTTGAATGGTAAAGGGTTTTGTTGAAGATCTATTTCGACAATTTTACCGGTTAGCATGTTATTGGAATGGTTAAATGTAATGTGCCTATCGGTTTCATATAATCGGCATTTTACTTCACATTTTTGTTCCTCCCTTAGGGGACATTCGAAATACGCAAATCTGCAACTAGATTCGTGCTCTTGAATGTAAATAGATTTCAGAACCATCATGCAGCCTTCATCACGGTATGTACAGGGGTACGTTAGAGTATCAATCAGCCCTACGAAGGCGGTATTTTTACTCGGCTCCAGGTCCATTTGGCATAAATTACATTTTGACTGTTCACCACATTTCAAGCACAGAATATGATTATTTGGACATTCTTGTATCGGATTTATCAAATATCCGTAGCAAGATTGACATTTGACCCCGTCAAGTTTCGCCCAATCTATAAGTTCATTTTTCATTTCTTCTGTAACATCGTTCGGATAATCAAATTGTTTATCTTCCACGATGCCTTCGTAAATTTGAAAGTGAGCTATAAACTCTTTGGCATTGGGAAGGTCTTCCTCTAGTTCAGCACTCGAAATGCATTTCAACTCTAGCAACTGAGAGTCAGTGTGACGAGCAGAATATACCCGAAAGTCATCGGGATTATCTGTTTCAATTGTAACAGAATATTTGTAAAACGGTGCGGAATATCTGGTAGGTACATGTTCCACAGAACAGTTATATATTTGGTTGATGTTATTCATTTGCGAGCGAAGCAAAAAAATCTCAGTTTCAAACGGCATTAGGTATATATCGGAAAAATTCTTTGTAAAATCCAATTCATATTTTCTGTCTGATAATATAGCCAGAGGATGACTGTTTTGGTAATGACGCTTTAAGTCTAGGGACCGACCGTTCCATTCACAGTGTAACAATTCACTTGCGGGACAGTTTATTACACGATGGGGGCATCTGCGCTCATGCCTTGTCATCACGGAAGGTTTAAACAACTCCTTGCAACCACCATCTTTATATCGGCATGGGAATTGTAACATTTTTATAATTTGCTCATATGGTTTGTCTCGCAGGTACTCTGTCGGATTTGGTAATGGGCAGCGTCCACACACTGCTACACCTCCGTCCATGCGTACGTATATGGGAAAAGCTGTGAGGCGTAATGAACATATGGGACATGTTAGTTTATCCATAAAAATGATAAAACTATCCACTATCTCTTCTAGTGACGTCTCAGCAGAATCTGTGAAACAATACTTCGATTACATTTAGGAATGTTTTCCGGGCTTTGAAGCCGTGGTCTATCGGAATTTCTTCCTGACGTTTCGTCCATACTAAGAACAACGAACAAATTAATTAAGGATATGACATCTCCATCCGAGGACTTGGCAAAACTCAAAAAATTAGAAGCACTCCCACCAAGGCTCTACGAACTGCCCAAGATCCATAAACCGGATGTACCACTGAGACCCATTGTGAGCGCCATTGGAAGTCCGACCTACAATATTGCAAAATATCTAGCTAAAATATTACAGCCAAAAATTGGAAAAACGGACAGCTTTATAAAGGACTCATCCCATTTTGTTCAGAGGTTGCACTCGTTGTCGTTATCGCCCGGGGAAATCCTTGTGAGTTTTGATGTGGTTTCATTGTTCACAATGGTACCAATCAGGGAGGCAATGGAACTTGTTGCGAGAGCATTTCCACCAGACATCGCCAAACTCTTCGAACACTGTCTAACCACAACCTACTTTCAGTGGAACAGCGAATTCTTCGAGCAGACGGATGGAGTAGCAATGAGCAGCCCTCTTAGTCCAGTGATAGCCAACAATTTTATGGAAAAATTTGAAAAGAACGCTCAGGACACAGCCGTGAGGAAACCTAAGTGTTCGTTCCGCTATGTTGATGACATTTTTGTTGCTTGAGGCCATGGTTTGACTGAACTGGAAGACTTCCTGAGGCACCTCAACTCAATAAACCCTAAAATTCAATTGACTATGGAAGTGGAGAAGGATGGGCGACTGCCTTTTTTGGATATCTTGGTGACCAGAAAAGCCAACGGAAAGCTGGCCCACACAGTGTACAGGAAACCGACACATACCGACCGGTACCTGCACAGTGGTTCAAACCATCACCCCAGTCAGAAGAGAGCAGTCATTAAAACTCACCGAAAGAGCCAGAAGAATCTGCGAACCAGCCGAGTTAGAGGGAGAATTAAAACACCTGGAAAGGGCCTTTGGATGGAATGGATACAGTAAGAAAGATTTCAATAGAGCAGTTCGACCAAAAAACAGTGAAGATCGCTCGGAGGCAACAGACGCATGATGAGCATAAGAGTTGGGCTTGCCTCCCGTACATACATGGAGTCACGGACAGGATCGGCAAGATACTGGAGAAACACCAAGTAAAAACCATTTTCAAACCAACTCGAACCATCCAACAGTCTTTGAGATCGGCCAAGGACAAACGGGATCCTTTATCAGCATCAGGAGTCTACAGAGTTCCGTGCAGCTGTGGAAGAGCATACATCGGGACAAACGAAAAAATCAGCAGTAGCGGAGCACGCACTGCTAGACGGCCACCAAATACGCTTCGACGAAGTTGACATTCTGCACCAATCTGAAACAAACTACCCGAGACTCGCCAGAGAGGCCATCGAAATATTTAAAGACCAAAACAATTTTAACAGAAAAGAAGATATTACGGCACTCAATCCAGATTGGAAGCGCGTTTTGCGCCAAACAGCATGTGCGCCGAAGCGTTGGAACCCCCACCCATCCCCCACGCATGAGCACACACGGCTGGGCTGCATAAATACGACGGGGAATCCAGCAGTTGAATCAGTCTTAGTCGGAAAGCACGGGAGATCACTTCGCCCACTGCCTCATCGCATTTGAAAATGTCCACCGCAGTTGTGGACGAAACGTCAGGAAGAAATTCTGATAAACCACGGCTTCAAAGCCCGGAAAACATTCCTAAATGTAATTTAACCGGCCGTGAAAGCCTTCATAGTCTGATAATACTTCGATTGATATCGTTAAAATACAAGGAAAAACCCGCTTAGGCCACTTTTTGGGCTGAAAGTATATTTCAATCAAATCGATTTCAAATATAAGGATAGACACAAAATAACATGACGTAAACAATACAGTGAACAATGCAATCAACAAAACTTAAATACTCCCAACATTCCAGCAAGGGAGTGAAAGTTTGTTTTTAATATTGCAAGCAGAATGTGATGGTTTTATATGGAAGATAAAAACAAAAAACACCCGAGTTAAAATTACGTTGTCGTTAAACGCTAAACGTTATTCTAATCATGCGCAGTGTTGAAAAAATAAGGTGTTCAGGCAAATAACGTTAAGTGCGTTTTTTAATTTTTGATACCGTGTTTGTCGCACTCTTAATAAAATAAACCTCACTTTATTGTTTTCCTATCCCGTTTTGTTTGGAAAAGATTCAAAGTTAGTTTAAGTTTGTATTGTTATTAAATAAAAAGTGGTTAAGAAGGGAAGAAAACATTGAAGCTGTCTTTCTGCGCCGGAATGACCAGGCAGATGTAGATCACGATTTAATAAGAGGCTTAATTTTACACGACATCTTGGACCCACCTGTTGTTGCAAACCGAAAAGCTATTTTTAATTTAGAAAATCTAGAGCCCAGAGATTGCCTTATCAATTTTAGGTTTCAGAAGAAACATATTCTAAACATATTAAATAAAAATTCAAAATCAAATAAAATCACATAAAATCCGTAATTACCCAATAATGGCGTAAATTTATCAATGAAAAAGTCTTATATAGATTTACAATACATTTCTTATTGTATTATAGCCGCTTATTTTATTAATAATATTAGAAATAAGCGAAATATGTCAACACCGTCGTTCTGCTTTTTAACGTGAGGCTTATTAACGTTACCGGTACTCGGAAGTAAATAAAGGAACACGTTATCCTCTAATAACGTAAACGGTTATTTCTTTACTATAGCGCATGCTCAGAATAACGGATAACGTAAAGCGTGTTGCAATTAAGGGGCCCAAAAACTCCCTAATAACTAACTAGGAATCCAGTACTTTAAGTTTTTGAACTGAATGTAAACGTGTGAAAACTTATTACTCTAAATGTCGGCAATATTGGCAGCAAGAAGTTCCCGCTATATGTAGCGCCAAAATTGCAACGCTCATCATTTTCGTAATCTAAAAAAACATATCAAGACAGTTTTAGAGTGATAGCAAAAAATTATTAAAATTAAAACTTTTAACACCCTGTATCTTCGAAAATATCAAGTTTCAATGCTCATCATTTGACGTGTGGTATATTCACTTTCCGGTTTTCCGATTCTTAATGAATAACCCAGTTTATATTTTTTAAATCTTTTTTTGAAGTGAAAACTTCTTATTGCGCGGTCTAAACCCATCGGAATGCGTAAAGACCATTTGCACGCTCAAGCCATCTTGTTCCTCTGGTGCAATATATTGTACAACCAGTGGACAAGTGTCCTGCAGACGCCAAATCTAACGCTTGTATCAATACCAATGCCCAAAATATTACCTCCTTTTTGCTAAAATTTTAGTCTGTATTTAGACACAGATGCTCAAGATTCAGTTATATTAAATTTGTGTGAAACGCGCCTCTCATATTCTATGCAAAACGATGGCTAATATGAAACAACAAATTTGTGATTTTATTGATTCCTGCAAGTCGTTTCTGATTTTGATTTTCCTGACTGCGGGTAATTGTTCTTTTCCTTCCTGGGTTTCAGTCCCGTAATTTTTTTTTTATCGTTTATTTCATAACGTTTTGCCGAGACAACAGCCCATCATCAGATTTAAAATTCATACAAACTGATAATTGGGAAACATTAAATTCTTTTAGGTCTTTGCTAATTTTTTTTCCGCCTAAAATTTGAGGTTTCAAGACAGCAAAGACCTAAAAGAATCTAATGTTTCCCAATTATGAGTTTGTTTGAATTTTAAATCTGATGATGACGCTGTTGTCTCTCCGAAACGTTATGAAAGAAACGACATACATTTTTTTATTTCAAACGTTTTTTTCTTCTGTGGAAAGTCAAAAATAAAAATTATAGCGACCGCATACCATTTCCTTTTAGTTTTCAAGTTCATGTTTTTTTTTATAACACTCACTGCAGCCGTTGCATAAATTAATTCTTCGCCCAAACGTTCCATCTTGTTGACAACAATACAATTTTGGGTGTTCCTCAATTCACATCTGAGTAAAATGAACTGAACGTGTAAACGTCAGATTTTCGTTCAGTTCATTTGCTCAGATCTGGCTTGTGCAACCCAGTTTGTACAGATGGCTTGGTAAATGGGCTTTTAGGTGTCGGTCGTCCTTTTGATGCGTTTTCGTGCGAACTGCGCTCGTCAGATATCGGACGAATAATCTTTATTTCTAGTGGAAAAGTGTATGAACTCAGTCGATCTTTCCGCAAGTATATATGTACCTGTTCACATGTAACTTTTGCTACATAGATAAACAATGTTATTATATTCTTATCTTTCCTGGGTCTCAGTCAAAGTGTGACGTAAAAAAATTGAAAATAGTTTATTTCCCTCAAGAACTGATGAATGTTTTAACGCTTTATAAATTATAGTTTTTATACAACATGTTTTAATTGTGAATTGGTGTTTGTAGTTTCTGATTTGTGGTGTTGTCTCGCCGAAATTCATCTCACCTTGACTGAGACCCAGGAAAGATAAGAATATAATAACAAGTACACGCAGTCAGTTAGCTTTATTCGCGGTAGCGATTCAGGGTCGGTTCAGAACAGAGAACGAACTGATTAAGGGCGCAGGCTCGGTTCAGAACCTGTTCAGAATCGATCCTTGATTCTTTCGTTCTGCGAACTCGTTTAAAATCACCTTTTATTAGTATCAACAGGATTTTAGTTACTTTGTGCTTAACGGTACACTATACAAACGCAAGGTCTTACATCTGCTGTATTTGACCTGGTTTTTTGTACCTGCACCCTTTGCCTGCATCCCGTTTCTTAATTCACGTTTATGGCTTTGTTTCCATTCACCTTGAGGCCAAAAATTGCTATTATTTAGTAGTAGTAGGTAATTCCAAGTTTATTTTTACATTGGCGTTCTGATGCAAATTAGATAATCAAATGCGATATAAACATAAAAAAAACTTAATACAGTTGAGTCCGGATATAACCAACTTGAAAAATGAACTAAAACTGGTTCGTTATATCCGAAGTTCGCTATAAGCGAATAATAATACAAAAACACGTGGTGTATTTTATTTCGTTATTTTTACATAGAGTAGTAGAAGTTAGTAGGTATGACTAAAAAGAACACAAAAAGATAAACAAAATTCAATTTGAAATCTACTTCATAAAGGCTGCAATTTTTGTTTGTACATTTCTTTGCAAAAATAGATGTTATTTATGTAGTTTTCAAAATCACAAAAGGACTCCCAGATATGATTAGGAACTTGGCGTGATTGTAGAAAATTCCGAGTTTCTGACACTTTTTTGTCATTTCAGAAATGGTTGGAACAGCATTAGTGTCTACAGAAGAATACGTGTCACCTAAATCGTCATCTTTCTCATTATCGCTTAAAGCTGTAGATGAGGTTACGGAGTCTATAATTTGATCATTGGTCAACGTTTCTCTTGTAAGAATGCCATTATCAATGCTCACATATTAGAAGAAATTGAAATCACTCAATTTGGTTTTAACTTGTTCTTCCACAACATTGGGACATCTTTGTCTGTGTCATATTCGTAGTCAGAGTCTTTATACTTTTCTAACCATTCGTTAAGTGGAAGTTCATCGTCTGGTTCATAATCATTTTCTTTTCTTACAAATCATCCATGCTTAAAGCAATTTACAATGGTTTTTCGGCTAACTTTTTGCCAAGCTCTATGAATGAAATTGACTGCATCTAAGAGATTTATAGAAAATGTTTCATTTTTATCGATTGCCTCTAACGTTTTCATAAGAAGAATTTTTCACCGGCAGACTCTCCAACAATTTTTCCGCTACTGATATTATGCCTCTTCTTGAAACGCTCTTCCCAACTTTTAGAACAAGCAAACTCTTTGCTTTTGATTTTACTCCCCATTTCACTAGCATTTTCTTGCAAAACACTGCCACTTCTGGGAACGTTTTCTTGTCTTTTTTTGAGTAAACCACTTAATAAGTCCCTTGTCAACCTTTTCATGTGCAGATAATTTTAACTTCCTGCATCTAACATTTGTTTTGTCATACGCTGATAAAATGTTTTCTTTGTTTTTCCATATTCTTGCAACAGTAGACTTTCCAAGTGCTAATTCCTTACAAATGTCACTCTGATTTACTCCACTTCTTATTTTGTTAATAATCTCGTACTTTTCATTTAGTGAAAAAGCTTTGTGTTTTTGTTTTTCCATTCTAAAACGATTTACATACATAACGCGGCAAAAAACAACAAGTCACTGCCTGTCTCTCGCTATCACTAATATAAACTACTCCGCAGGATTGGTGTTGTTGAGCGTGAAAGTGCGTTATAAACGGAAAGTGAATATACAACTAACCTAAAAAGTGATCGTTATATCCGGAAGTTCGTTATAAACGGGATCGTTATAACCAGTAAAAAAATACGTTGGTCTTTATGGATGACGTTTCAATTAAAGGAAAAAAGTTTGTTTTAACCGAAAGTTCACTATAACCGGGTTCATTATAAGCGGACTTTACTGTAGTTCTAAAACTTAATAGTGATTTAGAAATTACTATAGGTACAATAAAAAAAATCTTGATTTTTCTCTGGCAAAGTCACTTATTAAATCATGATTTTTAATCGATCGAAGTAAATCACATTCAATGCTTGACCTTAAGCTTAACCAATGGAGCGATAGATGAAAATAGAAATATATACGGAATATGTAAATTTTTTCGATATATCCATGAATAATATCTGTTGAAATATATACATGTATATGTTTCAACTTATAGTTATTTCTATCGAATTTATGTACCTAAACATTATAGTCAAAGTTGAAGTAAATTCCAGAAGTAAATAGTTTGAATAGTACTACTACAAAATGTTGACAAAAAGTCAAATGGTTGTGGGTATCACCAAATTACCTTAATAGTATACAACAGTAAAATCCTCTTTGCTCTAGATTTTCGACTTCGACATTATATCGTAATTTTCCTAATTAAACTAGAGAAAAGAAAAGGTCTTGGCAACGGTTTAGATTAATTAATGTGTAATGTAAAAACTCTCAAGTTTTATTTCAGATACGATATTTGATGCTCTTTCAAAATTTCTAACAAAATAAATCAATTATATAATTTAAATGATTGCTGTGGTGCAATTAAAACGATACACTTGATGCACCAGCGGAGGGTGATTCTACATGAAATATCATTGTCTTCAGTTCATCTTGAAACTTTAAAATATTTTTTAGTTTGATAACCGATTACTTTCAAATTTAGAATTCGTCCCTGCTCATTATTAGTCATCAATTTTCTCGAAAATAAATCATTTTTTAAAGGTGAAACATGTTTTAATAAAAAATTGTCATGCTATCATCCTTATGTCTCCGTTTACTCTGAGGTTTAGGAAAACTACAATAGTTACCTTTACTGTTTACAACTTGAATTTTAGAAGAATTATCATATTTTCTGCACATTATGACTTAAGGATATTTTATCTTAGGAAGTGATTTATCTTAGGAAGAATCCTAGCAACAACCAGGAATTTGCAGGGACATATAAAAAAACGTTATTTTAATAGTTTGAGTTTAAATGAAACAAACGTGAATATTTCAGGAACGGTATTTTTTTGAGTACGTACAAGGCATTTGATTGTTAAAATGTTCAGATAACTCATAGTTGCAAAGATGTAATCGGCATTTCAATTTTTTATATTTCTTTGGGAACGTCTAAGTCTGAACTAAAGCTGAATGACCCATGTAATTTATTTATTGATTATTTATCTGTTATTGTTATATGCGAATTTTTATTGTATTTTAATATTTTTATACGCATTTTATAATTCGCCATGAATTTTTTTCCGTTTAATAAATTTAGAATTTGAATTTCATTTGAAACAGCAAAGTTTTCAGCGATTTTTCATGTAAGAGTGGGGTAGGATTACATATATAACAGTTTAACTATGGGAATTGGTTTTTGTTCCTTAACAAACACTTCGTATTAATGCAGTCAGAAAACCAGAGGACAAAAAAAAACATACAAAACAACACGACGGAGAGAATAAAACGAAATCAAAGGCAAAAGTAAAACCTTTAAAGATCTAAATCCAATGAGTCGCCTTGTTCGTTCAACTATTGACCAAAAGGAAAATCACTGTATTTAATTGCGGGTTGGTTAAATTAATTCATAGGTTACCCTTTTTATATTCAACATTAAAATGATAAGAAAATTGGTTATTTTAAAGTATGTGAACGAACAAAATTCGATTCCCATGTTACTTCGAATAAGCACAACCTACAGATTACGTTCCCGAATTAGCTTACAATAGTAATTGAAGTTTCGCCAAGAAATGAATAGCTTACCCATTTTAACTTGTATACACCAATTGGAAATAATTTACTACTGTCGATTTAATATCAGTGGAGTCGTTTCAGGTTTTCTTATATTCTTTCGGTGAAATTGTTCGGATTTTTGTATTTTGGGTAGATATATATCTGATTTTTTTAACACAAAATCTCTGAACAGTTAAATTCTTAAACTAAAATTGTATAGCTGATATTCAACCACAAATAAATCAATCAATATACTTGCATTAGGTATTGTACAAATTGAATTAATTACAAGCACTATTAAGTAACGAATTATAATTCAGTTTGCATATGATTCATATGTCCATGTTTTTATGGCTCTGAGACCGGTCGAGATAGGGAAATGAAATTTGGTGGGTTTTAAGAGGTATTCATTGCACATTTATCGCCATGTAATTAAGAGTTTCATGTTCAATTATGCGCGGATATGGGTAACAATCTCAATTTTTTAAAGCAAAAATGGTACGCTATTGAGATATTTCAAATTATAAATTTAAATTTGTGACAATAAATTGCTCGAATTTCTCGTTTCTCAAATGCATTAGGATCAAGAACTAGCCAATACAATAATAGTAATCCAAAACAATAATAGAAAATCACACTAATAAAATTTTTAATAGACGCAAATCTATAACAAATGTCCAAAATAACCTCCCGCAGGCGTGATACAACTGTCAACTCTTCGCCTCATTGATGTTCGTATTCGCGCAAATATTCCTGGTGTATTTCTGATTGTCACTGGTATTTTAATGACTTTCATTTTGTATCAACTAAAATGAAATATTTTTCAGCCGAACTACTCTAGAGCAAATCAATGAAAGTATCTTCTGAAAATTTTTTTTACAGATAAAACGATTTCTGAATGCTATTTTGGATCTTGCTTTTTTTGGCTTTTGAGTTATTGAACTCAAATGTGGAAAAGTGGCTTAGAAACACGTTTGCTCGGCGAAATAATCTAATTTCGTTTCCAGACCCATTTGCAGAAATCATGTGCAGTTCCATGTGTTCCATTATGTAGGAGACGTTTTTCTTTTTAATAAATATTTAGCGTACATTTGCTCCTAGCTCCCTGATATCATGATCAAATTTCGTGTGACGAAAGCCGCCCAAAATATTCATAAAGTTTAGAAATTAACTACGAAAAAATCAATAGCTCCATCGATACCGAATACACCAGTCAATTGATGAATATGGGATGAAAAGTTAAGCAGGAAATCTGTGTGCCAAATTTATTTGAAATCAGCAAAGCAATGAGAGAGAAATATAAAAAATCCATAAAGCTTTAGTTGCTTGACGGAAAACTAAGGTCAGTTGAAGCTAAAAGATTTATAAATTAGACGACATTCTTGGCAGCTTTTTTCAAGCTGGCGCACCATCCTCCATTTTCTACCCATTAACCCTCAAGAAGTTTACTACACTCTCACAAACTATCGCACTTGCCATAAGGGCCAAGATGATTCTATATTTTCCGTCTATAAATGCGATTATCGACCCATTTCGTCCACTGTCGGTAGCAAACTGAACATCCATACACTTTTTCGAGAAAAAAGACACCGAACTATAGAATAAACATGATTATTTAATAATTTAATTGTTCGCCCTTTTGATGACTCATGTTTTACTTGGCAGTTCGATTTTATTTTGTTTATTGTTGAAATTTTTGTAGAAACTGCCTGTTCGCACGGCAATATTTCCAAAGGCAAATTTCACGTTTCAACTTAACGAAAGTCAACAAAAACTAAACAAAAAACGCTCCAAGATCTTTCACTAATTTAATTTTACATTGAGACCCATTTATATTTGTTTGAATTTCACTCAGCTGACTGACTAAAATTAATAACCGAATTAATTTTGTTTTTCAAAAAATATTGACTAAACAAAAAATCAGCGAACAATGCACTTAAAAATTAAACTGTTGCTCTATTTTCGAGCAATGATAAAAACCAATGAATTTTCAACTAATAAAAATTGTCCTTTAAAAGTCCTGATTTCAAGAAGAATTCCGCCACAAGCGCAATTTGATCAGTTGTAACTCACAAACTCACCGAGTGGCATCAACTCAAAAGCGCAACTCAACACGGTGTTACCCAGGCTTTGATGGGCCGTTTCTAACTGGACACTTCAGTTTCTTTAGGGTGGATTCCCTATGAATATCTAAGAGCCATTAATGATCTCAATTTCATGTTAAGAAATACTTTTGATTTCATTTTATGCCCTGAATAGTAAGTCAACCTCTGAAATACCTTTTGAAACAATCAATCCCTGGCGTTATTCCAACAAGCCAATTACATCACTACTTAGGAGCTGATAAAGCAGATTATCAGTAATATAATACCTAGACTCTTCTTTTAAGACTATTTAGAATGTTGATATTTAGGATTCTAGTTACTATCAATCACAACAGTTATTTGATATAATACGAAACACATTGAACAATTTTTATAGTAATTAATTTATGTTACAATTAGACCCTTTGATTTTGATTTATATATATATATATACTAGCTGACCCGGCAAAAGTTGTATTGCCATATAAATTATTCCTAGGGTTTTTTTTTCATCTCGAGTGGGCGGTTTGCCCACTTGAGATTTTTTTAAATTTTATTTTAAATTTATTGAATTACTAATATAGCTATTAAAAGATAGGGGTTTATGGCAGCACCATCACTTAGGGGTATAAAAAATAGATAACAACCTATTCTCAGAGCTACTGAATATACATACAAAATTTCATCAAAACTGTGACACGAGAATTTTATATATATAGATAATCTTTATTTCCTACAGAAAAAGGCTATCGACCCAATCGGTCTTTCTGCCGAATTTTGATTTATTTTCCTTGATTTTATACTTTTTAGGAACATAAAACGAAACGTGCTATACACATATTGATTTGAAGCGCACAAATTCTGATAAGAACAAATAAAACGACAATAATGCAATGAAATAGTAATTAATTTTTGATTTAATAGAAACTCTGAATAATTGACAATAACAATAAAACTAGTAAAAACACGCAAATAAACGAGCAAGCATGAAGACTTTTACAAATAATATACTCGCTCAATACAATACTTTGAAATAATAGATAAAATGTTTGCAACAACAATACAATAATAATAATAATATGCTATATAATAATTTTCAGTAGTGGTAAACAAGAAACATAATAAAAAAATTAAGTAGAGGAACTGACAATTCTTAATTTATAGCAGAGATTCCCATTTTTAATAAAACATTCTAATTGTTTAGGTAACAAGCTTATATATCTCTCTTTAATTTCGAAACATGATTTTCTTTCATCAGCTGGTGAACATAATGCTCGGGCAACAATACGCATATTCCTGCCGGAATTATCACAAATATCTACTTCAAGCCTAAACTTTTCAGCCTCTTTCGCTGATGCGACGATCATTGCTGCCCACATGAACGATCCTTTGAAATATCGGAAGATCACCTGCAATATTGTATAGCCAAGTTATAACTTTTGTGAAATTTATGATATAATTGTATAATAAATATATTTATAAAAAAAACTGCATGCATGGAATTATTGACGCAAAAACATTATTGATAATTATTCAATTTGGCAGACAGTAAATAAGTCAAATAAACCAAATAAATGCCGACAAAGCACTCATAATTTTTAATCATCATCACTTAATATATAGGGTGACACTTTCAAAATTTGCAATTTCAGGAACAAAAATTGGCGGAAAAAAATTTCTTTAATAACTGGGGTGAATCAAGTTTATACTCCAGCTAAGCTTTTCGCACTAATCCTTTAAATGACTACTTTTAATGTATTTTTTTAAGTTGTTCCAAAATACTTTACGACTGCATTACGTTACGTTCCACTTAATGAAGTAGTTACCAATTTATTAAAGAAAAGAGATTGTTGTTTTCAAGATAAACAAACCTTTTTAAATCGAAGTTTACATGGTGATTTTAGCAAATTTTAGCAAACTCTTCTTAGGATTCAAAAACGTTTTATTTTATTTGATTGTTGCACTGATGTTGACACTGCCGGCCCTAAGCCCGGGCAAAAGCGGAGGGTTTTTGGGTTAGGCCAGCTACCTACCCGAAGTAAAAAAAAACATATAGCTCATAGAACTGAAGACAATGCCTCGGATACAGGACGGATCAGCACGAAGGCGACCCAGGCTATGACAAGGAAAAAACGAAAATGGAAATCTAAACGCAACATCACCAGAGTCGCTTGCTGGAATATAACATCGTTGAATGGAAGAGATCAATAAATCATTACGGAAATGGAAAAGTACAACATAGACATCTGCAGGATCTCGGAAACAAAACGCAAAGGCCAAGGAACATGTAAACTTGGACCTGAAACACATACTAATCTACAGCGGAAAGGCCAAGCACGAAAGAGAGCAATCGGGGGTTGGCATTCTGCTGAATGAGAAATATGCACAAAGTATCGAAGATATAGAATATGTCAATGACAGATTACTGAGAACCTCATTGAAAATTAACCGAACCACAATACATCTTATAAGCATGTACCCCCGGATATATCCAAACCTGTTGCAGACTCAGAAGAATTCTACCGAGAACTACAGACCTCAATAGACAAAATCAGTAAGTCCCATGAAAGCGTGATACTTGGAGATCACAATGCTCGAATCGGTAATACGATACTAGCAGGCGTAAAACAAAAATACAACGAGCCCATTATCAATGAGAACGGAGAGCTTTTAACCGATCTGCGCAAGAAAAGAGATGATGATCAATAACACACATTTCCCACATAAAGATCCGCACAAGCATACGTTCAATAACTCTAGAGGCCAAAGATCAATGATCATTTCATCATCACCAACAGAACAATAACACCACCGCAAGTACTCGATGTAAGTGCTCTAACTTCAGTCAACTTTAGGAACAGATCACAATCTTATCCTATATAAGTTACTAATGGAGCAGCCACGCAGAATCAGGAAACCGCCGGTATATATAGAAAAATATAACATGGAATCAGTGGAATCAGACAGCACTTGGAAACTGTACGAAAACAAATTAACGCAAAAAATGAGTAAGATTGACTTCACAAATCAAAATGTTGAAACTTGCTGGAATGAAATAAAGAACTGCATACTCCATGCGACCGAAGAATCCATTGGCACTAAGCCATGGTTCTGTCAAGACGTGAACGACCTCGCAGAAGTAAAGCGGAAAAGCTTTCTAACATACAGGAGCCCCCTAACCCAGGAAAAACACAACGAATATATACAAATCAGGTCAACAGAGTCAACTCAAGTCGATCAAAAGAGAACATTGGGCCAAATTTACCAGCGACATGGATCATGACCTATATGGTGCCCAAAGAAAAGTGTGTAAAAACAAATAAAGGAAAAAGCAATAGAGTACAGCACACCTGCATTTATTTGCTTCGTCGACCTTACTAAGGCTTTCGACAGAGTTCGCCTGGGAGACGTCATAAAAATCCTAAAGGAAAAAGAAACCCCTGCTAACATAGTAACAACGATATGCAAACTTAACACTGGTAACAGAACGCAAATCAAGAATGGAGATAATATAACACTTAGTATACCCACCCCCGGAGGAATAAGAGGGAGATAGCCTTTTCTCCAATTCCAACCTCCTGACGCACAAAATCCCAGAGAAAGTGGGGATGGCTATTTAAGTTCTATAGAGATAGCTTTTTAAGTTCCACCAGATCAGCCAGCAACTCAATATGGACATCCATTATCCATAGGTATCCATTTATCCATAAGTAAAACGAAAACCATGACGATCGCTAGGAAATCTATGAGATGCAAGCTGGTAATAGATAATAAACCCATAGAGCAAGTCATGCAGTTTAGATACCTGGGCATAGATATGTCCAGCGCTCATAACCCGGCAAAAGACTTAAGACGGAGAAACCCAGTTAACAAATCAGCTATAATATGAGGTTGTCTAAAGGAAACTGTATGGGCTAATCCTTATATGCGAAAGGTTAGTAAGATAAAAATAGATAAGATATGTGTCAGGCCCCTAATGACATATGACACAGAAGCGAGAGAGGATATCAACAATACCAAGAGGATACTACGGAATGAATAGATCAACTAGATCTTCAACAAGTAAGAGAAAAAGATATATTTAGAGCCGATTTAATTGCTTTTAGGTCAATTATTTTTACGCGTGGAATAACAAATAGAAATATTACTTACTTGAAAAACTCTTCCAGAATATATAATTAAAAATGTTGAGGCAATTTTGCTGCGGGCATCTTCAATAGCAATCTTTACTATATCTGTTGACATTATGTTCGTGCTATGGTGGGTCTTGATATGGTAAACTGTTTTAGGCGCAGATGATCTTGTTTTGCACTGTAAGCTCTCACGCAAGGGACACTCGAAAGGCTTGTATATGCATGAATCTTCGTGAATTCGAATGTATGAATTCACTAGAATTACTCTGCAGCCCTCGTCGGTATATCTACAGGGATACATTAAAGACTGAGCACATTGTACGAGCTGCACATTTTCATTAGTACTGATTGGACTCTTACATATATGACATGTTGCCTCTACATTGCAAGTAGTACACATTTTGTGTCCAGATAAACACTGCTTAAAGGGAGGTATCATATATAAGAAACACTTCTCGCATCTGAGGTTTTCTAGCTGGTCCAGTTTAATAGGTATCTCTTTTCCGTAGTTCATATTGGGTAGTTCGCATACACGTAAGCTGTCCATGTTATCCTGCAGTAGTTCAATTACAGCCATTAGTTTCTTGGCGCCGGGAAATGTTTTGATTATTTCCTCACGATTGATCTGTGTCACTGCAGAGCCATCGCCGGAAGTGTGTTTGATAGGATGTTCGCAAACGGCAGTAGAAATATTTGTCTCAACTTTGATGAAATACTTAAAATAGTATGAATGCTTTGTTTGAGGTATGTGTTCTATAATGCAGGTAAATGTTTCACAATCTGGTACCATATGCATTCTAGCTATAAATACCTCATCTTGAAACACTATCATATATTGCAAATCAAGTTTTTTCGTAAAATCCAATGTATATCTGCTATCAATTAAGAAACAGTTTTTATGACTGCTTTCATAATGCTCTCGCAGTTCTACAGGAGAACCCTTCCATGCGCAGTTACGTGCAGCTTTTGTGGGACATTCGATCTGTCGAAATATGCATCTGTGCTCGTGCTTTGCTAACTGATCGGGAAGCATCAACACTTTGCAACCACTTTCATGGTTCCTGCATGGGAAGCGTAAAAATCTTGCAATTCCTTCATATGCGGTGTCGTGAACGTATTCTGCGATATTTATTACTGGACAACGTCCACATATGGGCTTAACCCCTTCATTGCTTATGTGTATCGGAAATACTGAGAGATAACCTTTGCATTTACAACATACCAGTTTGCGAAGTAATTCTGCTGGCATAGGAGGTTTATCTGAAATGAAGAGAAACCTTGATCAATAAATAAAACCGGTACGTAATAAGGGTAGCGACTGAAAATATTTCAACACGGTTTAGGCAAGTTTTAATAAAAAAGGTACAAACCCAAATTATGTTTTTACCAGTGAATTCACCCTTAATTTTTTACAGATAAGAAAAGGTAGGTATATTCCGGTACAACGTTTAAAAGCTATTTAACAGTACAATAGCATTCTATTTTTTAATAATTAATAAAACAGGATTTTTCCTATACAGGGTGTTCGGAGAATGAGTTAGGAATTTGTTATGGGTGTACTGCCTGGTATTTTGCAACTCCAAATGTCGCAGAAAAGAATATGCCATTTTAAACATTAGAAAATACTATACAAAAATGTGCTCTTCACACGACTCGAAAATGGGGATGGTCGGTATTTAAAATAACCGCTGAAATAACAGTGTTCCAGACGTGTAACCTGTAAGTTATACTTTGCCAATTTAACCGGTTCTTTTGGGAACCGTCTCATAAACCCGGCGAAGAAAAAGTAGTTTGCACCAGCACATCATCGATGCGACACCGTCGAGCCATTTATCCAGTTCCAGCAGTTTCAGTAACCATTTATCAACGTAAGATATTTTCAGTTACGCGAGGCGTTGATGATTGTGTTTATCACCTTTCGTTGAATTAAGAATTACTGTTCAGTTCTCCAGGAACCATAATCGGTCAGATCAGGAAAATATTGTTTAGTTTCAGTGATGATATAATTCAGCATTTTTATTCTATTAGTGTTAAGCGCGGAACTCACGTACAACGCCGTCGCACCGATTGTGTCGGTCCAACGAAATCAGATGAAATTTGAGCTGTGCTTCGGCGATCCAACCAACTTTGTCGGATCGGTCTGCAGACAAACCAGTCAGTCTGCTGCAGTTTAGCAAATTTCGGTTGGATTGAGAATTTAATTTCAGGAGTTATGTCAGCCAAGGGCGAAGGACTAGGATTGGCAGTCCGGTCATCAACCTTCAGAGGGCCCTTCGAACTCCAAATATGCAAAAATATATTTTAAATGATGAAAAAAGGCGTGAGTCACGGGACGCCCCACAAAAGTGATAACTTCCAATGATATTTTTAGAAACCATTAAATATTGAACTTGTTTAACGCAATAATAATGTTATAATTTCAACATTCATATTAGTCTGAAATTTTTCAAATGGATCATGAAAAGGTAAAAAGTAATTGGAATTGTACGAGAATTTCTTTTGAATGTAAAATGTAATTTTCTTACATAGTTCCACCATTGTGTTCGATTGCAAAAGAATCACATTTATCTGTTACAATTTACATTTTCTCCCATTATTCAATTAATGTTTTTCATCCTGTGTAAAATAAGTAATAACTTCCGCCGCGCACGCTTCTGACAGCTTGACAGTTTGTTACTGACTGCCAGATCATTATTTTGACAACATCTTCAAAGCCGATTTTCTTACAAAACTTTATACCTTCCCTGGCAATTTTTCACCGAGGATCAAGAAAAATAAAACAGAGTAAACACCCACAAGTACTTGTCAATTTTAACAAAGTATATATTATATTTGTACGCCCAGTACTTGTCCCACGATCGTGTTAAAATCGGTAGAAACCCTTAAGTACTTTTCAATTTAAACAAAATATATATTGAGTATATTTCTATTTCCAGTAATTATCCCACGATTATGTTAATATCAGTAAACCCTCCTTAGTACTTTGCTTACAAAAAAATTGTGTACCCCATATTCATTTCATATTCATCGATCGATAGTACTGCTAATGTGGATTATTTAATGAATGACTTAATAATACGAGTAAATAAATCAAATGCTATTACAAAACTGTCGTGGCCCATCAATCAGAGCAAGTTCAGTTAAAAGATATATAAGAGGAGGATTATTGAATTTTATGATATTTTGACAAACTTGTTTCATGACAAAAAACCCAGGCATATTAGTACAACTGTTCCATGCGAGAGATTAAGATCAGAGATAGAACAAAAACTCGACTTAGTAAAAAGCATAGGTACACAAAAAATCA
Organism: Dendroctonus ponderosae; assembly: GCF_020466585.1. Lineage (NCBI taxonomy): Eukaryota > Metazoa > Arthropoda > Insecta > Coleoptera > Curculionidae > Dendroctonus > Dendroctonus ponderosae. Next base: position 20,542,122 of record NW_026017110.1, on the reverse strand, counting down.
TTCTTAAATGTTAATTTATTTTTAAATGAAAATTAGCTTTTAAAAACTTTTAAAAATTAAATTAAAAACATGTTCGCATGCAGACCAGCATTTTATTTAAACCATTCGATTTTATTATCAGTTTTTTTCCTTTCAGTAGTTACTTAAGACCCATGAGTTAACTGACCGCCTATCCCCATAAACTGATGAGCCAGCAGATCATATGTCCGTTTGGAGACAATAACTACCAAGGCGATGTGCGGAGGCCAGTCAGTCAGAAGTAGGCAGTCAACGAGTAATTTTATGAACTTTTGTAATCTAACGAAATAAAATTGTTTTTTAAAAAGGACTCTCGCCGGTCTCATTAGTTAATTGATGCTTTGTTTTTATTTTAGAATATGTTATTTTTAGCTTACCACTACTAACAATTATTTTTTTAATTAAACTAAATCATTCTACCTCATCATCAGCGAATTTTTATTGGAAAATTTAAAAAGTAGCATGTTAGTTTGGGAACCGCACTTTGAAACCTAATACCAAAGTGAAGCTGCATCGTTGAACCTGTTCCAGAAAAATAACCGTTTACCACACGTCTACTCGAAACATCTCTTCCTTTAGGAGCAAGTCGACATAAAAGTATTACTTTAATCCAGTGGCTTTGTACTTAATTGAAATCGCAGCAAATCAAGTCGTCTGGTTTTAAAATGTGCCAAATTTGACAATTTATAGTAATTATTGCATTACTGTTCAATTTAGATTAAATTTTTGTGCACTAATACCACTAAAATAAAATGGATCGAGAATATTCAAATGTTACATTTAAATGCAGCGCAAAAATGTAGTCTAAATTGGATAGTAATACAATAATTACTATAAATTGCCAATATTGACACATTTTAGAACCAGGCGACTTGATTTGCTGCGATTGCAATTAAATCCAAGGACACTGGATTGAGAGACAAAAGAGACAATTAATCGAAGAAGTTTCTCGAGTCGCGTGAAAAGCACATTTTTTGTCTAGTATGTTTTAATCTTTAAAATTGCATATTACTTTTTGCGATACTTGGCGTGGCAAAAAATATGTGCGAAAAATGAAATTTGGATTTCAGGAAAACTTCCATCTAGTGGTAAAGTGAAGAAACATTTTTTTACGAGAAAGTGAAATATTACAAAGATCAAACTTTGTACCAATTTTCAACTTGACCCGCGTTCAAATGTTCAAAATAGGTAAAAAATAATGAGCTGATGATATAATATACGATAGTGAAACGTGGACAACAACGAAAAGCGAGAAAAGTAGATTACAAGCACAATAAATTAACTTTCCAAAAGGGTAAAAGGTTGCACAAAACTGGACATACTAAGAAACAGAGATATATGAATGGAATGAAATATCTTTAATATGAACGAGAGAATAAATGAAAATAAAGGTAAGTGGGCAGAAAGACCGATTGGGTCGATAGCCTTTTTCTGTAGGAAATAATTATTTATATATATATAAAGGTAAGTTGAAAGAACACTTAGAGCGGATTTACGAGAAGAGGATACCAGCCAAAGTCAGATTTTATCAAAATCAAAAGATGAGTACCGTAACAGGCAAAATGCCTAAAACCTGAAGCCAAGAAGAAAATATATTTTTAGTTAATAAAATAATTTGCAGAAACTTTATACAAAGTGACAATTTTCAATCTTGCAAGGCACATTTTTCCATATAGAAATTATGTACAATGGAAACTGTACCAGACTTTTAAGATATAACTAGACTTTTATAGTGCTTGACATTGCTTAGCTGGCGTCCAGACTTAATTTTTGACTCGAAACCTTACAAAAAAACAACTTTTTAGGTCGTTGAAATCACCTTTTAAATCGTGGTGCTGAGTTTTGAATGTCCTGGTAAGTTAGATTTTATTTAAATATTTTATATTGACTCCGTTTCTTCTGACTTTGAAAAAAATATTTTTTAATTCTTTATTTGTTCATAATTCAGATATCAAAATAAGAAAAGTACTGAAAAGAAAAGTTAATGATCTAAATGGAATCAGTCTGCAGGCAAGAATAACTGATAAAACTACGGGAACTTATGCTACTTTCACTAAAGCAGAAAAAAAATGAATGAGGAAATTTTGAAGCTGTGGAACTTATTTTCAGTATGTATAACTCTAGATAATCGTTTGATTATTATGACTCATTTAAACATTTGAGTTTTGAGAATTAATGACTAGCTTACCCGACTGAAAATCTCGTAGAGGCCACATGATAAATTATTTTCAATTGACGATTTACTACCAATGGATTTCGTTCTCGTACATCGATGGAACTGTTCCGGAATTTTGAACCTTTTTTACATGATCAATTTTTTTTGAACATTTAATGCTGCGTTGCCACAGTGAAATATACGAACATTCAATTTATCATATCTGCGTATTAAGTACTGTATAAATTTAGGAAGCAATATTCTGGGCTATTTCTATAACTACCCCAACCTTTATTTGGAGCTTTGAAATATTTTAAACGTTTAAAGTTGCAAAATTGGTGCATTTTGATAGCAATTTTCAACCAAAAATTGCATATTTCTGCATCCAAATCCTTGCCACCAAAGGCAAATACCTTTGAAGAAGTACAGCAGAAAGTTGCCAATAATTTGCTGTTGTAATATTAAAACATAAAGTAAAGAAACTTTCACCTTTAGAAGACATTTGAACAGTTGTTTTTATAATGTACAATTTCGGGAAAATTTGTACTGCGATTAATCTAAGAGATTTTAAAACGCATAGTAACCGTGTGCATTATTAAAATCTTAATTGTATGTTTTTCCACAATGCTGTATAGCATATATACAATAGATAGGGGAGAAGCTTGTACCTTGGACTAGATTTTTTCAAGATCAAATTTTTAACACATTTTCACGTTTTTAGGAATATTTTCAAGATTTTTCGAAGATTGGGTAAGACGTATTGGCTTACTTATAGCTTATGCATGGTAAAACATTATATTAGAAAGCTATTAGAAAAACACAATGGAAACATTTTTCGTGCTTTTTATTTGGTCAATTCCATTTTGTCCAAGATACAAACCCCTAGTGTGTCACTATCCACTTAGTAGTTTTTGAGATCTAAATCCAAAATACATATTATTTTTGTTATTCGAACAATTCAGCTAGGTCGGTGCTGGTATTTTGACCAAACAGTATTCACTATCAATGGAAATTTTTCAACTTGCAGTTGTTTTCGAAACTAAAATTTTGCTTCCGGTCATAACGAGTCGTGCCTAAACCATGTAAAATATATATGATTTAAACGCAACTAACAAATCAGACATTTTCACTTTTATGTTCGATGTAAAATCCTCTTCAGCGTCTAATCTCTTGTTGTCTTTTCAAGCCTATTTTTTTTATATTTAAAAATCACTGTTTTTCAGGCCCACATTTGCTTTAGCCAGAAGCAGGAATATTTTTATGCCTTTAGAAAGTCGAATTGCAAAGATCTCGATGAGACAGGAAATAATACTCTGTAAGATTCAACAAGGATGGACTCTTTTCGTCCGCATGGACTCTTTTCTTCCGCTTCCGAAAACATTTTCCTAACAGCCACTTTTCTAATATCTATATCCATAAAATGTAAACATATGAGTAGGAAAGTTAAGACTTGGATTGTGCGTTGAACCATGGCTCAACGTTCAACGCTCAACCTGCTATATCAAATTAAACAAATTCTTTTTCTGTTCTAAACGATGCAGGAATATAGACGAAAAACACCCCCAGAACAAATTGTCAACATACACAACTTGAATGAAAGACATGTGAGCATTCTATTGATGAACTGCGTAAATAAATAAAAAACCAAAAAATCACATTAAAATATTTCCCCTTGGGGGTGCGGAAAAGCATACATTACAAGTCAACAGTTGACTAACAACAATGACTAAATGACGATGCACGCATGGACCCAGGACGTATCTACTAACAATCCCAGTCTGCTTAGAATTTTATAATTCATATAAAATTATATGAATCGATCAAGGTACAAGATGATTTAAGGGACAAACTTATCCTCTAAATGAGGGGATCCTATTATTGTTTGGTTACTTATAGAGGGAAATTGGAATGGTGCCATTTATGCCAAAATGTTTGGAAATAAGTCTGTATTATTCAGGTAGCAGAGAACCAGATAACCCATTAAGGAATTATGTTTTAAGCAAAGGCAAAAAAATTACTAAATTTTCAACAAGACTCTCATTATTATGTACTCCCAGCTAGACAATGGCAAGGTGATAATTATTTAGGTAAATGAATTAGGAGACGGCCACCAGGATACCCAGATCTACCGGTACTTGCATTGCTCCTGTGGACACACCTAAAATATGTTGTTTTTAAAATAAATTCTTCCGGATTTAGTTGAGCAATTTGAAAAACAGACTAATTCAAGCATGCTAAAAAAGCAGTGCAAATTTTGCTAATGCTTATAAAAAATAACGTTATTTAAGCATTTTTGAAAAAGTAGTTGGAAAAAGTAGTTTAGTTAATTTAAAATTGTCACCTGTGTAACACATTAAAAAAATTGAAGAAAAAATTTTGGACTGATAATCGTGATTAGTCTCAAACTGAACTGAAAAATCGATAAATTGCTAAAAAGTGGCAACTGTGACCCGTAATATTTCCATTCACTATCAAATCCTCCAACTATTTGCAGTTCGCTTCTAGTTCGACATCTGGGAGCAAATATTTTTATAAAATCAAACAATCATCCTTTACTATGGATCACTGGCATATATTTCTGGCAGAGCAATCTGGATTATATAATATGGAAAATATAATAAGAACTTAATTCGCACACGAAATTTATGTCCAAAACTAATATTTAACCTAAAGTAAATACTATTTTAGGATTTTTTCAGCAATATATTTGCTAATTATCCTGATGCTGTCTGTAGCAAACTGAATTGTTTATTTTACTCAAATTATTTTAAGTAAATCACCTTCCAAGTGTTTATTAATATGGACACTTAAGAATTTAGTTTTTCATCACCTAGTTCCAATTTACCGGTTTGAGACAGTTTTTCGTAGGCAATCAGCAGTTATTTGTCTAAAATGACTTAATCAAAGAATCGGTTTTAATTATTAATATTATTAAATATAAGCTTTAACTTTCTTTAAAAAACAGGTCTGTACATGTTATGAAGTGAAGGATGCACCATGATTTAGAAACAAAACAAAATGGGACTCTACATAGAAAACAGGTAATTTATATTCATAATGTAGAGAAACTGAAATCTAAAAAATTATTTAAGTTCGAACGATAATAATAATAATTCCCTGTTTTCTTTGTGAATCTCTTCGATTTTACTGTCTTTGCATTATTTTGGCGGTTCAGTTATAAATCATATTCCTACTGCGATAACGCAGTATATAAATATACCTTTAAATAATCTGATTTCAGTGGCTGTGAAGATGATCGATTATGTCGAAAGCGCACAGTTCCGACCCCTAAACCTGAGAGTAAATTATTGCACATGTTAAATACACTGTTGAATCTTCATTCCAAATTTGGTGTTATACTTAATTTTTTATCGAAATGATGTGCATCCCATCTCAAGTTGCAAAGTAGATCATCAGCTTTTAATAGCTCAATCGGTATATAACTGACCTACAATTAATATTAGCCAACAATGACTTAAATTGTGAGTAATTCTGTACAATAAAAAAGCGAATGCATCCCAACCAAATTGAATTTGCAGAAATTAGAGTATGTGCAGAAGTATTGATTGCATGACTTGAACGCTAGTTTAGTAGTGCAGTAGTGCAAACGAGTGCAGTTTCTGCAAAATTGGGTCAGTTTGCCAGTGCTTGCTGTTAGTTTCGCTCATAGTAAAAATCGGCGCAGTTTCGAAAATATGCAAATTAAGTTCCACAGTGATTCAAAAATGTTTACTCAATGCTGGATTACAACGTTTAAGTGTTGTGATTTTCGATGTTGGAAGTGTTATGGATAATGTGAATAAGTTTCCTTAAAATTTCACCTCACATAATTAAACTTATTTCAAATCACTGTAGCACTTCTAGGTTCTAGTCGGAATGGCTTCATGGGACCCACATTTTTCCCCGCATTTTTTTCTACGTATGTAGTGTAAACGTTTTATTTGACATTATTTTCAAAATATGTTTGGTCGGTATTTGGAAACATATTTGGGGATTAAACTTTAAAATATTTGGACATTCTCATGGATTTTGTTGTAACACATTTGCATTTGTATTCTGAAATAACTAATTCAGTTTTTATGCAACAGTTACTTCACTTGATATGGAATTGGCAACTTCTGGATTGACAAATTTGCAAAACCTGTTGCACTTTCTGTTTGTTCAATGTGCATATAGAGTTCCGTTTTTCGTGGCCATTACTTAAAACTGGTGAGTTTTTCAGGCCGTCCTGGAAAATTATTTTTTTCTAACGTTTGGCACGCACGCACTCTGGCTTTCAACTTCGCAAGTGTTTTTGCTTCTGAACGGTCGATAGAAATTATTCTTTTAAATTATAAAAGCCCACAAAGCCCAATCGTTTCAATGTGCCTATATGATTCCAATAAAAAGAAAGATGAAATAAGAAATTTATTAACAATCTCGGCTTACATTTCAAGTGTTTTCAGTCTTTGCCCTTCCACTATAGTAAAATATTCGGCTAAACTGAGCTCTCGTAAATACTTTCCTTTTGTTCGCAAATGCCAATGAATATGAATTTCAGCAGAAAAACCAAATATCCAAATTACAATTCATATAATTCAAACAACATACACGTCACTCGTTTTGCAATTATGCATATTCGGATTAATTAAGGAAATGGGAGAAGCGTGTAATAATTTTATTAAAATTTTCCGGCTTGAAACAGTCTCCGGCTAAAAGGGGATAAATGACGCTCCAGAATTTGCATATGTCACTTGGAGAAGTGTTGATTGAAATTACTTGTATCTCATTGAAACGTTAGCCTGAAACTCTCTGAATTGTTCATAGCATTTTAAAATGATTATTTAACTCAGTTCACTATTTAAGTAAAACTTTGATAATAATAGTTAAAGCTTTATTTTTCGAATACATTCATCTAATGTGGCCTGAATATTACATGAATACAGCAAAAGGAAAGAAAAAAGTCATTATGAACATTAATATTTCAATAATGTTTGGTGGAAACTAAATACTCCTAAGACAGAAAACTGATATGGCGCTTCTTGATGTGTAAATTACGTGTGTGAAACAAATGTTTCTATCAAATATACTGACCAGATTTCTCAGATTCCACAGTTTCCAAGAATGTGTAACTCTTGTTGCATGCCTTGTGAATTAATCCATTTTAGATTAAGTTCCACGCAGACTTTGTCGGAATAATATCATTAGTATATATAATTATTACATTTCAAAATAAATGAGAATTTTATATTAAAAATATCACTTGATTTACAAAGCATTCGCGATCGTACAATAGAAAAGTTTTTCTTTAAATAAATTAAAACTGTTGTTAGTGTGTTTGTGTGTGATTAGGAAAGTACATTTCATTTTTGTATATCCCGCAAGTATTTGAAAATATGACAATTTAGTTAATTTGGCACTCATCACTAAACGATATTTTTGTATTTTGTAAAAGGGGACCGTTTTGGTTGTTATTTATGTCCAACTAATCGTAGTTCGAAATGACAAAGTTCGAATTTATCCCACAATGTACATCTATACATTTTAACACATTTCGTTGTATAATCTTGAAGAGCTTATTGTCTCAAAATTAATTTTAACCTTTGGCATTTGAAAATGTAAACAATGAAATGAAGATTTGTTGAAATTAGTGGAACAACAGCATTTCATACGCGAAATCTATGAAATGCTGCATGGAAATGAAAATTTAAAGCTTATAATTTTCCTTGATTGATCCTTTGAATTGTTTGAGTAGGTCTTGCGTAAGGAATTTTCTCTCGAGTGTTTCAACCTCTAAACATGCACGACATATTAAAGCTCAGCTCAGTCTCATTTCAACTACTTTTATTTAACATTATTTATATAATTATTATAAATCCAGAAGAATATGTTGACTTTTTCAACAGTGAAAATTTTCAGTTATACTCTGATGGAAATGAAGTGGATAGACTCCAGAGTGCCTCAAGAGATCTTGAATATTCATTGAAGCACATTAAAATATTTTAACGAGTAACGAGTCACAGGTTGCAATCCGAAAGCTTTCGCGGAAGGCAAACTGTGTATGTTTCAAGCGGAAAGTTCATAACTAAATTCGTGATATTGTATAATTATGCAAATTTTCTTGTAATTGCTGTTTCTGTGCTTTTAATTTACTGGTAAAACAATTCGGTTTTAACCCTTCCGTTTCTGATTGACTGCAATATTACAATAGGATTTCAAACTTTGGAATTAAATCATCATATTTTGTGCAGATGTGTCTACGTTGTACTTAATAGAAATAAAATTCAAACCCTGACGGTACAGGAATATAGCAAAATTGTATTTCTATCAATGCCGATTTTTCATTCTGTAATAAGACTATTTTTTTGTACAGCAGTGAAATTACATTTGATTAATAATTTTACTATTTTATAACTAGTAAGACATTTATAGTACTATTAAATAAACGATAGTAGTAGTAAAGTAATAATTTACTTTCTATGCAATGTAAAGTGACTGAGCTTTTTAAAGTTTACTAATTAAATATGTAAGCGTTGGCTTCAAAATAAAGCATCTGATTTCATTAAACATTGTTTGTTTCTCCTCAACAAATTGTCCCTTTCCAACTTTTGCTACGAATCTACGCTCTGCATATCTGAACGAATATTCAGGAAAACACTGTCTGGCGATGCTGTTTCTGTTACTTTTTATAATCGACCATTCTGACTCAATAAATTGATCTTACTTATCTTATCATTTTAATACTCTTTGGTACTCCAAACCTAACCCAAAATCAGTGAATGTGTTAAACGACAATTTCATTTTTACTAATCTATATCTCAGCGCAAGGTATCTACGCAAATTATTATTCAGATACTATTTATTAACAAAAATTATTGATTTTTTAACTAAGCATGCAACCTAAACTAAGTGGAAATATTCACATCTCTAGATATTCCTGATATCATAGAATCTATAATCTTTAAGAAGTTTCATCCTCGCTTTCATATTTTCCTTAATTTAATGTACTTTTTTGCGAAGGATAAACTCATTCATCAGGTGCATAATTTTCCTTGATAATCTGTTGTGCTTCTTTCTGTTTGAAATTAGCTGAGTACAAAGAAACACCAATCATTTTAGCTCAGACCTGCACTCATTAGCGTTGTCATATGTAAAAGAAACAAAAAAATGACAATTTAACTCACAATTTAACCATTTTTGTAAGCACTCTTCACTGTATAAACGGGACCTTTTTAGATCACTTGCAAACGAAAATGAGATGCTAGTGCTTGACGAGTTATGATAACAATGCTAAGAAATGCGCACAATTTTATTAGTTACTAGGAAAATAGTGTTTATAAAAAAAGCAATTATAAATAGAATTTTCGTGAACAACTTGAGTAAATCTTAATTATTTAAGACAATGTAATGACTTGATCCAAATGTTTAATCTCTGAGATCAATTTTTCCCGCAATTCTATTTCAAATATATTCTTCTTCCATTAGGTACTTCAATAGAAAAATGATAATTTTTGCATTAATGGATTTTGTCTTTTGTTTATAATATTCATAATATGAATACATTTTTGGGGTTTCGGAACAATCTTCAGTGTTTTTTGTGCAATGCATTTTAGTTATTCTTAAAAAAAGAATTAAATATACCCAAAAATATATATATTTGCCGAATATGAAATGTGAAAGTATACATTTGAGGTAGAGTAGAAACCGCGCTCCATATCTTCATAATTACAGAAAGCCTTTAGTAACATTTTTAATTTCCTGTTTCTTCTCAATTACAGGAGCTGGATCTGTTAATTCTTGCTTGGTGTGCTTAATTAACGCCACTAAAGCAACTTAAACAAAACAATAGTTTTTCTTAAGTTTTTGCGGATAGGGGGCTTAAGTAAAAACATTCTCAATTTAAAGAATATACAGGGTTATTCACGCTATAAGGCACGGACGTTTGCGGCTAGCCCGTTTGTTTTTTGCAAAGTATTATTTCATGAATCTACAGACGCCTATCGGGTGCACATTTTAAAAATATTTTTGTAATGTACAGAGTGTCCCAAAAGCCCTAAAAGTATCAAAGTTGTGTTT
>NW_026017110.1:20479784-20530895 GCF_020466585.1 Dendroctonus ponderosae | reverse complement strand
TTTGGGACACCCTGTACATTACAAAAATATTTTTAAAATGTGCGCTCGGTAGGCGTCGGACAATTCATAAAATAATACTTTTTAAAAATCAAACGATTTAGCCGCAAACTTCCGTGCCATATAGCGTGAATAACCCTGTATAATACGGCACAACTTAAAATCACAACTTGTGCAAATAAATTCTTGCACATTTATCTTGAAAAGATCCAGGTCTAACGGAGCCGGAAAACAGATAATTAATAAAAACCCGACATTAGTTTAACAGCAGTCTATTTTCGTACAAATTAGAAATAAATCGCTCACTCCAATCAACAGGGTCTTAATTACCCAAGTAATTAATAAAATGACAGGCTTGCCATCTTTCCCCCCGAGGTTCATGAAAGCGCCTTTTGAACTGCCTGAGTCCCTTTTGCACATTTAAACACCGTTTGATTTATTTCTCGGTCGATTTCCTGAACGGTAAAATACAGTTGGATTTCCAGTGGACGTGGACTTTCTATAAGTTTGTTGGAGTTATGAAACATTTGAGTACTCAATCAAATTGATCAATTTATTATTATACCTCGAATTACATTAATGTATCTATACACAAAAACATAAAAGGAAATAGCACCTCCAAAAAGAATTTAACTATAAGATCAAACTTACTTCTAACCTTCACTAAATTCTTAGCCTAATTTAGCGTATTTTTCATAGACTAGTTAAACAGTAAATATTTTTCATAGAATAGTATACAATTAAAATTCCGCGCTTTATTAACGGTTTTAAAGTGGTTTTTTTTTCATAAAAAAACTATGCATATTAATTAAATAGAACTTATGTTTTAAACCTTGGTTGGAAACTACATATAGGAATTAAATAAAAAGGTGTAATTTGCCTAAAATAAATCATTTTTTCAGTTGCTTCTTAACCTAGTCATGCTGGTGCTATAGGTAGTCAACTTTTACAGTCTGCCTGATTTTCAAATGGATGCTGTAATGATTTTAATATTTGTTTAGTTTTATAAAAAAATATGTTTTGATGGCCAAGAGGTTTTCTGTTTAGTACAAATATTAAAAGGCAACCGCGTTGTCTTTTAATATTTAATATTTCGTCTTGAATAATTTTAAAGTAAGCATTTTTCAAATAAAAAGTCTTTAAAAGGAAACGTAAATCAAATTAATTTCATAGCATCATTAAGACTTCGTGACAATCATAAACGAACAATTTATAAGGAGGATTTCATTTTTAATAAGGAGAGCTTTATTATAAATAGTGATGACCATATGAGGTAACAATTGCTTCTTGAGAAGGCAACAAATTATTCAAAACTAGAGAATAATTTTTCTTGGCAGAAATAAAATGGAATATATAAAGTGAAAGATTTAGAAAATTAACTTAAAGATAAATAATTAGTAAACTGATTACAAAATGTAGATAATTAAGTTTCTGAAAAATTAATTTTTATTTAAGAAGTCAATTTGTATTAGTAATTACAGGGATTGTTAGCTTGATTCTTAGCACAGCTATGGTGGATTTATTGCTAAAAAATACAAAATAATTAGCTTGTAACAGAAATATGGTTATTGACGTCTGTTCCGCTATCTGTCACAGTACAGCAGCAGTACAATACCCTTCCGACCCGTCCAAACTTGGAAACTATTCTATTATCCCCATTTCAGTCCAAGACATTCCGACTTGGCAGCGTAAGAAATTTTCCTCCTTGCATGAAGGAGTTTCCACAATAGCGATCAAGAGGAAACGCCAACAGGGTGTAAAACATGAGACAGACTTGCAAATTAGCTCATCTGAAAATAAGTTTGCATCTCTTGTGCATTGTAAGACGAGGATTTGGTGTCAAGACTTATTTCAACGTAAAATTAAATTGAAGATCTTTGAAACAGTTGAATAATTTAAGTGATTTTGGTGTGGGATAGTATAATTGTGAATTCTAACGTTTTTTTCAAGCAATGAAGTTTAACTCCGTCCAGTTGCTTTGTTAAACTAACCAGAAGATGCTGCTAAAAGACTATATTAAAAAATGTGAGCCTATGGTTGTCTCGGTTTGTCCGGCGGAGTAAAAACTTGGTTTACATATACCAATTAAACTGCATGGCACAATGGAATGAATGGTTGCAAAACAATCTAATCAGGCAATTTTTGAGAACTAGTTTTAATTGAGTTCTATGGCACTCTCCTTCACTTCACTTTTTCACACAGGTCAAAACCAAAGGTTACTTGCAACAATATGTTGCAAGGCCAGAATTTAATCGGGTATTTATTCCAGTATTTACAAAAATTTTCAACTGGGGTTATTGGTAAGACATTCTCCTTGCTTATGCTTAAATTTGTTGCCTTTCAAAGTTAATATTTGGCTTTTAAGGTAAGCTTGAAAATCTTTTGGGGTACATTTTTCGTAACTATTCACTAAAATTCTTCTTCTTAATACTTTGCCTATCTAATTCATTTGATATTCAGTGAAATATTTACACATAATCAATGCAATTTATTGTATACTACATCTTTTAATATATTTTTGATAAGGTTTTGTTAGCGAAACTGGGAATCTCCGATATTGTCCCCTGGAGGATCTGAACGAAATAATCTAGTTTTATACAGATAGTAATGAAGTCGGCGATGTGTGACATGTAGAACTAAATAACATTCGTTCTCAGTTTCGCACCAATTTGCATAAAACTCGGTTCAACTGTTTCAGAAACACAGCACTTTGGAATTTATTCTTCCTGCCAACCTACCAAGGGCAGCTGCGACTCGGAAAATAGAGTTTTTGCATACTTGATTCAACGAATCTCATACGACAGATGATCATTTTTGTATTTATAATTTCTCCAATAGATTTACTATAATCTATGTATAACTAACTGCATGTAATGATTTCGAACTATAAACTGACTGGGCTATAAAAAGTTAAAAGTACAAAGTTAGAACAGAAGTGCTTCTATGGCATTTTTTATTCATCTTATTTGGATTCAGTTTCTAGTTTAACCCAAACTTTCAGCAAATTTTCAATTTGTCGCTAAATTTCCCACAACAAATTTTATTAAATTTATCGAGTTATTCATGCATCAATTGCTGCTGCTGCTATATTGCAGTTAATGCAAGTGTCTGCGTGGATGTGGTGTGTGGTAAATGCAAACACCACATACATGGTGATATCGTTGTGTGTTCCATGCGAACACTGAAAATGATAATAAAGTCTCGCAGGAAAAGCAATTTTTGTCGCTTTAAATTGGTGTGTATTTCCCGACTAAAAAGTGACCCCTGGCAGAATGAGTTTTATGTGTCTTGGGATTAACGGGAGAAATATTGTCCCTGTTTAGACATATTGGGTATATGTATTACGTTTTATTTCCACTGGTTTATCTTATCTCGGAATTAGTTAGGTTCAACTTTGAAGGTGGGTTTCGAAATTATGTATTATTGCCTTGGGAGCGACAGAATCTAAAAAGATACTCAACATTTTTTACTTTTTTAATGTGCAAAAACAGCTCAAGTTTATTAAATTTTATAAAATTTGAAAACATAGTTTTCTTTATTCACAATTCAAATAACTATGTTGTTTTGTTTTAGGTTTTTACAATTGATGTAACCAAAACATTTTTGAACTTATTTTAAAAAATACTTTAATTTGTGAGTATTCTGAGGTGTAACTATAATTATTTTAAAATGTATATTTTATTGTCATATTAACCTACATTCCGAAAAAAGGTCAATACTGTGTGTCTCCTAATTAATAGAATAAAGAGGAGGATGGTTTAAAATTCCTTAAAAAATACTAGCATATATTTCAAATAGCTTTCAGAAGTATTTAATATATTTAAAGGAAGAATTGTATTCACGAACTGTGTATTTTTCATATACTTAAGCAATAGTAAAAGTTTCCAAATTATTTCTAGTCAGTTTAAATGCGTAAATTTGTTGAAAATCGCAAGGGCTGTTGTGCATTTATTTTAATGCTCCACAACGGTGAGTAAATAAAATGAATGAAATTGGAGGAATAATTATTTGAAGTAGTATAAGGAAACTGTGTAATTGTGAAAGTACCTATATGTTATTGAAATATGTTACGTATTCGCTTAAAATTGTTTTATACCATACTTTCTAAATAACTGACAATAAAGTACAGTACAAAGAGAATACTTATTATGGGAATACAAGAACTGATGTGTACTCTGTTGAAACATGAGTAGGGTTAAAAGCAGAAATATACAGTATTAAAAGAAATTAAATAGATATAGTTAGTGCAGAGAGAGTTGCAAAAAGGCTGCACAAAAAGGTAATAATTAGTAATTTATACTTGGTCAAAAAGGACCAGTTTACTTCTTGTCATATTCCGCTGCATATACAGTAGGTACGTTAGGAAATACTCGCGCATCAATGTTTTTTCTTTATTGCAGTTATGTTAATAAATCGAGTCTCTAACACGAATTAAACAAAAACAATAAATTTATTTATTGTGTTGCACATTGCAAATTACGAATGAAACTATTACTCAAATTCAGGCTAGACCAATATTGCGCAAATATCATTATTACCGTTCGACTAGAATGACAAAGGAATTGATGCTGCCATCTAATTATAAAAAGGAACAATAAGAATTATTTTAATAAATCCATACTTCCTATTCCAAAAATTCCTCAGCTAATATACTGAACTCTAATAGAATAGTATATTTATCAAACTCTTAGAGAATCGTCATTTTTCAAAAATATAAATGTTACATAAGCTAAGGAATTTTCGCAATAATTAGCAGCTCAATTTCAAATGCATATTCAGCCCCTCCAAATATTTCTTTATAGCAAAACAGAAAATGTATCTTCAGGAACTAATATCTTAATATCAACCAAACATTTTTAATGTAGCCACTCTAAGCCAGCCCTAGTAACCACTTGTGGCAATTTTATGATCGTTATAGATCAATCAACTTGTTAATCCGATTTCATCTAAATAGTTTCCAAGATGTGAACATTTTATTCAGCACGATCTATTATATTATTAAGTTGGGTTTGGTGGCTGCAACTGTTGCCGTAATATTCGCCTTTCAAATTAGTCTGGTTAACTTACCATTTGTAAACACGACGTTTGCAAATTCCTTATAATCTAAATCACAGACTTTAGGGCGCCTCCTGAAATTGACAAGAAATAGAACACAAAGGGAGTTCATTAAGAAAATAACATTAATGTTGCCTACATAGAGTAATCTCTTGCCTATGCGTAATTTGCAAGTTAGTGTTTGCTGCAAACGTGGTGTTTTGACACATCACAAATTGGAAAGATGCCGATTAAGCTTTGGTTGGGAGAAGTTGCTAGATCAATTTTCAATGAGGGAATCCAAAGGCCGTCAATACCGAATCAAAAATACCACTTCCAGTCTAACCATGCTCTAGTTATTTCTCTTTGTGCAAATTTGCCGGACTAAGCAAATATTTGAAAACATCTCTATAATATGGCTCAGACCGGGGAAACGTTTTAGGGATTCCGGCTGTGGGCCACATAGAGCGAAAAGAGCCCGCTTCCCGCCAAAAGTAAACATAACGATAATTCCATTAAGAAATGAACTGAGCTGGCTTTTAAAGAGGAACTGCTTGCCGTATATAATTCGGAAGTCAAATAAATGTTGTTAGTTTTAACTCGATCAACACGCGAGATATATTCGTCGAATTTTAACAAGATCACCAGAGTGAACACATATGCTAATGTTGCTGCTCGTCTTGGATCCACTTTGGGATCAAATAATGTAAATTAATGGTATGGCAGAAGCCTTGCGAAACTCCAACAACAACAAATATTA
The DNA here is from genome assembly GCF_020466585.1 of Dendroctonus ponderosae. NCBI lineage: Eukaryota > Metazoa > Arthropoda > Insecta > Coleoptera > Curculionidae > Dendroctonus > Dendroctonus ponderosae. The sequence goes on along the minus strand of NW_026017110.1, from coordinate 20,525,104 downwards.
CGTATATATTAGAATTAATATATTCGCTATTTCAGATTTATGGGTGTTAAACATCCTGTTGATGCAGGTCTCACTGCGGACGTTTTCCTAAAACCTGCCGTTCAAAATCAAAATTAATGAACTTAAATTAATTTCAGTATTTTTTATGAAACAAAGCCAGGACTCAACTAAGATTACTTGACAAGTTTTAAATATTGATATATGCAAATACCGAAGTATTTGGTTTAAACAAATGTGTTTTTTATTAAGGCATTGTATAGTTTTAATTACCAAATGAATGGTTTCCCATTTTTTCTTTTACTTTATTTCATATTCAAGTTGTCCGTGTTCTTGATGTGTGATGCTCAAATCTACTACACGTTTCATTTAAAATACATTTTGAAGGAAGATGAAGATAAATTGGCAACATTCGATTTTCATAGAAATTGTACAATACAGCATATATAATTATATATAAATAAACAGAAATTACCAATTTTTTGATCAACTTTTTGCTATTTTTAACGTAACTGTTCAACATTAATTAAAATAAATATAACATATGAGTACCCTTATATATTTCTTGAGGCAGTTTTGAGTAAATTAGGCCACTTAAGGGCATATTGGATGCTCTGATCCAGCTTGAACCTCATGAAATATAAAGTACTTCAATTTAATAGAAAGGAGAATGAGTGGGTTACAAATTATGAATTCAGCAGAATGATTCTACGAAGGATAAAATTCACGGATGGATTAAGTATTTTTCAATTTAAGTATTTTCCAATTAAACATATTTTTATTTCTGTTATAGGTTTAATATAAGAAATAGAATATTATAATAATAAAAGAAATTACTACAAATTTTATAAATTTTGTTTGTATCTCGATTCTTCAGTCTAAAAATTAAATCTGAAATTTTTTTGCATTTGTAATTCTATGAACATTTTGAAGAAGGGATTAACATTCACACACTGTCTGTTAAATCAAGTTTAGCTATATTTTTGACTAGGTAAATACTGTGCAAGTGATAATTTAATATCACATTCTTAATTATACACATTTTGACTACTGATTAATACATTTATTTTGCCATTGTTTTCAGGTTTTTTAGATGTACTTAGGAGTTTTCACTTTCAGATACCTGAACAATGATATATTTTTTTTGAGTGAGTCTAGTACAATACTTTTGCTTCCTGTTTCGATATCATTTGGTTTAAATTTGTACCCACACGAGCAGATATTTTTACCGCAAAACCTCAAATGGAACTTAAAGATACGCTTCCATATACACAGAGATTAGCAGCTTGCCATTATAACAAAAGTATTTTTAATAATTTCATTATTTCTGTGATCGAGCGCGGATCATTTTAACATGAATAATATAATTTCGGTTTCGTTCTTAGCTTTACTTTTTATAGTAGTTTCTAATAGCAAACATATTCCCGACGGTTATTACACTGGAGGTGTGGTCACTTATTGGCCTTCCACCACTAAACCCTCTGTGGAAATACAAAGTGAGAAAAATTCAAAAAGCAGTACAGAAGCGGATGCTCAACATGAGCCAGGATGGATGGTAAGAAAAATTATGCTATAAAGAAAAATTAGTAGTGACCCACTGTGTACTTTGTGGTAAAATGTGCTGGGGTTTAACGTGTAGAAAAACGGTCGATATTGCTCTTCAATTTTTGTCCACGGAAATTTTCATGATATGTGGACAAATAAAATTACAGTACCTGTGAGCAACTTTCCAAACTGATTTATATTTATATATAAAATATTAACAATCTTTATTTCTAATGTAAAAGGGTATTGACTCAATCGATCTTTCTGCCTTGTATCTGTATCCATCTTGTTAAATACAGTAAAATAAAAAACAATAAAAATCTATTATTCTAGGCTTATATAAAATTATAGTTTAAGTTTTTCAATTGTCTAGCAACAGGCTTGTTAAATTTAGATTTATCATCGAAACTTTTATAAGGGAGAGGTCCATTTCAGAATAAAATTCAAGTCTCTGAGAATACCTCGAATTCTACATCATTTTCATCAGAAGAAAGCGAAAAATGTAACCAACTTATTAAAAAACAGGTTAGATTCCTTAGTTTAGAAACAATCAAAATTTTCTGTCTGTTTTGGATCGTTTTTGACCGATCAAGGTCTTTAACCGACAATATTTCCTTTAAACCGACCACCAAAAACTTTAAATATGTATATTAGGAAGCTTCTTAGGTCGGTCGCAATTAATCCAGCGAGTGCAAAAAACACGCTTCCAAAATTTTGATTTTTAATCGAAAATTTCATAAAGGAATTACTAACTAACTCATCGATTTTCGCACAAAAATCAAGTTTCTTAGAAAGCCTCGAATTCTACGTTAGCAGAAAGCGAGGAATATAGCGAACTCAATGAAAAACAAGTTGGAATACTCGGTTTAGATATAATCAATAATTTCTGAACATTTTGAGTCGATTTTTTTATAATTGTCTTCTTCAGTATTTGTAAGTGTTCTTGTGTTCAACTAACAGGTATATTTGACTTCGTATGGTACGTACGCCTATGCCCATGCACTGCAAGGCAAAAAATATGTGGGAGTTACAAACCACACACACACTGGGAATGGAAACAAAAGAACAGAAAAATACGATTGAAGACGCTGACAAAAATAGAAAAAATATCTAAATTCGTGAATCATTACGAAGAAGCGTATTTTCATTTAAAAAGGTTTTTAAGGAGATGCGGTGTTGCTATACTTATCTGAAATAAGCAGAAACCAATCCCAGAGCATCTAACAAAGAAGAGATCATAGACAACACAAAAACTTCTACAGTATTGAAGGCTCCATTTTGTTTTCTACCTTTTTTTTACTTATTTATATACAATATTCTTCTTTGCCAGATAAGCAATTTGAAAATTTTACAGAGCTGAGAAAGGCAATTTATTTAAAAGCAAATATATTTTCATACTCAAATTAAAACATTCAGAATAAAGACTTTACAGTTTTTCCTATCGACATAGCTGTAGGAATGGAACAATTCTGGAAGTTGTTATAAGCAAGCAACTTTTAGAACCCAGTACTAACTAAACCAGTTTTGTTAAGTATTATGTAAAAGTTCATAGTTAACCTAAAGGAGGCGCTTTCAACATTTTTAAATTGCTTTGCTTCTACCTTATACTATTTGCACCATGAAAGGAAATACTTAAGCATAAGTATGTGATGTAAATTTCCAAGTAATTTGAAATAACGCCAGGAAACAATAACGTTTAGGTATAATTTAATTAACTAACATCTTAAAAACTCCCAACTTTGAGAGAAGGATTTCCAATTATAAATTATTTCCTCTGAAAAAACAAGTATGTGTTTACTGTTCAGTAAGTTAAGATTAGAAAGATATTCCGACTGAAGTAGAAAAGTTATATTATATTATTCAATTCAATTCATATTGCAATAGCAGGAAATTTTATTATATTTTAGTGATGACATGATCACATAGTTAGTCTAAACAACTATAATTGTTGGATTAGAACTGAAAATATTGAACTTTTAGAGAAAACAGCTCTTAAGATTTGGTCAAGCTGCCTCCAAAGTTGGTAACGCTATGGGTGCTCATGCCAACAAAATATCAGCTGCTCTGGACAAGATATGTGAAGTAATCAAAACCGTTATCCCTCTTTTGGCTGCCGTTTGCCATGTTGGTCAATTTGGGTTCTGTTCTGCAACCAATGAAGCTCCTATCAAACTGGTGGAGGCCATGAATCCTGCGGAGCTAGATCTGGATAGTCTGGATAGATAGGATTTGAATAAACATACTGTATATGGGTTATTTTTATATTTTATAAAAGCTACATGTATTGCATATTTATTTGAAAGTTAATAGTTATTTCTATTAGTAATAGCGTTAGTTAACATTATTTGTTATAGAATGATCCTTGAATAAAATTGGAAACTTTGTCATTAGTGTGGTTGGTATTGAACTATGACGGACATTGGGGCTTCGTTTTCCTCATCTTTTTAGTAGGGTACTGGTCGAGAGGGCCCATTATCTGATGAAGATTTCTTGAATATTCCCTAAAAATAGTCAGTCAACATAAAGAAATATTTTTAGAGCATAACAGAGAGTGTGCTAGTTTGATTATTAAGCATTCGACGAATTTGGTATGAACTTGTACATAATTTATTAGAAGATTTAATAACTATTTCTTAATTTTTTTTAATTCTCCAACTTGGAAATATTTTTCTATATTTCTTAGTTCGATATTTGCTTTTTAATCTGCTGAAACCAAAAAGGTTGAATATACTTAAAAAAATGCCAAAAAAATTAATTGTTTTGACTATAATTTTGTGCCCGCATTTGTTAAGAGAATTATATTATATAACAATTTAATAGATTTCCCTTTAGCAAAACCAAAAAGTAGTGAAGTTAGTTAAAAAAATGTAACATTTACTTATTTGTATTGACTAGCATTTTTTCTATTTTATCTATAAGAATATCTATACAATAGTAATTTTACTTAATTATATATTTCTCTTCAATCACGTTTAAACCATAATGCAGAGAAAAATTTTGTCTATTTTATGTAATTGAAGTCTTAATTATATTGCTTCAGCTATAAAAAATTCATCATTATCATTACTGGCAGGAAAATAAGACATTTTTACATAAAAATAAAAAATATTAATTGATCTAAGTACTCGTCCGTTTGATTACATACAATTTATTAAATCCTAACAAAGATAAATTAACGCTTAGTGAAGTATTTACTCATTGATTCTTTGAAGATATTTCCTAGCAACCATTGGTGACTAAAGAAGCTGCAAGCAAATGTAAAATGTCAACTAAATCGTTCCCGACCACAAAAAAATACGTTTTAGAATATTTTTTAATAACTGCACTACTCTTAAGCAGTATGTATTATTTCTATTGACAATTACTTACTTTGAAGAACTGTATTATCTCATCTTTATTAAAAAAGCTTGCATCAACACTTGCAAGACAGACGGCAAACACTATTGCAAAAATGAGAAGTAATAATTGTACCTTCATTTTAACACAACAATTGTAACCTGATCGATTTGGGTGTTGTTCGGTGCTTTTATTCTCAAAGTTTATTATCGAAACAATTATCTCGGTCAAAACCTTGCCTTTGGCCTATTTGCTCAATATTAGTTTGTCTGTTTTATGTGTTTTTGCAAAGGTGCCGCGCATATTTCATGTTACTTTTATTATCAGGTTTCGCAGCATTTACTTGAAATGTTTAATTTGAAACACTTGTTTTAAAGCAAAGAAAACAAACTATTTACTTAGTTTTAATATGTTTTTAGAGTTATTATAGTTTTTGTGAGTTGACTCATATTGTCAACTGGGTTAAACGATTCGATGCTTTAAAACTGTCGGCAGCTGATTTGAAAGTTTAATTTTGATCTATATTTTGTAAAATTTTTATAATTTGAATTGATGCTTTTTACTAAATCTTTATGGCAGTATCAATTAAGACTTATTTTGATGTATTTTGATGTTACCGTGTTGGTAATTGGTAAAAGAATCCTATTTAGGTCATTTGATTTATATATCAATAGACTGTGGCAAAAATAAAAATGTACCTCATTTTGCTTGGGACAACGTTCCGGTTATATTTGAGCCACCTTCAGGGCTCTAAAGGGGAAAACAAAGTGATTTCATTTTTCAATACAGTAAAAATAATTTCATACTCTACAATAAAAGGTATTCATATAGCCAGTATTACATAAAAAACCAACATAAGAGTAAAATCAAATATGTATAAGGTACAAAAAAGAAAAAACAAAACTAATATTATTTAACAGTAATTATATACAGGAATACAAAAAAACATGGTTCTAGAGTGTCTATCAACTCTCAATATCTGTTATATAAATTACAGACCGCACATGCTTAGATATAGTGAAGAACTGAAAATGTTTTGAAATTTGCGAAAAAAGTAGTTAGTTCTGCAGAATTTAGAATACATATTTCGGATTCCAAGATCTCCCAAAATTTTCATATTGGTTAATTTTCTTATATATTCAGCTTCTTTTGAGATTAATCAGTTGCCAGATTACTGTATCACGATACACGTTAGGAGGACTTTTTGGATAGATACAGTTGACAATTCAAATAAAAAAAAAATAATAAAACGTTTATGTAGATGTAGTTGCTCATAACAATGTCTAATGGTTTTTACAATAGGAAAATTGTAAAAATTAATAATACAATGGTTGTTTTTATTTTTTAATTTTTTAAAAGAGCATTTAAACAATTTTATTAGGGCAGAAAGACTGATTCGGTCGGTAGCATTTTTCTGTAGGAAATAAAGAATATGTATATATATATATATACAGGGTGGCCATTTTCTGAATCTTTGTATGGGTAACTTCTACATTTTTAAAGATAGAGAATCCGTTAAATGGACAAAATTCCATTGCCTATTCATTACCGTTTTCAAAATTTAGGTACCCGACTTGGTTCTTAAAATATCGTGAAAAGGCAAGAAATCAACACTTTTTGAATTCATATAATTCGTAAACTGCTTAAATTAGAAAAAAAGTTAAACATGTCTTTGGTAGAACTTTTTGCGTTGAATTCAATAAACTAGCTCTCGTTGTCATAGTCAACTTGATTTACGAGATAAAAAATAAGCTTATCTTTTCTTAGATGGTAATCATAGTTGGCTGTGGGTCTTTTAAAATCCTTATTTTTTTCTGAATTAAAACCGCCGTAAAACTTCAAAAAAAGTTAAACAATGTGTGGTAGGCTATGGATACAAGAACTATATTATCACACAAAGCACAGGAGTGCTAGTTTATTGGATTCAAAGCAAAAAGTTGTACTAAGGGCAGTTTTAACTTTTTTTCTAAGTTAAGCAGTTTACATAATAAGTGATAATGAAAAAAGTGTTGATTTCTTGTCTTTTCAGGATATTTCAAGAACCAAGTCGGGTACCTACATTTTGAAAGCGGTGATGAATAGGCAATCGAATTCTGCCCAATTTTGCCCATTTAACGGATTCTCTATCTTTAAAAAAGTTACCCATACAAAGATTCAGAAAATGGCCACCCTGTATATATACAATTTTATTTTAGAATTTATAAAATTTAAACACCTTACATAGTAAGAGTAGTAATGACTACACGCATCGTCTGTTAAAATTTATATGCAATTAAATCATCTGATAGTATGGTAATTCACTTTTTCTTCAAGAGGCCAGCAAAACGGTGAAATACCGTGTATTTCAAAAGCTGGRATACTAATTAATAAYCTTGGCCAAAACGTTTATCAAAATATGTGCTAATTAACGACTTGGAACTATTTAAAGTTTTATTTGATAACCTTATTATACTAGTGAACCTAAAATTTTCGTTTCAATATGGAAATACAGTTATCAGCAAATTAGATAATAGATGCATACGCTTATCTTGGAGTTATTTTCAATTGTTTCTGTAATGAATAAACGTGCATAAAAGTGTTTCAGAAGTAATTTAATTTAAAAAAATATCTGTTTAACACTAATGTTCTAGATATGATACAAAATGTACACAAATTAACTGAAGCGTTGTTAAAACAACGTCGTTTCAGATTATAGTAAATATATTGTGGTACAATAAATTGTAGTAAAAATATTTACTACAATTAGTAACTTTTACTGGCCAATAATAAAGCCACTAAACTTATTACTTTTTCAAATTGGGCTTGACAGATTTGATAGTTTACTTCACGTGTTTCTATTATTCAAATCGTGTTTATTAATTGATCATTTTGTATAACACAAATATGCAATTTATAAGATGAAAAAGTCTACTGAAAGTTAGAAATACACAATGCGATAAAAATGCTGCTCTTTCTTGAACGATGTTTCCAAACATTTCAGAACTAAAATTGTCCATAATGCATAATTTTAGATCACATTCCTTTGGGTGCACGCAATTAAAAGTTGCGGGATTTATTCGCTAGTTTCCATAGACTATCGTGAACTATTAAACATTGTACTTCCATTAAGTTCAAAAAGAAGTTAGGTGATATTGTCTCTCTAATTATTATCTATGATTTCCTTTTGGTTTTATTTTTTTACCCCTTTATGTTTCTTTAAAACAATATAGTTCCAGTAAAGAAAAGCAAGTTGCTTTGATGAATGCATTTTATTCATTTATTTCTATATTAAGTTTTTGATAATAACAAAGATTTCTAAGGCTATTGTAATTTTAGAAATGTGTTCAATAAAATAATGCTAATAACTGAAATACAATTAATAATACTGAGTAAATCATAAATTCTCCCAACTAGTAAGGAATTGCTGATTAGATGTTACATGATTAAATGTAGCAAATACACTTTTTATAAAATTTTATCTTCCGGGCAACAGGCCAGCCTGAGCAGCTACTCCGGTATATCCAGCTACAACGTCCAAGTTTTCACGTGCTCTGTCTCTAACTCTTCTCACACCCTTCTCCTAGATGAAAGAAAATCTGAATTATCATTTTGCAAACTTAAAACATAACTCCCACAAAAATGTTAATAATAATATGATTCTCAGCTTTTATTGGTGGGTACACATGTATTACCACCACCCACGATTGACCATACTTAAAAACTTTTCTATTTAATATTAAACTGAGATGAACTGGCAGAAATAAATTATTTAGTAAAAATGACATATGTTTTGCCTAAAGATAAAATTGTTGTCTAAAATATGTTTACAACTTACGGCTTTCTTGAGTTGTTTTTTAATCCATCCTGCTTCCGTTGTACCAAAGACAGCACTCAGCGCAACGATAACTAACAGAAAAATTGTGAAAAATTTCATTTTGTTTTATCTGACTTCACTGTTATAGATTTAAAGTCTTGTGAATGTATGATTAAACATCACGAAATTTATGCTTATATAGGAATAAATTTCCTGATAAAATTGTACCCACACTTTGTCTTCCACAAAGAGGTTGTGAAATGGGAAGTACCGTGTTGATTCATGTGAGCGAGCGCATTGGTTAATGCGAATCGCAGTCGTTTAATCAGTTAATTATTGGTAATTAGCAGCTTAAATAGGTTTAGATATTAATGAATTAATAACATTAATTTATTTTCGATAATATGTAATTCTTGTTAATTTTTTTAGACGAGGTGTAAAGATGTTGTCACCACAAACTCATATGCTACTAAAATCTATTTAATATTAGATAATAGTTAAATTTTCATTAGAATGTAATAAAGAAACTAACAGTACTGTATTCTAGGAGAAGATTATCTTAGAGCAAAGTGTTGAGTTTTCCTATGCAATATTTTTACCTAATTAAATAATTGATTCCTCAAACTCCGTAAAAAATATTCTGTTTTTACAAGGAGAAAGTAGTGTTCCTAAAAATCGATTTTAATGCTGATTAACTGAGTTTACTACTACTTTTCAACTCCTCAATTTTAATTAAGGAAATATCAACTATAAATAATCAATTTTTTATCAAATACTTCGATAAATTTAGTAAAACGTAATATTTTGAGGCAATGAAAATTCGTTTTCAGTTGATTTAATGTTATTCGTTCTGTGTGTCGATTATTGCATTATATGCTTTAAGGATTTAGGAATATCTAATTTTACAATCGTTGTAATTAATTATTACTATATTATATTATTATTACATAATTATTTAACAATAGCAGTGAGTTTTGGCGCAAATACTGCTTATCCGAAAACGCATAGTTTTGGTAATAACAATGATAAATGTCCAGCTAAAATCGTAAGCAAAAATATCTTTACTTGATGAGCAAAGAAGCGTTGAAATACAAATCAAGATAATTATTTTCCTGTAGTTAGGAACTTTGGTTTTATTTGGACTGTGTAAAATTTGGGTACACTATAAAACTTCCTAAATTTACAAAAATAGTTTAAATTAATTAATAAAAATGTAATTGTTTATGAGTCACCCTGTATATCTAAAAATACTTTGTATAAAAAAATTGATTTTTTTGAGGAGAAATATTTGATTGTCATCTATGTTAGTTTCTACTTTTTTTTCTAAACACTTATCCGTCTTTAGTTTGCTTTTAAAATAATTATTGCGTTGTCTAATCTAATCTAAATGTATAATTTAGCTGTATGTGAAGCAGATTATTATATTAACTTTTTTAATCGATCTCAAACATTTATTTAACTCCTTTTAGTGGACATTAAAAAAACTTTTTGTTCTGCTTTAATTAAGCCCCCAATCCTATGCAACTAAACTCCATAATAATACACAATAACAGGGAAACCTGTTAGACGGAGAATTAATTAAAGTTACAACAAAGAAAAATGCAGACGTTCTGAACAGAACGAGCGCAACAATTTCTTATTAAAATAACAAATATTTACATTCATAAGTGAATGCTGTGTAAGTATGCAGTTCCTTGACGTCATTTATTGTGTTCCATTGCATCTATCATTACAAATCTGATAATCGATTAAAAAATGTTTCCTTGTCAATGGAAATTACATTAAACCAGGTATTTATGCGGAGCGGTATTTACACTTCCAGTACTTTGTTTGCTCATTCATAACATTTCAACATCGATCCTTTATATTGTATTATTAGTTGGACGCTAATTTCCAGGAAGAGATTAATGAAATTCCCAGCACTATTACTTGAATATTGGAATTGTTTCTAAATAGGCATATTTTCAATAAATTACTTGTGTGGAGTTATTCCTTAGTCGTTTTGAAATGAAATGCAGCTGTAATACTAAAATTCGACTTTATTATTGATAGTTATTTTTTGTTTTCTGTAGGTAATAAATTTCGTTACCATTCTGATTACTAAAATAAATCTTGCGTACTTATACATGAATAAATTTGTCTATGAAAATTATTTTACCTTATGCCAACCAGCTTTAATAAAATAAWATAAAACAGTTTTTGSTCGTCGCATTTTTGTTCGTTGCAAGTAAAAGATTTTGCTATTTGCAAAAGTTATCATTCTAGGAATAAGGGTTTTTCAGAATAGGAGTATTAAGCTTAGAATATGTTTGAATGGAACATTTACTGTAACCCGGTAAACGTGCTTAAACGTGATTTTTTTAATCTAAACTGCTCAACAAAATCAACGTTGCACTGACAAATGCGGATCAACATTGGAACTGGATAAATTCTAAATGGTGTGAGCGATTCTACTTATATTTAAAGCGTTATTCAGATTAATTCCTTTTCGGTTAAACATTCGATTCAAGCAGAAATCAAACGGCTTGAAATAATCACAATTTATCCAGTTCCAAAATTACGACCAATTTGAATATAGTATAACGTTCATTTTGTTGAATGTTTTAATTTAAAAGTCATATTGGGATTTTATTTAGTTTTACATTATATTATTTATACAACAGTGTTAAGTTATACTAAAACTGTTACTACGAGCTTGGAAATATTGAGATTATTTACTTTCTGCTTGTAATTATCTGAAATAATCGAAAAAATAAATCGATTAAATTGACATTTAATTTTTAATGAATTAAGCCAGTTGAATTTGACAAATTAATATTAGTTAAAAAATACGAGGACATAAACTTTTTGTTGCTGAAAAACCATTTATTACACTTTTCGCCTAATAAATATTTACTAACAATTGTAGTGATTTGAACTCGGCTCTCGGCTCCTCCGGCCATACATGAAAACATTTCTTATCTGCATTAAACCAAGCTGCTAATTAACAATGACCGATAAAGAGTTGGCACGATGCGTCTCATGATTCATTGAGTGCACGTCACGGTATTTTACCAGTTCATGTGCCTCTTATGGAAGAAGTAAAGTACCATGTTATCAGACGGCTTGTTCGTATATAAATACTGCAGGCGATCTTTCGCTCAATCAAATCCGCAAGACTTTTAAACGCCTAACAGTAATTTTACGTGAATATTTTTCAAAATGAAGTTTTTCACGATATTTCTGCTAGTTTTGGTTGCGCTTAGTGCTATCTTTGATGCGACAGAAGCAGGATGGATAAAGAAACACCTGAAAAAAGTGGTAAGTGTGAAGTTGGATATATAATTTATTGAATTAATTGTCTATCAATATTATTGTTGGTGGTAATATATAATAATAATTTTTGAAAATTGGTTGTTGGAAAAACCATATGCCATTCTTAGGCCAAGCACTTCAGTAAACGTGTGAAAAACTGACAATGAAAACCTTTGGTCAGTTTCACATAAAGTTTTGTTCTATGTGTCCTTTTGGTGAAACATTCATCTACATATATTTGTCACCACAATTTTTTTGTCGCAATATAATTATGTGTATATATAGATATTGTTTAGTTCTTAGTGTGCAAGATCATGATTGAAGTTTTTGTTTCTAGGAAAAAGGTGTACGAAGAGTTAGAGATCGAGCACGCGAGAACTTGGACGTCGTTGCTGGATACACCGGAGTGGCTGCTCAAGCTGGCGTGTTGCCTGGAAGATAATTTCAATGATCAATTGTTATATATTCAGTATTATAATTATGTTAGTTCCTTCAGATTAAAGCAGTTTTAAATAACGTAAATTCTTTTATTTAATTCAAGTGCCTTCCAATGTAGAGCCGTGCAGCATGAACATTTAAACTGTCGATAGAACATAAATGTTGCAAAAGTTAACAAGTGTACATGATTTTAAAGATGAAGAATAATGAGTTATTAAATATTTGTTTAATACAATTCGGGACACTCACTGCAACAGTTTTATTCATGTCCACAAACAATTTATCATTTCTTTTGGTATAATTATACCCATCGACGGGTTTGCGACGTTTAAGATAGTACTGTTCTCACTTATGAGAATGCTACTTTGCCTTAATTTCAGAACTTACGAACAATTTAGTACTTTGAATAACTAAAATCAGTAACAACAAAAAACTAAAACAATAAAACAATTTGTTTAAAATGTCCAGCTAAATTTGGATATCATCACCATCATATTAATAAGAATCTGTCTCATTCGCAGTCACATCCCTTGAGATAACTAATAATCTGCACGCAGGATAGCATTGTGTACTAAAACTATCAATTTTCTCATAGACGGAAGCTTTTTTGTTACTTGCTTGGAAAATATTAATATTTAAAGTCGATAAGACTAAAACAATGCAGTTGTTTTTCACATACCCAGTTACTTCAAACGTGTCAGTTCAAAGCAAATCCCTGCAACGCTTTTAAGTTTTTTTCCATAACTACGTTATTTTTTGCTGTTGCATCTCGAAACAAAAAATGGACTTAGTAGTTCCCACAGAGTTTTGAACTATGAACTTTTCATGTTCATGTAATCAAACTTTATCATTGTCAATTACACCTACAAGAATCAATTTGCTTGTAGTAAAGAGCTCTTTAGTGCAAGGACAGAAAAAGTTGATAGTTTTGCTCTGTTTAGTCTCCCGAAAAATGTAAACTTTAAGAATATTTACTTTACAAAAAAAAAATTTTTCGTTGTTTAGAAATTAAACAACGACAATTTAAAACCTGACCGGACATCTCGACAAAATATAATTCAACCTGCGTCCAGTTTTCGTGTTTGCCTAAAAGTTTTAAAACGCATGTAAAACTTTTCAAGGATTTTTGATTCAAATTTATGATTATATTATATTCTGATACGAATTTGCTAATAAGAACTATGCAGTTTTTTTTATTTATTTCAGTTTATATTATTAAACAATTTAAAAATTCAATTAATTTGAGTTATATTTTAAATTGCAAATCTGCTGCTGTTTTTGATGGAATTAGCCCGTCTGATTTAATTTGTAGACAAAAATTGTCCAAAAATATATTAATTTACTCAGTGCGCAATATTTGACTCACATTTGTCTAGGTACAGATACTTTTTGCGCAATAGAAAATATTGCAAAATACTTATGACAGAGTATATTTTCCTATCATATCTTCTTGTTAATACACAGATTTTCTAATATGAAAGCTACAGAACCTATAGAAGTGTTTCTATCCGGTACTCTTCGGGCTAGAAATCGTTCCGCGTAAGCCCTTTTTGTACTTACATTATCGTACTGTTTGAGTAAGTGCAAGAATACTTTCCGTAAATAATTTTAGGAACCAAAACTAAACACAATTGCGGAAGCCAAGTGAATCGCAATGCGGTTGCTGATTGTTCAGTACATTCGTATACAATAAAAATATTTTTTGAACCTCGGAAACAGTTCTGTTTATCGATATTTTTTTTAACGTCTCCTGTACATATCCGAGGGCATGCCCACATGTTCTGTGACACCCTGTAAAAGTGGAAGATTATATTTATCTATTTTCTGCAAATAAACTATACAAGCAAACTGTTTGGCCCAAATTTTGAAACCGAGAAAATTAAACAGACATTTTTAACTTTAAAATATTAAAAAACAATTTGTTAAATAAAATTGATTTGTTAAAATGCAGCATAAACATCAACGTTTGAGAGCAGTAAATCATTCTAAAAAGTTCACTTCGTTAATTTATCTAAGTCGGTATTAACAAATTAACATTGACCGATAAAGAGTGGGCTCGTCTAATTATGATTCAGTAGTGGCCGATGAGATGAGGGTCACGGTACTTCACCATGTTGTGCGCGTCTTGTGGAAGAAGTAAAGTACCACGTTATCAGACGACTTGTTCGTATATAAACATTGCAGATGCGATTTGCCTCTTCATTCGCATCTTCAAGACGTTTAAGCGCATAACAGTCATTTATCAGACATAATCCAAGAAATACAAAATGAAAATTTTTACGATATTCTTGCTATTTTTAATTGCATTTAGCGCTCTGTTTGGTGCTACAGAGGCAGGCTGGCTCAAAAAACAACTAAAGAAAGTGGTAAGTGTTTAGTGGGATACATATTTAAATGCATTCATCACTGCCAATTTAATTAAATTAAATTTTGAGCAGATTTATTTGTAAATAATATTCTTATTAATGTTAGAAAAAGAGTGATTTAAATTGAGCATCATTCGGATTCGTCTTGCTTCAGTAATGCGGTATAGTCAATATTTTCAACATTTATCGAACAAGAAACTTAATGTAGATGGGATTTTAACTTCAATTTATTAGTTAACAATAATTGTTTATTGTCATTGTAAATTCTAATTCAATTGGAACGTTAGCTGATTTGAAGACAAAAGGTTTCTTATCATGTAAACATTTATAATCATCTACTTAAATCGACAATAATACAAAATTTCTAAAGGCATTTCAACATTTATCCTACTACACCGATCGTTTTTAAAAAAGGATCGTTAGGTTTGGTATTAAGACTCATCTGAAACAGTTGCTAGTAAAAATCTAATTTGAATTTGAATGAACCTTGTTAATATTTACTTTGATAATGAATATTTTATCGGTAATGTTGGCTGGACCAAATTGTATTTTTAGCTGTTTTTATTCTTGTATTTGGAATGATCATATCATCAATGTATTTCCTTGATCTAGGAGAAAGGTGTAAGGAGAGTTAGAGACAGAGCTCGAGAAAATTTAGACGTTGTTGCTGGATATACTGGAGTGGCTGCCCAAGCTGGTTTATTACCTGGAAGATAATATAAATAGTGATTTATGATTATTTGTTATTTATTCAGTATTACAATTCTGTTCATTGCTTCACATTAAAGCAAAATTTGTCAGATAAATTTGATGTATTAATATATTCACCTTTATATACACAGAATGGGCCACTTTTTTCACCAGGACTTAACTAAATTAATTTTGAAGGTTGAAAGTTGATATAAAAAATCAATTATTATTTTGTTGCATACAAATCGCTCAATCTTTTCGTATTCATAATAACTACTGGTTCTTCCAAAATGGTTTGTGATCTGGTGCATTTAACTTGTATATTGATTTCCTCTTTGAAATGTTCAGCGTGTCTCGATTTCATTAATTTTCTAGAAAATCTGTAATATATGAAATTACAAATTTGCACTGAAATAAAGTTGATATTTGCTAAATCGGCAACATTCAGACGTCTAAGTATATTAGCATGTTACAATCATTATCGACAAGGACTGGTTTGAAGTGGGGTCGATATGCGGGGGACCGTTCAGTTTAATATGCTCCGTATATCATATTTAGGGCACTCTGCTAAGTCCGTTATCTCCCAGTAATAGTCTTCGAAAATCCCTCTCGAGAAAGATATTATTGGGATCTCCATATGGCTTAAAGTATGCACGGAAATGACATAAAAGTGAGTTACTACATGATCGAATTGCCCGGATCTAGTAAAATGCTATGTGGAAATGGCATTCGACATGAGTGGAAGTTTTCCAAGTCCCCAAAAAAATAATTTTATATTGTGATATTTGGAGTTTTCGGCTGTCGCGTATCGAGTAATCTCGCAGATCCGATCTGAAGAACGAGTATAATTTAATATTCAAACTGCATTGGTCACTGGAAGAATACATATAAAACGCAGCTGAATGGTATATGGTACTTTTACTCACCCTGAAGTGAGAGGTCCAAATGTTGTTTTCTAAAACTCTTCATCAGGCACCACCAGCGCAGGAGTCGAGCCTTAAACAGAAAGAGGTTGTTTTAAACCGTCTGAAATCTGAAACAGGAAGAAGATTGAGAGATTAACTTTGCTAGTTTTCACAAAATAATTATTGCTGTCTCAGTAATAATTCATGTTGAAGAAAATAGTGGTTTATGGTTATGGGTGTGTCAATAACAAAGCTGAAATTGAATCATTTATAAAAAATATTTTCTCAAACTCGGGCATTTTGAAAAAACCTTTTATTTTATTCGCTTTGCCTTCAGTATGTACTATATGCTTTCCTTTTATCCATATTTTTGGTGCGTTAAAAAATTTTCAGCAAGAACCCTACTAGTTGAAAACTAGTTATGAAAGCTCCATCTCCTCAATGTCCCCTCGCGTAGCAAAAAATAAATCTTCCAGATTTAGAATAGCAAAATTCTTTCTTATTACCTTTGGTTTACGCCCCACTTTTTTCAAAACACAATAACTCTATGGGACGAAAAACCTCGTAAACATATAGGGTCTTGGTGTGTTGACCTCGATAAGGGGATTATTATGAAAATTGGAAAGTATATAGATTTAACCAAGTTGATCCTATGCAAAATAGCGACGTCTAGATGTCGCCAGAGGCGGAATTTTCTGAGGGATTTTCTGCAAAGTTATGTAGTTAGGCGGGAAAGCATTGAAAATTGCCGATTATAGGGAGCTAAGCAGCATATAAATATGTTAAGGCTCGCATCGAATCGGCTTTACGGATTTTCGATGTTTATAACGAGTTTGCGGTAGTTCGGAAAAGTTTTAAATTAATCTCGAAGTCAGCGGAATTTGAGCATAAGGGTTATTAACTTTGCGTCTCTAGAGCCTAATTAAGTGAAGTACAGTTTGAATATTTCAAATTCATATTAATTAATGCAAAGCTCAAAAATTCACTTTTTGCCGATTATTTTCTGTTTTCTCTATTTTCCGACAGCTTTCTATATTTTGAGTATTTTTTAGTTTTTAATTAATTCATTTGGTATTGGAAACCAGTTATGCATAGAAAAATGTCTGTTACAATTTACTCTCCAAGGCAGTGAGAGGAAGCTGTGAATTATGTTTTTAAATCACGCCAGCTTTTGCAAAAAACTTGTTGATAACTAGTAACATTCAGGTGATTCTTCCGGGATTCTCAACTCACTAATTGACACACAAATTGGTTGCCTTTTTGCTTGTTTCTATCAAACTGAATACGCGCAGTTCGAAATCAGCAAAGAGTTAAGTGGAGGCCGCTTTTACCTCGACAAATTGACAAGTTTATGCAAGTTTTGCCGGTTCTTATTTGTAGTGTTTAACCGTATTTCTTACTAGCTTGTGAAAAGACCATTAAATTACTCTGTTCAAAGTGTTGTACTACTTATTCTTCAATTATAAAAATAACATTTTCAAATGTGTCTTAAATTAACAGCCTACTATAGAGAGCCGCATTTATTTCCATATAACGTCTCTTAATTAGTCTGTTGCTGAAGCTGGTGGAAGAATGCGTAATAGTTCTATGGGTCGTTCAATTTTGACCACAAAATTGTTGTTGTTTTTAAAGATTTATTTTACTCTCTCTTAAAATTGTATACTTGAAGTTTGCGATTATTTCTGCCGAACTGAGATATTTGTTTTGATTTCGATGACAAACAGAAATTTTGAACTGTTTTTTTTAAATATCTTGATATATCAAATATAATAATAAGGGGAGACTACTGGCTCAGTGGAAGGGAAAAATGGTTCGCTGTTTGGTAGCTCTATCTTCGATTCTGATCTGCAAGAACATATTTCATTTCAATTATCGCAATTTTTTATATCAATATTTTATTTGTGGTGTTATTTTAGCACCAGATACAATTTTATAGGAACTGAACTAGCTATCTGAATTTATTAGAAAATTGAACAAACGCTACTGATTCATTGATCAAAATAAAATTAATTTACGAATCTCAGACACATCAATCAAAGAATGGAAGTTGCATGATCACTTTTCAACAAGACCTGGGAAATAATTCTCTTAATAGATCCTAAGATTTTTGTTATACTTTTCTTTTGGTAGTGATTAGCATTCCAGACCCCTCCAGCAATAAAATTGTGCTTTTTATTGAAAATTGATTTGACCACACCAAAATACGTGATCTCTTGACCGAGCAGGCCGGTATATCAGCTTGCCAGTTCCGCTTGGCTTCTGGAAGGAGAAGAGCTTCAGTTTCCAAAATTAATTATCCAATTATTGAGAAGACGTGAGCAGGGGACACACTTGTTCTGCTCCGGCGATTTTATCTAGGGACCAAATTTGTCACTGATGCGATATTAATTTTCGGGAAAACCGAATTACAGTCCTCGTCTCGTATCTTGCCTGTCTTTATGCCCCATGATTTCTAATTGCGAAACATTTATGTTTACTTCAGGAAATATCGAGAAGTTGGGAGTTTGACTTTGTGCGGAATATGCCCGTTAAATGTCTCTTTGTCAGTTCGAATCTTGGGAGGTGCGCTTGATTACATTTATTCGTATCTAGTAAGAACATTAGTATAATCGCATTAGCAACTGCATTACTACGTTTATCATGATCCACAGTTGAATGTCCGTATCTTGATCAAATTTTTCTCATATATTTCTTTGTTGGTTTATCAGCTGTAAAACCCGGTTTCGTCGGTAGCCCAAAAATATTTTTTTGCGTATGTATGCTAAGCAGGTAGTGACTTCAATCAGAAAACATATATTTTCGAGGACCATTGTAAATGTTAGTAAGTTTGTGTGCAATAGATGCAGTAAAACTCAACTGATGGAACTGAAAATCGTGAAAAATGCAACTTACAAACTTAACAAACAGGAGTCCCAGGCGCTGTGTAATAGCACTTTAAACCTAGACCTGAAATTGATAATTTGTAGGTTTATTCACATTGCTTTTATATAGGTATAAAATATAGCACGCTAGATTGCAACTTCAATCTGATTCATTGGAAAATTATATACTTGTAAATGTAAGGGAAGCTCTTTTGCAACTAAAATATTTGAAATTTCTCGACCAATTGTCGATATTGATCGCCGTTAGATGTCTTTATTTAATGTCTAAAATTATTCAATGTTCTTTATTGCAATTCTATATTTTATACCTATATAAAAGCAATGTGAATAAACCTACAAATTATCAATTTCAGGTCTAGGTTTAAAGTGCTATTACACAGCTCCTGGGACTCCTGTTTGTTAAGTTTGCTAGTCAGTGCTTAAAACTCAATTATCTTGGCCGATCGATTATAAATCGGTTGTCTTTTAGGTTGATTTGCCTCCTAATCCCATTGTTAAGTATCTCAATCTGTTTGCAATGATCATCGTAAAATCTTCGACATAAAAGCAAATAACATGCTCTGCAGGATTGATCTTTTCGCTGGCCCAGATAATCGAATATTTTTCTCATCTTTTGCTCTGTCAAAATATTGTCCCAATTTCCTTTAAAATCCGTTTTCGCGGTAATCTCGGAGTCTTAGGAAAGCATTTTCCCAACCTAATAAGTGGATTATAGTCACACATGGTCTTGCTCGAAATCCCCGGAACGTATCGCAGAAATAATATTGGTGCAGCTATCTGGTCGACAATCCCGGTGAATAAAAATTTCGAACGTGCCCTTTGGCAAAATACTAGGGATTAAGGCGTGTTTCGACTGTGAAAACAAATTACGTTGCAGAAACCACGTATCTCTGATTACCTTGGACTCCTTTATTTGCGACCTTTTGCACGAGCGGGAAGATCGGGCCTCTAATATGATCCAGGCAATTAAGTGACTATCAGTGGGACATTTTTAACTCATTTATCGATTTTTCATTCCAAAAGACAATATAAGCTCAATTGGCACATAATTATACAAGGGCAAAATGTTTTCAACATAGTAATTTATTACGTATTAGTTATCTTTCCATCATTTTTTCATGTYCTTCACTTTTTCTTTTATATTTTTATATTTATAYGTGACCTTCCAAATGATATAGAACACATTTCAGCTAATATTAATAGTTGTCTGATCAGTTTTATGATTCTTGTTTAGCTTTAGTCCACTTTTGCTWTTAATTTTCCGATGATTTTACCAAAAGAACACTWTTAGAGGTTCAGATTTCAACGTATTTTAATCACTTCTTTTAAGTATATAATTATGTAATGTAAGCTATCTTTTGTAGCTACATAAAAGCAAGAAAAGTTGATATTTTGTAACGTTTATGTGATATATGTATAATAAAGCAAATGAGCAGCTGTTGGCATCAGATACTTTGAGAAAAACCTTTGGTTGCCTACAATGAAACAAATTGTACTTAAACATTTAAAGAGCCTCTTTACGGAGCTTGTTAGGGCGCAGTTGAAGATGATAGGTCTTCAACGTCAAATACGAGTTGGAGTGAAAAATGAAGATTTAACTAAAGAAAACAGACTTTCTTACTTTACTTCAGCTTGTATTGAACACAGTGAACATGTGGGCTTGATTTACTGAGAGTGAATTTATTTATTTAATCCAAAAAATGATTTTCCTAATAATAATTAAATATAGAATTTCACCGTTTGAAGACGAAAACGTTTCAACGTACCTCCGTTAAGGAGATAATGAAATAAAAAGCTGATTAATGCCGAACCTGTAAAACATTTTGCTCTCCAACAATTGACTGATGATGCGAACAAAGAAGCGAATGGAACAACTTATGCAAAAACTGTACGAAACTTCTGTCTTACGGAAGTTCATGGGTAAAGAAGATGGAATTAAGGTTGTGGCCAATCAATTCATGCTAATAACATATACAATAT
The DNA here is from genome assembly GCF_020466585.1 of Dendroctonus ponderosae. NCBI lineage: Eukaryota > Metazoa > Arthropoda > Insecta > Coleoptera > Curculionidae > Dendroctonus > Dendroctonus ponderosae. Next base: position 20,503,878 of record NW_026017110.1, on the reverse strand, counting down.
TTTTATAAAGTGTGTCAATTTTGCAAAAATGGGATCATTCTAAATCATACAAACCTGTTTTACTGAGACCTGTTTTTAAAGAATTGTCTTCAGAAAGAATAAAAAAGCATATTTACTTTAACTGTAGCAAGCGAGTTTCATATTGTGTTTGGCTGTATTTTTGAATGAAGTTGTTGTGTTTGACTGGAAATCGTCAACAAATGCTCCTTTTGCCAGTGGATTTTATTTGACGCAACTGAGCAACTGAAAAATCTGAGAGTCAATTAAAATTTGGTCAAGAAGCAAATCTTAAAGTTTTCTCTTTTTAATTGAATACTTTTTCATAAACCAAGTGCAATTTTATAAACATTTTTAAGTTAATGAACTCGGAACCAATTCTCAAAAATTGTTTATCGTATATTTTTCGTTGAGTTTTACCATTGAAAATTTTATCCTGCAAAACCGCTCTTACGTTTTCCAGTTATCGCCTAAATGTTTGGGCAAACATAGTATCCAATTAGATAGCAAAAGCTACGACATTATCTCTTATATCTGGTAGATTCCTTTTGCCTTTTAATTAATTGCTATAAATTTATGTCGAGCGTAAAACGAAGCCAAGACGGCTAATTTAATAATTCTCAGACAAAAATCATGAAGCGTTAACGGATCCGATGATTCCGTACCATGTCGAGCGGAAACTGCGACAAATAAAAATATAAATCCAGTTAATTCGAATCTGACAAGGGTAAATAACGACGAAAGTTCAACCCTTTTCATTGCTTTAATTTACGAGTCATTTAAAGAGTCCTGTTGTGCAAATGGACCATCCGATGAGCGATGTTTCACGCTCAGAAATCTTCAAGGCAACTCCAAATAACAATTCTGTGCAGGATATTATATACATCTCGGAATTCCGGTCGTTAAGATTTTTTGTGTGCTCTTGACCCAATAATTTAGGTCTGGAGCAGTGGCATTCCCTATATCCATAAATTCTTGTGTCAGCCCCGCCTGCAGGGTTATTCGAATTTTGATTCGGGGAGGAAAAAAATGTTTTCATTGTCCTGGAACGATTTTATTGTCAGCGTAGATGGACGATTATCGTTCCTATAATTGCAATAAAAATGCATTTATTCGTCTATTACGTGAAATTTATTGAATCGTAAACTATATATGAAATTTTTATTGAAATCATTATCATTATCAACAGATAAGTTGCAGATTATTATTTGTACTATTTCGCAAGCTTTGAAAATGATCTACTTGTTTTCCAATTAAATCAAGATGCCACATCAGACACAAAAATATGGCTCTTTAATAATACCAGATTTTCTAGTATTATCTTGATTAAGTAGATAATATTTTTAGCACAAACCCATTTACTTGCACATTGAAGTTTGGCTAAAATGCCAAACTTCTGCCTTCACAAGCAAGAGTGTTAAAATCCGAATTGTTTTGAGTGTTTCAACTAGCCAACATGAGTGGCTATCAACTACATTTAGCTATAAAGGCAAAATCTGTTTTATTTTATCAATAGAATACAAATGGCCTGTTTCAGAAGGTAAGCGTCTAAAATAAAAAAGTTGCCATTTTATTCTTGTTTGAAGTAAAACATCGACAAACCGTTAACATATTCAGAGTACAGCAAACCTATGTGAATTTCAATTTCATATGGCTGGCAGAAAACTCCCTTAAATGTTGTGGTCTAATGATGATGATGATGATGATGAGTAATTCGTTGCAACACATATAGTGGTCCTGACGTGATGATCGGAATATGAATTGGCTTAAAAACAATAGAAACCCTTATTTTATTGCTCAATTTTCTAGTTTATTTTATAAACTAATTTAAATTCCACTCCATTCGCTTCTATCTATTTCATCTTGTTAAATGGCGCAAAAAACTCAAACTTTCCCATGATTAAAATTACCCGTGAATTAAAGAAAATTCGTGTCAAGTACTAGCTTGAAGAATACTTTTTAAATTTCTTTCACTTTTTTATCGTTAAGTTTTAAAGAGATGATAAGCAGTTAAACAACACTAAAATACAAAATTATTGTTTTTTAGCTTCCAAAATGGAGAATTAATATCGTTCTAAGTTGTAATAAGAACTAAAAATTTATGTGAACTGAAATTTCTCAAAACAATGTTTTCTTTCTATTTTAATGCAAATTTAATTTAATTTTTAATGTTAACTTTGTTGATTTCCATATAAATTCTGATTTATTTGCCTGACTGCGTGTACTTGTTATGAAATTCCTATCTTTCCTGGGTCTCAGTCAAAGTGTGAAGTAAACATTTTTTGAAACATCGTTTATTTCATTATGTTTCGGCGAGACAACAGCGCCATCATCAGTTTTAAAATTTACACAAACTATAAACACCAATTTACAATTAAAACATGTTGTATAAAAATTATAATTTACAAAGTGTTAAAACATTCATCAGTTTTTGAAGGGAACAAATTCTTCCTTTTAGGAGAGCAAAACACCGGGAAAACTTACCTCATGATTGGTAAAAATCAACGTCCTTTTATGTGTTTGCCTTCTTGAAAACCTTGAGTTTGCCTGAATTATTTTCTACATTTGTGAGAGTGGTATGCATGTTATTGAGGTAAGCAGAAATAGTTTTAATTTTTCACTAATGCACCGGGTGTTCCATACTTATGGCTTTATTAAGGTTTGGTAAATGTTGCTAAGGTTGTCGGTATCTGATCTGAAATTTACTGCTTTTGCATGTTTCTTTATTTGAATAATTTCTTGAATTCTTCTTTTATGATAATTTGTTTCCCTAATTAATATATCTGCATTGTCAAAATCAAAATTATGTAACATTTGGTGTGCATGTTATGTTAATGTTGATTTATGTTCACTAGTATTTCTCAGCCTGTAATTATGTTCGTATTATTTTCGTGTGTATTATTTCCATATAAAGCAACATGAATTTTGAGTGCGATAAAACATATTAATGTAAATAATTTCTCATTTATTTTTTTATTGATTGAGTCACTTAAAGGTGATTAAAATTTCAACAAAATTCCTTACATTTGTCTCCAAAATAGATATTCTTATAGAAGGTCTTTTAGGTCCTTCAATACTTTAGAACGCACTTTTCTGTACATCCATTTTCAGCGCTAGCGATTTTATAAAGATTTAAGCACCTACTTACTTCAATCTAAAGTGAATTTGTCTACTCGTTACCTGTTGTTATTATTATTTCGTTCTCTTATTTACTGGAGCGGAAAACTGCCCAAGTAATGGAAAACTGAACGGAGAATAAAGGATAAATCCGGAAAATTATCGCTAAGAAAATAATGAAATAATGTTGCTTGAGAGGGCAATCACCGAGCCCTATCTTGATTGAGTTAACAGTTCCGAGAAAAAGGAGATTGGATCTTTGCTTAACAGAATTACTGAAACATTTAATTCTGAAGACTTTGCCATTGGGGTATTTTATTTCCCCTAACTGGTCGAAGCTATGTCTATCTGTACCAGATTTCAGATTTATTTCTCCTTTCAGTATATTAAACCCATTGTAACCGTATGATGAACTTAACATTTATTCAAATATTTGATTTACAATTACATGAGCTACATTTACCATATCTTGCAGAAATGGATACAGTCCAGAGGTGGATCTCTTTAACGATGGGAAGAAAGTTTTGGACAGTCGTTTCTAAAATGCATGCATTTGAGACAATTGTTGATTTAATTTTCATACAAAATGAGATATTACCATTTTTCGCATCGATCGTTTCCATTTAATTTGCACTCTAGTTCCAGGTTTAGAATATGCGTAAGCAACAACGATCATCACACATATAATCATCAGAGCAATATAGGCACCTCTTTTAAAATTCTCCTCATATTCGGAATATAGATTATTTGTCGCAGAGTTTAAGTATTCTGATAATGTAATGGTTCGGGTAGTAATCAACAGGTTATTCTGGGTAGACGATGATGTGGACAATATTTCTATACTCTCGGCTTCTGCGGGTAGTTCAGTAAGATCTAGAATGTCAGTGTTGCGCTCCAGGCCTTCAATTTCCATTATACTTAAATTTGAACTCGATGAATGAATGATGCGATGAAGTTTTACATGATGAAATCGTTTTTGATGTTGTCATTTGCCAGCAAGTGTCAAGCTTTTGCCATCTTCATCTACGAGCTGCTTGCAAGTTTTATATATATGTTACCGGCAATCTACGAAATCCAGCAATGTGCAAAATGCCTAGGCATTCTGCAAACTGACCGACTCGCCAGGGATTTTGCAGAATCGCTACTACTTTGGGCAATCTGCACATTGACTGCGGTATTTTAGACAATCTGCAAAATGCCGTGCGCGCTAGTCAATCTGAGCGTTGGATATGTTTAATCTACACATTGACTAGGCAATGTGTATAAACCTGTTGCTACGAAACTTTGCAGGTTAGTTTTGCTTTTTAGCAATTTAGTACTTTAAATAACTAAATCCATAACAATAAAAAACTCAAGCAATTTCCTTAAATTTTCCAGCTAAATTTGGAACGATCATATTAATAAGAATGTGTTTCATTCGCAGTCATATCTCTTGAGATCAATCATAATCTAGACTCAAGATCGCATTATATACTGAAATTATTATTTTGTTATTTGTTTAAAAATATAAATATTTAAAGTCGATAAGACGGAAACGATACAGTTCTTTTTCACATACCCAGTTACTTCAAACGTTTCAGTTCAATGCAAATCCCTGCAACGCTTTTAAAGTTTATTTTTTCATAACTGTGTTACTTCTTGCTGTTGCATCTCGAAACGAAAAATGGACTTAGTAGTTCCCACAGAGCCTTGAAATATGAACTTTTTATGTGAACATGAACATTAAATGAATTTAATCAAACTTTACCATTGTCAAGTGCACCGACAAAAATCAATTTGCGTGTAGTAAAGAGCTCTTTAGTGCAAGGACAGATAAAGTTAATGGTTTTGCTTTGTTTAGTCCCCCAAAAAATGTAAAGTTTAAGAATATTTACTTCACGATAAAAAGTAAACAACTACAATTTAAAACCTAACCGGACATCACGACAAAGTATAATTCAACCGACTTCCAGTTTTCGTGTGCACCTAAAAGTTTTAAAACGCATGTAAAACTTTTCAAGGATTTTCGATTCAACTTTATTATTAATTTCAGTTCTGATAAGAATTTGATAATAAGAACTATGCACAAATTACACTAGTTTTCGTTTTTTATTTCGGTTTATATTATTAAGTAATTTAAGAATTCAATTAATTTGAGTTATATTTTGAATTGAAAATCTGTTTTTGATGGAATAAGCTCGTCTGAGTTAATTTTCAGAACAAAATTGTCTGAAAATATATTCATTTACTTAGTGCGCAATATTTCACCTACATTTTTATAGAAGTAGACATTTTTTGCATGCATTTTTAGATTATATTTTCTTAGCATGTCTTCTTGTTAATACACGGATTTTCTAATATGAAGGCTTTCAGAACGTGTTTGTATTAGAGACATATTTGACAAAATTGAAATGGATAAATTAAACGCAGTGCGTTTATGATGGTCTTCTCACAATTTTGCAGAATCGCTACTAGTTTCGGCAATACTTTTAGTAATAAATATACAATATGTCTGTTTTTTAGTAAAAATTTTAAACTTTTTTCCTACAGGGAATATCGAAAAGGAAGACATAAGGAAAAATTATAACAGCTATTGGCGCCCAAACTTCTTTTCGCGCACGTTCGCAAAGTGTGCTTATGCTGATGTTTAAAAATATAAGAATTGTTAATGGATAATTTACTACTACTAGCTTCTACTTTAAATGTAATTTTATAAAAAATATGCTCGTTTACAGTGATAAAATATTAATTGGAAAGGTTTTATTAGAATTACTTTGAAACAAAATTTGATCAAGCGAGCAGTACTCCCGCGCCCACACAAATACTTTCAGTTGCATTCAGTTACTTTGTTCTCTTTGTTTTATGAGTATTGAAAAAATGTGTGCTCTTCCACTCATACACAGAAAATGGTCGAGAGTTATTTCAAAAAACACATGTTATTGAATACTGTTTCCAAGAAATGTTTAAGCTGGTGTTCAGTTTCATTCCACCATAATTGTACATTCATTCGGTAAAACGGTCTCAGATAATAGTGAGAACACAAATATACGTTTTTCTATGGAGTATAATTACAATTTATATTTTTTAAATTTGTTCAGAAAATTTTCAGTAGCAAACATGTCGCTATCAAACGATAATCAACCGTATTTTTAATAGGTAGAAAGTTTCACAAATAAAGTAGTTTTACTGAATGTAGAGCGTTTTGTAAATTTTCACTTAACAATTATTACCATTGTGATATAATTTCTAACATTTATTTAAAAATTACTACGTCTTAAAAAATCGAAAATTTTTACATATTTTTAGATAGAGAGGACATATTTTCCACAATTAATTTTTGTTTTATTTTCAATTTTATTCGTTTATATTATTCGTTAACTTTTAACAACATTTTTTGCCTAGTTCTGCATATTTAAATATTTCAATGTCTGATTAGCTTTTAGATAGATAGATAGATAGATTTGGTAGAACATAAATAAATATTTATTTATGTTAAAGCGTAAAAATATGCAAAATAAATGAAAGAGCGACATACTGATATTAAAAACAAAATAGCGATCGATCAATCATTGCGGTCTTACCGCATAAAAAAATAATAGTTATAAAAGTTCAGAAAAAAATTGACAGTTCGAGCTCTTATTTAGACTATTCACTACAAAGATGTCGGTCCTTCAAGAAACCTCTTGGTTTCGAAGCAGAGTTCACAAGGAATTTTTTGCTCAAAATGGAGTTTAATTGAATGGTGTTCATTATCGGCTTGTTATTGGGTCTCAAGTAGAGAATTGGCTCCCTCAGAAAAGTCCACATAAAAGTAAGAGTCGGCAAACTACAGGCGTATACGTTAATTAAGAGAGCGACCGAAAACGTGTCAAGTGTTGCGGGAAAGGCAATCTCAGTTTAATTAATGAGGGCAACGTCTGGGGCGGAAAAGTTCTTTGCTGGTCCTTAATCGGGTTGGACTCTCCCAACACTTAGTCGCAATTTTCGAACCAAGTTTTAATAAGATTAGAAAAAATGCGGATAATTATTTTCAAAAACCCGCAATAGCATTGCTCATGTTTGACCAAACCATATAAAGATTCTACATGTGCTTATAGATTTTTAATTTATTAAGTCAACACTCTCATAAAGTAAGTTAGTAAATGTATGTGTACATAAAGTCAGAAGTTTATTTATATAAAAATTATTTTCCGTCGGAAACACCTTTTGCCTTTTAATTGATTCATTTTTGCAACAGTTTGTCTCTAAAAGTGCAGTAAAAAAAGATAATTTTGACGTTTCATTGCGCTTGTACTGTTTTCAATAAAAATGCATTTATTTTGAAATTTAGTGAAGCAAAGAATTCTTGTGTTTGGTATTATTCTAGAGTTTTCGCAATTCTTGCTTGGTAATAATTTTTTATTTAATCTTGAGCTTTTAGACAATTTGGTTTTTCCTTGTTGAGCTAAAACAGACGGATATACTTCTTACAACTTGGGTAAAGTTTGCTCAATTAATACAAATACATTTTTATTTAATTAACAAAATCTGATATGTAATTAAATCTGCTAAATGATTCGTACAAGCAATCTATTCTATCTTTCGGTTCTTTTCAGATTTGGTTGTAATAAGTTTTTATTTGATGTGAACAAAACGTATGAGCTTAGATCTGGATATATTGAGGAACGTTTAAAAGATCTACGGTTTGCTTTCCAATCCATCTAAAAAGATTCCAGTAGGTAAATTAGAGATTTTCCGCCTTTCCAGGTTTGGGGCTGAAAAATATGCTTTTAAAGAAAATTTTAATTGATGTCCAACAGAACATTAAATATTAGTCGTTCTAAGAAACAAAGCTTAAATTTACTTTTTTCGATAGTAAGCACAACTATTGCGGCTTATGGAAGAATGGCAATAATACATTTTTCATTCTGGTTAATGTAAGAATTTATGGAAATAATTGTTTTAATATTTGTGAGAACTAGAGAAAGCAAAAGCCACTTTTCTTAAGGACTGCTTATGTTCCTGCGAGTAATCAGATCCACTTATCACCACGACAAAATATTTATATTACGTATTTTCATTTACTTCGTTACTGAATTATTTTCATTTTCTGGTTAGAATGGAAGTTTGTATTCGTTTTAGGAGATTTCACACTTTTTGATTGCGTTATATCTAACAATTTCAATTTTAAAATTATGCAGTTGAAAAACTGATACAGTCCAGTTTTATGTCAGAAGTTTTCATAAAGTCTTCATAGGCTTATCATAGACTTTACTGGAATGTTTAATTCCGAACTCAACTAGTAAATTTCTCAGAGCAGAAATAAACTTCTATTATAGTACATCTCAGAATCAACAACATTTTAGGTGAATATAAACCCCTGATGACAATTTAAAACTACCTACTTGAGTTTAATAAATAAGGCTACCGTGTAAAATATAGTTGATGTAAATACTTGCCTAGCAATACTCCACGCTTTTAGAAGCAATTTCCCTCTTCGTTCAGAGAGTTAAGGCAAATCTTTTATTCGTTTTTTACAACGCCAGATAAAATTTACCATTTTTATACGGCTATCATTAAAGTGCGCTTTTGTACAATTCCGTTTTATTGAGCCAATAAGGCCCCGCCATCATTAAAAGGAGGCATATAGCTCTTTTCTTTTATGTTTGTAAATCTGATTTTTAGCACTCGAGGGTGATGTTATATAAAAAGTCTTTCTTGTATGCAGCATGTGGATCAGTTGTAAATTCTCACTCAATAAAGATCTAGCGAGGGACTTTTGCTTTAAATTCGGGCTTCTATATTATTTCCTGTAACATCTGGATTATTAAATTTTCGCTTTATTATCGTATATTTAATCAAATATTCGATTGTTTTGGTACATCTAATTAACTCGGCTTGCTTCAAACTTGACTGACATACTAAGCTAATAAATTTTTGAAATTGAATCAACTTTTTGTAGATAAAAGGCTAATCAATTTGTGAGTGGCGATGGCAGAGAAACGAAGAAATGTTTTCATGTATGACAAAATCAAATCCATTGTTGCGCTATCGAAATGTTCGTATCAATTTTATGATTTATTGATAAAAAATAGTAAATTTGTTCTTTTAACGCCTCATCAGTCAATTAAAAATAACCATCTTCGATATTCTAGTTTGATGGTTGGTATAATATTCTAAATAACGTACTCATTTTTAGCAGTAAAAGTCAGACAAATACTAAACATTAATTCCTAATTGCGAAAAGCTCAACGTTCTATTGTGAAGAAAAAACCTTTTGTGCCAGCTTTTTGTCAGTTAGAATTTTCCAATATTCTTGCCTCGAGACTGGAGCATATAATTATTTTCTTTAAAGCGAAAGAAAGAAAACGGAGACAGGATTTATTTACCGAAGGCAAATAAAACATCAGCAATAAAGAAAACGGAAAGGAACATACAGTTAATAAACTTCTAAAGTATCTGCGTTCGCAGGCAGTTCCATTAAAGGTTATAAATGGCTAACTCGCAGTTCTGTTCTGCATTCAGAGGATTAAAATTAAAAGCTTCTTTTAAAAAGGCGCATTTGGGACAGGTCTTTTCGAGTAATACGAGACAAATACCTTAAACATGGGGGACGACTGATTTTTTTCGCAGAATGGATATCAGATTTTACATTAGGATTTAAATCGAGATGAAGTCGTATTTGCCTGCAAGAAAAGCGTCTTTTCTACTTGGAGTGAGTAGATTGGAAAGCCATTAATTTTTAATCGTCTTCAAATCTATCTGCGAATCAGTGGGGCTTCAAAGTTGTATCAAATCGAAACCATTTTGTTCTGTACAAAAAGATAATCGAAAAACAATCTGCCGCACCTAAGGATCTCTCGAGTCAGATTGCAATCTGTTCCCACTCTGATGGTCAATTAATGTTTGTCATCAGGCTTAAGTTTGCGACAGTCTTGAGAGTTCACCTTTTGTCCACTTCAGCAGAACAATGTGAAAATCTTCTTTGGGAATTGGTAACCATAACGACCGTTTAATTGGAGTTGATGGAACAGCCATGGAACATATCGTGGACGTATTAAGAAATAAACCGGTGGATAAAATATGAACAAAAACGTAATTGCTTTGACTTACGGTGAAAAAAACTCACTTTTTTAAAATGTAATTACAATTAAGGTTGTTTTTGCTAGAGTGCAAGCAGTAATTAGACAAATAAATGTAATCCCGTAGACTGTTTAATTTTAATTGTCATAATAACATTTTTATAGACGGAACTGCGACCATAAAACATGATTATTTTCAATTAATTTATATATTATATAATTCAATTAATCAAAAGTAACATTTGTAATGATGCATATTTTTGACATAAACGAGGAAAACTTGAATTATTTAAATGAGGCAAGCAAACCGTCACCGAAATCGTTCAAGAGTAGGTATCTACCTACATATCATTGTTTGAGAAAAACGTTGATTTTCTGAGATATTTATTGAAAGAAATCAGCTTTTATTGCTAGAAAGTAATACTAGAAACCGCTACATATTTCATCAGTTCATGATCATCTGAGGTTTTGCAGATGAAGTAAAGCTTTTTATGCCCAAAGGCAGACATTTTAAATTTGTTTCCTAAGTTTTTAAAATGATCTACATTTTACGATGTGAATTAAATATTTACAGCAAAGCAAAAAAAATTAGTTGAAGAAATCGGTAATAAATTGCTTTTACACATGATGTGCAGTCTGTCGCCTATGGTGGTTTTCTGGGTGGTAATTCGTCAGAAACTTTCTCATCCGAATATTTGACCCATTTTCAGTTATTTCAGTGTTTTTTAATGTCCATATTCAAAGAAATAAAATTCTTGTTTCTCATACCAAGGCCCCAACGATTTATTTTACGGGTAACAATAAATCTAAATCAACAGACTTCTTTATGAAATGTCCTTATTTTCTAATAAAAATGTATCTAATAAGATAATGTTTTGTTGATCAAAAGTAAGTTTTTTAATTTAGTATTCTGTTCTTTTCACGATGTTTTGTTCCAGGACATAAATTTATTATGGAATGCTAATATAAAATCGTGTTCTACTTACGAATACTTTACTATAATTTTATTTTTAATTATGTAGGAAATACATTAAAATAATAGTACACAGGAGTAGATACCATTTTATCAATCCTATTATTAGCTCTTATAATAAATTAACAGACTTCTACTTACTAAATAAAATTATACAATTGCACAGGACTCTTAATACCCATTAAGAGCAATTAATAATCCATATTTCTTGAATACATTTTTCCATTAGAATTCGTATTTATACACCTAATGCAAATGCAAAATTCGATTTTCAACTGCAATTATTAGATGAGTATTTCTCAAATTCTTCTTTAAACTGCATTTTTTATTAAACTCAAAAATAAATCTGTAGTTTCCTAAGATCCTCTTAATACTTTTTGGCAATAAACAACACCCCCTTAATACATGTTTCAAGATATTTCAGGTCAGCTGCAGATCAAGGAAAAATGACAAATATATAATTTTTTTCTTTCGAACTAGTTGACATCCTAATCGTTATGCATATTCAGTTTAATGGGCTAATATTAACATGCATTAATTAATAACGATTCAATTGTACTTATTTCTGATATTCACAAGTCTTTAGTCTAATTAAAGTCAAATTAACAAAAAAATAAAGCATAGTTGCCCAGAACACTACGCAATTTATATTATAAATAATTCAAGCATTATGTATTTCTTAAAATGTTTCTGGATTCTGTTGCCCAGAGCCAACCCTAACATTGCCCGCCAACTAATCATCTTTTACTTCCGGAAGCCCCAGAAGAACATTTCTGAGGCTTCAACACACAAGTTCTTCGAATATATTACGCAGTCACGCAGCGGCTTCATTAAATGGAGTCCAAAGTGGTATTTAAACAGAAGGAAGGAGTTTTTACCGGTCTCCAGATGTTTGCTAAAGTTCTCGAGAATCCCGTCTCGCAAATAATCATCTAATAATTACGGGAGCCGGGATGCGGTTCTTCCAATCTCAATTACTTAACCGATGACCGCCTGCTGCTTTCCTTCTGCCCACTGTTTGTCTACATTTTTCGTTAGGTCTTAGGGGAGACTTGGATCTACTTGTTTTCTGGAATAATCAAGCGCGCTCTTTATAATTAAAGAACGTTTTCGGTCGGTTTTAGTAAACACTACCTGCTGGGTAACTTGGATCAAGCAGATTATATGTTGGGTAGTTAGAAGCAAGCCAAAATGTTTAACCATGATTCCAGCAATAGAGAAATATCTTATAGTGTTGAAGAATTGATTGGAAATTATTCCATAGGTATTTGAGCTATGAACATAAAATGAAAAATTGAAAAGGTTTTGTAGACTAGATTTAATGAGCGGAAAAATCACATAATTTTTCCGCTCATAAATGATACATATTTTGAATAAAAACATCAAAGTAAACAGGTAAAATTCTACTGTTGGCAACTCGGAGTTCTAATAACATTTCATTGTTGTCCAAAATGGTCATTTTGTCAGAGTCGCGTCAGATTCGCGTCAGAATTTGTCATTAATAATTTCTAAATGTGAACGAATAAAACCTGATATCGCGTTGAGGATATGAAATCTAGTGCGGGTTTAGTGAAAAATATGCATGAAAAGCTTATAATTCAAAATACGTTGAATCTGCATAGCGGGGAAAAGGAAAAAAGTTAAATGCAGAATGGCAGGAACAATTACAAGTAAGTACATAACAGTTTTTCTTTAATGTGTTTGCAATTGCAAAAAATTGCCCAATCTGGTAAACCTTTGGTAGTGGTTTCGCGTGATAAGTTTTGTTACTTTCATCCTTAAATCTTTCTGTTGATTTTGATGTATTATAATGCAAAATTGGATGCATCAGTTTTTGAAAAAAAACCCTTAGGGTTTAAAAAACAGAACGTTTTTTATTTTTTGCTTTTTTTATAACAGTTTTCAAATATTTTTTGTTCACATATTCGAGTACATGTGTATATGGTATATGTAATGGGTAATAAAAATAAAAACATTGTCATGGGATTAAATCTCTTTGGATTATCGGATTCGTGCTTATTATTCAAAAAATCACCTTATTTTTACTATACATATACGTTACATTAAAGACACATAGGCCAAGAATAGAGTTCTTTAGTAATATACATTTATGATAAGTTATAAAACAGACAGTATTCATTACCGTCTATAATAACGTCAACCCAGCAGATAAGGAATAAAGACAATTCCTTAACAAAATGCAAGTCGACATTTATTCACTACTATATATTTAGATAGGACTCTAATAACATATTTCGCTTTAACGCCCTTTCGATTTATATGAGCCGTTGAGCAAGATGTCGCAATTCGAAGCAAAATATTCCTTCCTGCAGTGATATTACTGCAGAGACACTGCAGGACTATGAATTATCCGGAAACTTTGCCGAACTGGCTTGCTCTATTGCCGAAAATCCTTACTACGCATTGGATACGAGGAAAGTCGAAGCGAAATTTAATTACAATTTCGAATAACTTTGTTCTAACTCAGGAATTTGCAAACTAAGAACAGTATTTATTTATTCAATGATCTTAGAGGCAATCTAGACACATTTTGAATGAGAAGCAAAGCAAACATTCAATTTTGTCGTAACTAGCTAATTTCACTTTTTCACAATAGTTTTTGAAGAGACGGTCTGTTTTAGAATATTTTACAATTTGAATGGGGTGTTAATTTAAATTAACTTTAAAAAGTCGGTGAATATAAATGAAAATCCCAACGGTTTTATAAGGTCTCAAGGTCTTTGGTAAATAGGTTGTAAAAATACAGATGAACATTGTATAACTTTGTAACATAAATTAATATCAAATTTAATGCCAATAGGAGGTCGAGAAGTACTTAAGCAGGCATTGAAATTTTCCTTATTGAAATTATTTGTTTTTATTTATTTAATGGAATTAATAAATTGTGAACGGTAGCAGGTTTTTGGCTTTGTAATGTATTCACTGAATAAGCAAACTGGCCCAGCAACAATACAGGTCAATTAATTATAGTATTTAAAACCTCAACAACTCTTAAATAATAAATGATATTTCTAGCGGTTTTATAATGACTTTAATAAATAATTCACTGGGAACAACATTGACAGTCTGTGCTAATGCCGAATGCACATAATTTTATCTCAATTTTCCAAAAAGTTCCTACATAACGCAACAATTGAGCATGAGATTTATGAGTGGCAAATATATAGATATCGCAGTTACATAATTGTCGGCACACTGTTAAGTTTATTTATGGTTTAAAATATGCACATCTCCAAAATATAAATGAACGATCCGGTCAACTAAAAAAGTATAGTTTTTATAGGCGGTTTTAAAACCAGTGAAACTGTATTATTAAAAATGCATAAAAAATAAACATCGGCGTAAGAAAAACTACTGGAAAAACGTAAAAACTTGAAATCAACTGATACTATAACATCTGGGAGAAACTATACCATGAAATATAGCTTTTTTCCTGAAAACGTTTCAAAACAAATTTGAAAATAAATGTTAAACCGAACTTATTTATTAATTATTCTTAAAAAAAAGTTTTATTCGCGCCTAGAAAATATAATGATCAATTGATTTCGTCTCATCGCGTTTAAAATATTACCGTTTTGCTATTTTACTTTTAAAAAGCATCAGCCCATTCCAAACAAGTTGTGCATTGCTAACTAAAATGGAAACTTTCAAATATAAAAATTGAAAAGTTGCTTCTCATTGCACTTTTAATTAAAACTGTTTAATGGCTCCATGGCGGGTCTCTATACGATTGGGGTGTAGAAATTACATTTTAACGCTCTAATTAAAACTTGCATACCGAAATAATCTCAGTTTACCGACCTGCAGTATCGGCTAAAACCATTTTAAATTCTGGCGCTGCTTTGTTCTGTCCAATATTCATGTCAAACTTTTTTCGGTTCATTTTGTCCCTTTAGAAAGGGCCAATTAAGTGAATGGGTGGCAGCATTGAAAATTTCATTCAGAATCCGCTCAATAATGACTTTATAGACAATTAAATATCAATTGAATTGTTGCCATTATTTCTGCGTTTGAAATTCGCGGACAGAAAAGCACCAATAATTTGAATTTTTCGTTTTCTATTAAACATTATAAAAAAACCAACGTACAGTTTGTTGCTCGCGTGTTTGGCACCATGGACAATACATGTCTCAAGCCGGATTTAAAATGTCCATATAAACACTGTGAACGGCTTAAAATGCAATTATTGTCTTGCAAACGGATCCTTCTCCGCGAATTCGAAATAAAACGGATTTCAGGATTGTGTTATAAGCTTCTTTTATTTGATTTTAATTTAAACTAACTGGATTACGCTTGCCTTTGCTCTGACGTGGCGCTCATTTCCACTTCAATCCTTTTAATCGGATAATACCTTAAGGCGTTAGATAAAAGTCTTTTGGTGAACATTGGTCTTTTGCTCTAGTCTATTTCTTTGCTGTGTGTAAGTTAAGCAAGAAAGATTACACAACAGGAAAAGAAGTAGCTTTGCAATAAAATACACAAAATATTGATTAGTAATGAAGGCACGTACCTACTTAGTTTCAGTAAGTTTAGTTGTATGCCAAACATTTTAGATTTTTGTGGCAATTTATTGTTAAAAATACGGCGACTATGGAACTTTTTCCAAAATGTCGACATTTTTATGAAAAAAACTTATTGCAGAATTACAGTTTTTATTGGGTCGCTACAGAATAGAGTTACTCTAAAAATTAATAATATATTTGATTTTTCTTGTTTGATTACATTTTTTCAATCGAACTTAGATGTTAATATATATTTTACTTAAATGAATTAATTACATTTTCCATATAACGTGCGTCTAAGTAATATTATTTTTTACTCCACAGATCAATTTAATTTAAATTTCTTAAAAGACTGAATAACCTGAAAAAATGTTACCATTCCATGTAGTTTTTTGTTTGATGGCCTCATATTCATGGGTTTTATTTGTCGTTTCAAGTTGAAAAATGAACCTTTTAACTCCCCGCCTCGAAACGAAAAGCTATTAAGCAATTAATTGTTCGATTTTTACCCGGACTCATTGCCGTAACATGTTTACGTCTAGTCTAATAATCTATTTAATGACAATGTTAACATTGTTAGATTGCCTTAATCTGATTTTGCGTTTCCAGCGCTTTATTGGCGATTTCAAATCGCTGTATTCTGTGTGTTCATTACTCCTGCAATAGGGGTATGTACTATGTAGCTATTAATTTTAGCGTGCATCGAGGTATGGGAATATGGAAAAAAATAAAATAAAAACAACATTTAAGTCGGAGTTTTACACAGGGTCAAGATAATTGGCATAAATAAGTGGCAAATAATTTTTGCAAAAAGTATAAAACTTTTTCTGCTTATTGTTTATTTAAGTAAACACACTACTTGCAGATATTAATTTTCAATTAATCAGCCACGAAGCTTTTGCTCCAGGCTCCAGCTCGATATTAATCTTTTACATGTGTAGATACGTTTCCTTACCGCTGCATAAAGTAACATAATTAAATTAGAGATAGTCATCATAATCAAAACTAACATTTTATCAAGTATATTGTTCGTGGCAAATCATAAAAAGCAATTTGAAATAAAAATTAGCTTTACTGCTAATGTCCGCAACTTTCCTTCATTACGTTTTCAGCGGCGCTGGTGATGGTTCCGAAGCACACCCAAAGCGATTGTTTCACTGCATTAAAGTTTCACACATTTTGGAAGTTGGACATTTTGAAAACTTGCAATAATTTTTTATCCTGTTTGTTAAAGCATGCTTGGAGGGGCCAGATGAAATATTTCATTGTTTAAAGGGTTCAATCTTGAAGTTCGACCGAAAATTTCCCCACATAAAGGATTGAAATTATAGTCGCTGCTCGAAATTTCTGATTAGTTTATGAAAGTATCCAGTCGAAAAAGAATTACTTCTAATTATTACGAATATTTATTTAATTTTTTTATTATTGACCATACACCTAGTGTATGTAAGTATCAAAGTTTGGCAAATATGCGAGAGACATTATTACTATAATAAACATGTGGAGAAAAAGAGTCACGTTAATTTTATGCATTTTCAACAACTACTCCACAGGAAATAACATGTTTTATACACCGTGTATCTCTTCTTGTTGTCAGACAGTCGGTTTAWACAAAACTAATGTCCGAAATATGCAATGGCAGATGTAATGAAATGTTAAAAGTATCCACTTTCAAAATTAATTAATTTAACTTAACGCAAAGAAAATTTCACTGATTAAAGTTTACAGAAAGTTGAAGAACATTAAAATATATTTGAGACTATTTTTCAAACATTCTATCATATTAAGTGACTTAAACAACCAGATTTTGAGATGCAATTCAGGAATTTTCTGAAACTCCGTCAATTTAGATTAAATTTTTTTGAATTCGATTGTATCAACGAAACATTTTCGTCTAAGAATAACGCTTACGTTTCCTGTCAAATGTTCAAAAATCTGMGCAAACYARGRAAAAATGTAAATGCTCCATGGGTAATTTTAGAAAAAAGMGAGTGAAAAAATGCAYATTTATGAAACTTCTTACAAAAAATTTGWGGCAAATATTAAAATAAAATTAACAATCTAAATTATTCTACATTGACTATTTMAGTTTTGAAAAGTCTATTTTATCAGGTTCTCATTATTATGAGAATTGATAGCTGGTTGAAATTCATTGGAATGAGTGGGAACAGTGGAAAAAGTGAAAATTTACTGCATTTCAGCAGCGAATATTTTACAATATGAGCGAGAATTTGCGAAAACCCTGTGTAACACTAATGCGGAAAAACTCCAAAGAGGATAAAATAGTACTGAATAAGCAATTTCGTATGGGATAAGGCGGAAAAATCAAATCATTTTTATAGGGGCACATGTTGTTATTAGTTTAGGAAATGATTTCGCTCTCGAAGACGCTTGTGAAGTAAATAAGGCGAAACAGATGCCGAAATAAGATGCAGTCGATCCGGTGTTATTTGATTTCGAAGCCAAAGTGAAGTTTGTTTTGTGCTGTGTCGAATGCCTTAGTATTTTTGTACTTTTAGAACAATTGAATTTAATTTGTCAAGGTATATACAAAATAGCGTCCAAATTTTGATTAACTTATGGACCCTGGTTCTTATGAGAAATTGTTAATGTATTTTTTTTCAAATATACTAAGAGTTTGAATATAAATCTCAAATTTAGAAAGATTTACCAATGGGATTTAATCTACTAATTTCTAATAAGCTAAAGCCTCAATAAATCTTTATGAAAAATACATTTCTCTTAATTTTTATCTCTCAGACCCTGAATTGTTCTTTGTCAAATGAAATATCCAAAATGGCGCCGTTTCCATGTTACTATAAGAACGAACTTCTCTGTTCTTGAATACCTAATAATTAAAATCTCAGAATGACTTTTCCCCTTAACAGCCGCTGACTCTTAACAATGCCGCTTTGTGATTAAAAAGAATATCATGTAATAAAACACATCGGAAAAAATATGAGTGGAAAACGTATAAAAGGCATTCGAATGAAAAGGCGTATTTCAATCCGGTATATCCTAAAGGCATTTGAGGGAGTTTTAAATAGCATAGCCTGAAAAGTAAAAAATGAAAATTAATTCGTTGAAATTTAATCTGCTTACATTTTTGCTTGATAATTTAAAATAACTTGTGATTATGTTTGATAAATAGAAGATATAAAGCGATTTGACATTGAAAGCTAAATATGCAAAATAAAATGCTTTTATTTAAAACATATTTCTCACATTATGTGCTTGCAAACTAAAGAGTTGGGCCCCAATAGAACTTAATAGAAGCTAGTTTTTCTGCATTTGCAAACTAAATATCAACCAACACCAGGAGTGTTTGTTAAACTAACCCAAACTAAAAGGCATTGCCGGAAATTATGCCCCAATCATAATGGTGAAACCAGAAAAAAAATTTAAAAGCCGCGAATTTGATGATTAAAAAATTATATTTAAAGTAAGGAATTGGTTCAATAAATTGTGCTCTATTTGTTCTGCTAATTAAATATTGGATTTAATCGGTCATTATACTCAATACTGTTCATGTAGACACATTCTTTTAATAAAGTTTCCAGCGCTTCGTCTTTCCTGAAAAACTTGTTACGGGAATGTTTAATAAAGCGATATTTTGGGAAATACGAAACAACTTCAAAGAATGCACTTAGGTATTCAAAAGTTTGTTTCAAGCTTTTTTGATCGAGCTGCTTTTAGCAGAATTTTTCATTGAATTTATCTAGATGGAAAACTGTCAGTATTAGGTTTTTATAAATGGCCCGAGCAAAGCATTTCGTTATCCAAACTGCAAGTAAAAATATTACTTGATTGGTTTTGTAAGTATAAGATTAGGACCACTTAATATGAGCGTTTTCAGGTTAATTAAGGTATAAATTATTTTTTTACAGATTCGACTGACTGCTTTATTAGTTAAGAGACAGACACAAGAATTATTAAAAATATATTAAATAAATGTTTTTGTACATTTTATCTCAGAACTTTGCACATATGCTATGCTGCAACAAAACCTAGAAACGGTTTTTTATGCAATAGCAATTTTAATAATTGCTTTATTTCATTCATAATTTTATTAAGTCCACAAGTTTACACGTATTAAGTCTGGACTATAAATATAAAAAATAAAATAGCGTGTTTTTCCACTGTACGAGTGCACATTTCGTATTTGCGTCAATGCTCTTCAATTTTAAACTTAACATGTACTTTAAGACAATAAAATAAAAATTGCGAAAGAATTCCAAATTGTCCTAAACATTTTGTGATGTTTTGAGGAATTCTGACAAGAGTATCTATATGTATTAGGTTTTGATTTATAAAATCGGAATTAATATGTATGGCACAAACGTACGTGCAATAAATATTTCCAACAAATACATAAAACCTTAAAAAGTCACTTTGCTATGAAAATTTAATATGACTACAATTCAACTTTAAGGCGTTAAATCTCAAATATTACATTCTGGGCTTCCTTTCTTCCGGAAAATAAAGATTATGTCTAATCAAAAAAAATAATAATAAACAGGATTACTATTGCAAAATAAAAAAGATCAAAGCTCACATTTTCGCTGTGCTCCCATTTTAATATTTGCAAAGTATATCCGCTAAATTCAATTCGAATTCTCAAAGCTCCGGCCATGCGCTTTTTTCAATCCATTTAAATTAAGCTTGGCTTTCTTTCCGTGCTGGTTCCCGCTTTTATTAATTTTCACCATTTACGACATTTCTCCTTTTTTTTGTTTTCCCGGCAATTAGGTAGTCATAAATAACATCCTCGGTCAAGACCTGGATCGTCTGATATTAGGAAAGTACCGTAATAAACATCAAAGAAGGATAATATACGCTCTGCGCTCTATTAGAACTGCGTTCCATTATGAGGAAATTTATATTGGCAATATCATAGCTGAAATGTTATTTGATTATTTTGTTGCGACGGACTGTGAAAGTATGAAGTTTAACGACTGCTTTATAATTACTATATTAAATATGTTGTTAAACTTTCAGTGGAATATTTTAGTTTTCGACTAATCTGGGATACTGGGAACCTACTTGAATATCACTTTCCTTTTAAGTTATATATGCTAATTATCATTTGCGTATTTAGGGCAGCTTTATAAATAAGTTTAAAATGAAATTGCAACTAATATATGCAAACATTCAATGTATATCCAGGCCAGTGTTGAGTTTTCTGCTTCCGAATTTGAATTCGCGAACGTTCCTTGTTCCGCAAACTTTCCGAGTGATCATAGCAATATATTAACGGATGAGGACGAGGTTTAATATCCTAATACGGACGAGTAAATCTA
Organism: Dendroctonus ponderosae; assembly: GCF_020466585.1. Classification (NCBI taxonomy): domain Eukaryota; kingdom Metazoa; phylum Arthropoda; class Insecta; order Coleoptera; family Curculionidae; genus Dendroctonus; species Dendroctonus ponderosae. Next base: position 20,482,928 of record NW_026017110.1, on the reverse strand, counting down.
TATAGATTCTCGTAATTATAACGTATATATATCGCAATATTCGTAATTAAATCCCTATCTACTTCCAGAAGCTTTGCCATTTACCCACGCGGAAAATATGCGGCGGGGTTGCTTTAAGACTAGTATGGTTATGGGGTGCTTAATTTGCAATAACAGTTTTTTCTTGCATTAATATCTCGTGTATTAAGATCAAAGCCACATATAGGTTTATTCGCGGAAAAAGTTGTTGTTAATGGTAAAAACGTTAAGATCGGTTTTAACTGAATATTCAGGATGGTCCTCTATCTAATGTGATCACATATATCGACATATTATTTACGTAAAATAATGGCGATTGAGAAAAATTTGTCTTATCCGAAAGTTGATAGTTTCCAAGATACAGGGTGTCAAAATGTAAATAAATTTTTCGTTTTTTATAAATAGACTGTTAAAGAACTTTATTACTACCGAAAAAATGTGTTGGAAGGTTTCTAGATCGAGGAATCCAAAGTTCATATTACTTAACTTGTAAATCCAAGAGAACCACGTAACGTACCCAAAAATTACTACTTAGTGTTTGTTATGTTTCGTTTTATTGAAAATTTGACTAGAATATTTAATTTATTTGGAGGTAAAATTTCACTTTTCTTCTGCCTTCCTTTTGTTTTGTTACCTAGTTCCAAAATCGCTAGAAGTTTCAATGTGAAATATTTCTAAAATGATGAGAGATATCGAGTTCAAACAAGTTTTTTGCAAAAAGCAATATTTTAAAACCGAAAACATTTCTGCTGTTTTTAATGGATCCATCTATTGAATATGAAAAAACCCAAATTCAAATGCTTTTGGCTATATATCAAACCTGGTTAAGAATCTATTAAAAATAAACGATTCTTTACACCTTGACACCCTGAACCTCGTAATGAATAAACTTTTGGATAAGACAAATGTTCCTGGAAGGCAATATTTGTAAGTGGCTTCTGTCACGTTACCAAATTACAAAAAATAATTAAAAATTTAACACAATATATATAAACTAGATTAATTTTAATAGCAAATTTAATAAATATTAAAATTATTTTAATACCAAAAAAGAGAGACGTAAATCTTAATTTCGATGATTAATGGTATTGTTTCTCTCTTGCTCCTAGAAGCTGACTCGCCCTGTATAAAAATAAGAACAATATTTAAATATCAGCTGGCAGTACTTCGAAAATCATACTATGGAAGCTAAAGCGAAGTAAAATTTTCAATTTCTCGAACATCCAGAAGCAGTAAACCTGCTTTTCTTCCTGTTTTCTTTTCAATCTGTCTGTTCCAATACCAGTTTATCCGGTGTAATTGTCTGTAACTGGATCGCAGACAATATTTGACTAGTAATTTTCGTTCGTTTTCAATTAATCCCAATGAAAGAAAGTTAATTAATTTACTATTGTGCTAAACCAATCGTGTGCTTTAGTTTCGATTACCGCCAGGGAAGTACAATACCGACCATATAATTTACCGTTAACTGAATCCCTAGACGGATGTTAGCTAACTTCAACACAGAATGGAACTTACACCGAAAAGTATTGCTAGCGGCTGGCATTATTTTTTAAATAAATTTGGATATATGGGCGATTTGTATCAATCGTCTCAATGAATTAGATGCCACATTTACAATACATTTGAAAAGCTATTGTAAATATTTTCAATATGAGCGATCAGAGTAAATACAGTTAAAACTGTTCACTGGTAGAAAGCAATTTAAAAAATCTTGAAACTGCAACAGCATGTAGCTCCATATCAATAATAATATCCGTATGCTTTTGTAATTCCTCTGTATGTAGTGAATGGAATGTTTTCATTATTTAGCATTATTCAGGCACTAAGCAGATACCCGATCATGTTAAGCATGCCATTTCCTCGCAACTCTGCGGGTGGTGCTAATATGGAATACAAATACACATATTGTTCACTTCATTTCGGCACCCTTTTGATGCCCGCTTCCCCTGTCACGTGCATGTTTCCGAATATTAATTAAAATGCCAATTCCAAACAGCAGAATGGCACGTCATTATGTGAAAAAAGTACAAACTTGTCTAAATTACAAAAGGCGGGCAGGGAAAATGGTCTATATTGTGATAAGAAAAGTCAATAAAGGTGAATATGGGTCGCATGCAGAAAATTTTCAATTAAATTAAGCCCATTTTCAAAGAATTTGGCCTCAAAAATATAACGTTTTGAATGGTGGTTATCTCTGATTCAACTAATCAATACTGTTGATGATGAATGACCCGATGGTTTGATCACATTTAGCAACCCTTCCGTATGATTCCGACTTGGTTTAGGCACAGTTTAGGCAACTTTGACTTTACATAACTTCTTATTTAGAATCGATAATTTTGCCAATTGTACGTTTGCCAGTTTCACTTAGTGTACAGAGAGTGATGCTAAATTGGAGTTTTTAAGTTGGGAGGGTTGGAAAAAGGGGTTTTTGTTAAAAAACGAAATGATGTAAGAGGACATAATAGCTCTTACACTTGAATAATTTCAACCTTTCCAACATTTTGTAACTAGCTTTTTTTAATGAAAATCTAAAAAAAGAAAGAATGTCTTTCGGGCTTTGAAGCCGTGGTCCATGGGAATTTCTTCCTGACGTTTCGTCCACAACTGCGGTGGACATTATCAAAGGCGATGAGGTAGTGGGCGAAGTGATCTCCCGTGCTTTCCGACTAAGACTGGTTCAACTACTGCCGTGTGTTCAAAGTTTTTTTAGACTTAGCCAGTTAAGGCTTTTAGTCTTTAGTGCTGACCTATGAGTAAGCCTCGGTGAGGTAGGGGATTATTTGCCTGATATTAATGAATGAGAATAAGAAAAATAAAACTACTGAAAAAGAAGATATAAGTTTTGGGTAGTTTGGAGGAAACTGGTTTGGCCTTATTTACCTTTAATGTGTTTAAAGTTTGTTTTTCATTAAGACTGGTTTTTTTTTGCTTAAGGTGGGTGTTCCCAAGGGGGGTCTGCCATTAGACTATTGGCAAATTTGAAGTGGAGTTTTAGGATTGTTCGGGAAAAAGTCTCTTGGATTAGTTGGATTAGGGGGTTTGTGTGGTCGAGGATTTTGGTTTTGAACTTTTTGTGTAGTTTCGAAATGAATTCCTGAATCGTTTCCGTTTCGAGGTTTT
>NW_026017110.1:20472628-20478785 GCF_020466585.1 Dendroctonus ponderosae | reverse complement strand
TCTAAAAGTGTGTGCTCCGCTACTGCTAATTTTTATGTTTGTCCTAATCTGCAACTTCTTTAATGCTCAGTGATTCTTGTGCTTACACTACGTTTTGTGGTGCCGATATATGCTCTGCCACAACTGCATGGAACTCTGTAGACTCCTGGTGCTGATAAAGGACCCCGTTTGCCCTTGGCCGATCTTAAAACCTGTTGGATTGTTCGAGTTGGTTTAAAAACGGTTTTGGGGGCTCTGTGTTTCTCCAGTATTTTGCCGATCTTGTCCGTGACTCTATGTATTTATGGGAGGCAAGCCCAACCCTTACGCTCATCATGCGTGTCTGTTTTCTCAGGACGACCTCTACTGTTTCTTGGTCGAGTTGCTCTATTAAACTCGTTCTGATTGGAATAGATACAGCAAGACCACGGTTTCAAAGCCCGAAAAACATTTCTGTATGTGAATGAATGAAGAAATGAAGAATGAAGAAAAAATGTATAGATGCCGTGTGATTGGTGAATTTTGCACATTAATTTGCTTTAACCGCTATGTGCGACAGTAATCAAGCGATTGTTTGCTTATTGACCATTATATAAGAAATCCTTGAAAAAAGACCTTAACCCAATTTTTAAAAACTGTAAACAATAAAGGAGAAGTTTCGTTTGATGATACTCCAAAAAATCGGGGTTTTGTGAGAACACGGAACAACCAAAAAGTTTTCCTAAAAATGTATCATATTTATTTGAAAATTTTGAAATGGTGAAAATGAAAATCTTCAAGTATGTTAGCGAACCAAAGTATTAGCAAATCAGTGGTGCAAGTTTTTTGCACTTTTCTTGGTGCAAGTGTGTTATTTTACCCAAACTATCTACAGCTAATTTAAGCTGACGCGAACTAAACCAAGCAGCCTCAACTTATCCAAACTAGCCTAAACGACTTCAAAACAGCTCAAACAGAGTTAAACTAACCCAAAACGTACAAAACGATACGTACAAACAACAGAACAAATTGCACTAAGAGTAATAACACGAATAAGACACCCCCAAAACCCACTGCACAACCCTTCCAACCAACTACTATACGAACGCACAAACATGACAAAAATTTCGGAAAGACTAATACACTTACAGACAAAATGGACAAACAACCTCCACAACTGGACCATACTGAATCCCCTTTGAGTCACAAGACTGACAAAACACTCCCGTTTTCATTCCCCAGCAGATACTTTACTAGAACACCTACAAACGCAACTGAACTAAGGACTAAGATCTGTTTGTTTTGTAAGCCAAGAATTTTTATTTTTTTTAATTTTTTTTGTATAGCTGATTAATTTATAAAAGTGTTAGGAATAGGAATTAATTTTAGAATAAGCTAGGCTAAGACACATATGTACTAAACAAGGGCAGAAAGACCGATTGGGTCGATAACCTTTTTCTGTAGGAAATAAAGATTATTTATATATTTATATATAAAACGGAACAAAACCCAAACTGAACAAAAATATTTCATATATATAGAAAATATTTCAAACATAAGTAATGTGCCTCCTTATACAGACTGAAAGGTAAATTGCAGATATAAATTCAGACAAAAAAATTCTGACGGTACCTGCTATTTTAAGGCACAACTGTTGATTTATACCCGAGTTTTTGTAGTATCACAAATAATTAATTGATAAATTAATTAAATAATGCACAAATAATTATTGGTGCGCTCATTACAAACAAATTAACTCTTCTTGACCAAAATGTTGTAAAATCAGTTTGTAGATAATGAGTAAAATTTTGTCCATCTAAAGATCAAAATATGGGTTCTATTTCCCACCAAACATTAAGTTATAATGGTTCTGACGACATATTTATAATTCATCTAATGAAACGTTTTGTCTCTGGAAAGAAATCTGTTTCTGCTAGAATGGCAGCAATTCAACCATTAGGTTAAAGAAAATTACTTAAAGGTGATCACATTCACCATGTAAAAGACACGATTCAAAAATAATTTGTCCCCATGTAAAGAACACCCCTATTAAATCCCTAGTTTTTGTTTTGAGCCCATGTATGGAATATTTGTCAACAACCAATCCTTTCTGGTTTGGTGTTAAATCAGCAAAAGTATGGTTGTTTTTGCCAAAAACATGCTTAAATACAAAATAAATTGTATATTTCACTAAATAAAACCACGAAACCATCGCATATTCACTTAGAGCTGAGATGCTTGATCGTGTTTCAACTGGTTGTAATGGTTACTAGTGGCAAACTCTAAGAGCAATAACGCGAACATTTTAAGAGTTCATTGTCATTATATTCCATAGTCTGATGTTCAAGTGCTGCGTCTTGGATTTGCCATTTAATTACCCCATAAGTATGCAAGATGAATCCGAATAACGCCAATAACTCACTCGGAGGGTCCCAACGACGTTACTTTAGTGATATATGATACTCAGTTAATTAATTTTAACTATGAGAGATTGTGGAGTCTAATATTCACAAGATAAAACAGCATCTGGCTTACCTGTTTTCCTATGCCTCGAGTAGCGATTTAATTTACTCAACTGCCTTTCATAGCTTTTTCCCAAATACAAGAAACAACTTCAAAATTAAATAATTTGGTTCGTTCTGCCTGAACAAGAGCGTAGAAGATTTGAACGTTGAACGAAAATGAAATTGCGTGAAAATACGTATACTATTTTTCCATTATATGGCGTGGTTCATTTGGGGTAAATGTGATTTCTATGAATGATATTGCTGAACATGACGATCAAGCACAAAAAAGTTTCTGCTGTATTTGCTGGATCACAAGACAGAAAAACGGTGCAGTTATGAGAAAACATAATATTTCGAATCGGTTATTATAACTTTCGGGAAAGCAAGCAGTGGCCCAGCCATCAAAGTTGTAATCAGTTATTTCTTTGTCATATTATCTCATTTATCTGTTTCTCTTATATTTTCTCCGAAATGATTCCGGACATTATATAAAGAACAATTTTTCAATCATTTTAAAGTGAATCGATAATGATTAATAAGGACCAAGTTGCTTAGCTTGTATTTATAGCGTTGTAATCTTGTCGCATATCCGCTCCGGTGAAATCTGTCTATTTATTCACCGAAATTTAATTGGTAGGCCCGAATGTTCCGACACATTTTAATCAAATAATCGATTAATCTAATTTAGCGCCAGGCAACTATGGATTGACACAACAATCACACTCTCGTTTCGTATGTTTGGCTTGGCATGGTCATTTTGCAACGAAAGGGTTAGTGCAAATACTTCGTTACATGTGTCGCTAACATAATTTAGGGTCCATGTAGGACACGTATGAGCTAATCAAATGCCTGAGCGGTCAATAAAAATGGGAAGCAAATTCCTATTCGACTTTCGAGTGAGAATTATAAGCTAATATGATTATCTTACTTATTGATGATTTGTTTAGCTATTGAAAAAAATGGTCATCGGATTATGGATGTAACATGATTATGATCTGAGCCAATCGGGTTTTCTGTAATATTTACACTGAACTATCAGAGCAGCTTCATTGCCTCATCTCCTCATCTCATCTATATCATTAATAACATTTTAAAAAGGTTTGACAAACTCCTGCTTCATTAGTTGCCATTTCCATTTCCGATAAAACTTAATAATGCAAACTCAGTTCTCAAGACTTTCCATGCAAACGGACATTTCAGGTATTTTCGGACATTTCAGGTAACCGTTATGGAGTTATAACTTTTTGAGCTTAGTTTTGTCCTGAAAATTTTCGGTTTTAAACTTGAAACGATCACAAAATTCTGCTAAACTCTAATTAAGAAAATATATTTCCCAAGACGCTCTATCAAGAAGCGTTCGGCCATTCCTCTTTCTTATGTTTCTGAGATTTATTTAAAAATGTTTTGCAGTTAATTTCAAATGGGTAATAATTTTGCCTGACGTGCTGAGCTGACAGTTTATCAAAACGTCCAGAACGTAATCGCTCTGATTATATATCGAATATTTTCGATATTTCTAACAGTTTCCAAAATTGGATCATCTTCTGCATTACCTTTGACAATATCTCTGTCAAAAATTATTCTAGTTGATCTGTTCTCACTCTTTTGAATCACGGCATTCAGATTCTTTTTGGTTCCTTTGAATTGTTTGTTCGTGCGGTAGAGGCAAAAGGTGCAGTTGATGATATAAACTATTTGTTAATTTGACACCAAGTTTTCCTAAAAGCACATTAATTACTCTTTAATTTGACTTTCTTTCCTCCTAACATTAGAAGCGGCTTGTTTAATAGAGTGTGTGAAAAACTTTCTAAGAAGCTTTTCTTCTATATTTCTGCCATTGTTGAGAATTTGGCGACGTGAAACCGGGATTATTACATTAGCTATTTTAATGGGTTGTTCCGAAATGTTTTGTGTCATAATATCCAACGTTTTATTATATTGTTAATACGAGCGATATCGAGTTAGAACCACAATGTTTCTTCTCTCACTTTAAAGGCTGGAATTTCTGATAGAACCCAATTGCAGAAAGACAAATGCCAAGCCTAATGAAGATTAAATGCTTCAATTTTCAATACGTTTGATATATTGTGCTTTAAACTTGAGAATTGAACATTTTCGGTTCTACTTCATTGGGCATTAAAATTAGCAGATGAAAGTGCTCAGATTAAGTTGAGACGGGTCGGTTAACATGAGCAGTTACCTGAACCAATTTTCCAATATTCCTGCAAAAACTAATTTCGCGTTCTACATGTAATATTTTAAAATACACTAGTTTGGGAAATATGTTTTATTATTATTGAGTTCACCACACACTTTCAACACCTTCATACATCTTGTCGAAGTATACATTATTTAATACATCCGCCTACCAAAAACGAAAACCGAATGTAATGTGAAACGAGACTTGTATCACTTAGATTTATTTACTTTTCCATAACGTATTTTCAATTTCCCTTGTTCCCTTAAAGTGAATATTTTATGCAAAATTCCGTATTTCTGCGTACACATTAATGTATCGCTTTAGACATCTATATAGTATTAGCATTTCTAACTAAAGCTCAAACACTTCCGACGAAAATCAAATATGTATGACCGATTCTGTATGCTTCATTTCGCACACTCTCAAGGTTTGCGATTTTTCTTTTGCAACTTTTAATCCTCTTTAGGGAGCCTTCGTTTGATATGCTAAAACGCTTTGTTATCCACCCCACCTGACGATTTTTACGAAAGACCGGATTAAACCGTATTATAATAATCAAGAAGTTTAAGGGGCGAATACATTATTATTCTATTTTCTTCGCACTTTGCTTGTTAATTATTCACTGCATATCTATTTGTTTTAAAGTTGATTTTGTAGTTCCAGTAGTTCATTTATGTTCTACTGCTTGTTTTCTGTTTCAACTGTTTTAATCTGTTGTCTCTTTTAATAAAACGTCGATCTGATTGATATTCTTGCTTTTGTGTATGGAGGGTATTTTCCTCTACTTTATCTGTCTGAGTATTATATTTTTTACGGAATTCGTCAATTATTGCCTTTATTCGTGCTAACGCCCTTCTTGTGTACACATTAGTTCGACAATGGCGTTTGTACCAGTCACATTATGTCGCTTTTAGAAATATAATAGAACGAAACCGCTTTAAGTAAGATTTTTTCTTAAAAAGTCCATTAACGTTAGACGATTCCGTTAATTCACTTTGAATGACTTTATAGAGATATAATAACCGCAGATGGAAACAGGTTTTTGCCACTACCTATTCGAGAGGTTTATTTTCGGTTGAATATAATACTGTCGCGATTTATTATTATTTAGTAATTGCTTTCTTCATTGAATTCTAATGCAATATTTAAAAAAAATTATATAGTGAGCCAATGAAAATATTGTATCACGATTTTTGCTTTGTTGCGGTAGCATTCAAATTTCTAATGCCCTAATATGTAAATTTTTTAGTCTATGGAATACCATTTGCTAAATTTTCAACTTCTATTCAGATTTAACAAGCACCTTCCCACTTTATTTACTAAAGAGTATTTGATTTATTTGTCAATTAAACTTGTTCTTCACCCTCATTACAACCTGCAGCTGCTTCTTTCTGTGATGCCTTATTAAAATCCTTAAATATTTAATTCAGATGTTAACACTATAGCGAAAAAAGCTGAAGGTTTTATAGTTGCAAAAATAGTACAATTTCAG
>NW_026017110.1:20404226-20472281 GCF_020466585.1 Dendroctonus ponderosae | reverse complement strand
TAATTATTTTTAATTAATTGTTTTTTGGGGCTTACCGGAAAGTTCGCTCCTTGTTAGGCTATAGGGATTTAACATTGGGCAATTTAAAGAAGACGAAGGGGCAAAGTTTATTCGGAAATTAACGACTCACATTTATGTTTATGGGGTTACGCTCATGGCAAGTTTTCGTTGAAAAAAACAAGTCGTTGCGAATCCAGATTCCAATATGTAAAGTTGCTTAATTTGATGTTTTCGTTCCCGAGCGGCTTCAACAAACTGGCCGATATTCCATTAGGCGAAATCCACATATTCCTCAATTTTCGTAATGGACGCAAATGAAAATGTGAGCATTTGGAAATTTTATGTGGTTAGTTCCGCCCTAAACTACCTTTTATGCATACATTTTAATCAGAGCTAGAAGTTTGCCAGGGCTTTCTCCACATTTTACGTTCTTCCTGAAAACAAGCTTCTTCGTGGGCGCTAAGCGATAATGTACTTTTAATGATAGCTTTTAAGCCATCCATATTATCTAGCTTATAGTTTCTGTTCGAAATAGAATACAGAGTGAAAGTAAATATCTAATCATGTTATGATTTGCGGTTTTTGGTAAGCGGTGAGGATTAAATTATGTCTGCTGGAGTTGTCGATTTTTAATGCTGAATTTATTAATGGGGTTTTGTTGTGCATTTACTAGTTTTAACGAAACGACATTAGTTATATTATTTATATATTATACAGTTTTTGTTTTTTTTTCAAAATTATTTTTTTTATTTTGGTTTATCATCGGTCGTCTAGCCCAATCCCCCATGCTATTACAACTGCGTGTTCGTTCAACACTTGAATTGGAGCTAATTCGAACCTGTGCTATTTAAATCTAAAGGGCACACCAATAAAAGTAWTTAATACATTTTTCAGTTTTAAGATGGTTATTTTTTATTGCATATGATTATATATTATTCTGCATAAATGTAACCTGATTTTGTTGATTCAGCGTTTAAATGCCTCTTGTGATGGACGGGTATTTGTGGGCATGTGGACATGCACTTTTGAATTCAAATAAAGCCTTAAAAAAATGATGTGCGTTAAATCAGAAATTTAATGCGGCCTATCCTGATCAACGAAACTAGACCGTATGCAGCCAGGAAATTGTTCTTATCACTATCATCCAACTGTGATCGAAATAACTGTGTATACGCCGCATTATTGCGCACCAGGAGTAAAAAAGTATCTGCTTGATCAGCCTCATTTTTAAAAAAGAATGCTAGTGGATTCTTTTATTTGACGACTTTTTTTTCGATTACTATAAACTTTTAAAATAATATCTTTATAGTTTCCGAAGTTTCCTCAATTCCGACCATAATTTGTATGAATTTTCAAACTATAACAATGTATTACATAAGCGGCAGCAGATTCAAAAATTGTTATCACATTTTTAATTATGGCAATTCCTAAAGTTTAACATTATTTGCTGATATTTTGTTTTAATTAAACTTTTAAACGAGTATATCAAGATTCTACGTAATTTTCCAAATAATCTTAAATGAACACTGCAATACGTATGCGATACATTCATTTCGTATAAATGAATGAAATCGATATTTGCAACTGTGGATTACAGTTAATGCCCAATTGCTAATTCAGACCACGAAAACATTTTCCCATATCCCATCTTCTAAAATGCTAACTCAGCAATCTTTTTTTTATTATTTTCTGGTAAATACCCTGGGAGGCGTCGAAACGTTAAACCGCCACGAAAAATTGATTTAAGTTTACTTGTTTCTTATTTTGCCATTGTTTACGAAACGTGACAGAACCGCAAAGAAGTTTAAGACAAATGTGGAAAAAAGGAATGGCTCATCTAATCATCTCTGTTCCTTTGTATCGGTTAGACACGTTACTTTTTGTATTAAACGAAACGACGAAATAAAGGTTCAACTGGATATTTCCACGAAAATTGTAAAAGTCATAGAAGTACTTACCTAAAACTAATTTTAGTCATTAAAATATTGGCTAATTTTAAGTGTGATAATTATATAATTATTTTTAAAATGCAAATGCAGTGAGTTCTAGCTTTGAGAAAAAATGGTATTAGGAATTATAATAATAATTCGTTAACAATTAAATTAATCCAAATTACATGAATTATTTTATTACAATCAAGATTTATTAATGATCTTAAATTGTTATAATCGCCCGTATTTACATTACAACTATGATCTGATTCAAAATTGGAATGCACTTAAATTAAATATTTGAATTTAGTCTAGGGATGTCTGATGCAGAAGTTCGCTTAGGCATTATAACAGTCGGATTGTGCATTAGGCTATTGTAAAAAACTGTGAATTTTGATTCTATATTCTAACGATGGAAGATATCAGAAGTAAAACGATCCTTTCTACACATGAGAATGGCCAAAATTAAATATTTTCCAGAAGAGATTTTGTGAACAAAATCAAATTTTGCGAAAATACGTCCTACTAAGCATTTTAAAATAGAGATAGATGCTGCAGAGACAGCTTTTTATCACCTTCTGCTGCTTATATTTTGAATTTTTTTTGCAGCTAAAGTTTAATTTCCTATTTTTCTATCATCTATCTCATCTTAAGAGTGATAGTTTTGCTTCCTTGCAGTATTTATGCAGAAAGTCAAAAGTTTGTGTGTATTTCAATTTCTAACCGGAAGCTCTTTTGGCAACATAACAGAAATGCAGTTCTATTATATTGAAATAGTTAACAAATCACGGATACAACTTCCACTACTATTGAACTTTTAATTGTTATTCAGTTCTTGTTTACGAATTGCTTTATTGTTGTTTTCTTCGCTACCAGTACTTGCATCTCAACAGACTTCTTTACAGGTTTTTCAAATGCATTTGTTACTCTTAATTTATTTGTATTCTTTAAACCTTCTATTCCACAAGCTTTCATATTTTTGGTATATTTTCAAATGCAACCTTTCCTGATGAATGGAAGGGCGCGATGGTCCTCTAGATTGGCCAGATATATCACCAGATTTGTTTCCGAAACCTTTCTATTTTTTTAAATACAATTTTCAGTTTTTTTGGGTTTGAACGTGGTATAAATTAAATAATTGACGCACCAAGTTTTTTGCCCTTTGCGCTGAATGAATTCAGTGCCAACATTGCATGTTCCAAAGAATAGTTGCATACAAAACTACGATTCTAACTTTGAATGGTTTTTAGAGATTTGTATTATATTTATGTTCCTTTTAATTAAGTAACTATGGTGATTGTTTATTAGTTGTTTATTAGTACGTTTCATTAGATTTTGTTTATTATCTTTCTAATGAAAATCAGTCGATTTATACCTAGTTGATATAAACTTTTTTCTTCAAAATGATCCCTGCAACACTTGCTCTTTATTTTTCGGTCGGGTCACAGGACTTCCTGTATAGCGCTTTCAAATAATTTAATTAAACTAAAAACCAGTATTTTTACATGCATTTTCAAACTTCAATTATTTCTTGTTCTAATCGGTTCCCGTAGCATGCCTTAAGAAGTGGTGAATTGGAGTGGCCAAAAAAATTTACTTAATAACGAAACTGACAACATTTATTCTAAACCCAAGCTAACATCAAGTTCTCAGAATTATTGCTTCCTTTTACAACTCGGTAAGAAATTCGATAACTCTAGCAGACTTTCAATATTTGCTTTCTGACTCTCAGGAAATGTTTTGTTCTATGCCTGCAAGCAATCATGTTTAGTCCGATTTAGATGTTTTCTAGAGTCGTTTAACTGTAATTGCCGAACCAAAGTATGGACTTCCGCACGTTCTATTTAGGGCGTTCCCAAATAAGCATCTCAGCGGAAAACTGAATTTCTCATTCCTCTACTGAATTCTCTTCATGGAGAAAGACGCACTTCATCTTCAATTTCTCTCTCCGTGCTTCCGTTTTCGAGATGCAGGCCAGAAATTTAATTTATTTTTAGGTTTTTGCGAATAAGTTAGGCATCATTAGAAATATAAGACTGAACTCTTCTACACCTATTAGAACTATTAACAGGTGCTTCTTCCCACATTAATCAAATTCGAATTCTCGAAAACGGCAAAATTAGCTTTAGAGCAACAAAGCAAGATAAATATTTGTGCGTAAAAATGTTTGGCACTTCAGTCTTCGCCGGCAAAAGTCTTTACAGTGGCTGATATATTAGAAGATAAAAGCGATAACGAAAATATCCACCATCCAATAAAGTTGACTAAGATGCGAAAAGTAGGTGTTCTTGTGCATCGATCTGCGTCTGACATATTTTAATTTAAATACGCGTAAACATTAATGAGCTTCAAAAGACAATTTAATTATTGTATTCAATTTTTAACAATTTTCTCATTTTGCACTTTACTCCTTTGAAAATCCTTGCAAAAAGTTCATTTTTAAATTAACTTTATATTTGCAACTTCTCCTCAAACATGGGGAAGAGCTCTAAAGTCTCACGATCAAGCCACCTTGACATTTTGAGTGATTTAAGGTGGTGGGTTAAGGGACAAGACAATCAGCAAGAAAGATCTGCGGTTGACAAACGGTTTTCGGATGGAATAGGCCAATTGTTTTAAGGGTTCATAGTGAAATTAATTAGGTCCATAAATTTCGCCAATAGTGGTTATGTACGCATAAGACGTACGGTCGCATCTTTTATGTATTTTTTTCAATCGCCTCAAATAAGTTTGCCCTTCATATTTAAGATTAAAAGGGGCCGCTTCCCTTGATCGTTTGAATGCGTTAAAACAACCCTTGAGGTATGCTCATAAAGGGCATTATTTATTAGAATGGACCACTTTCATTATGATTAGGCCTTGTTGACGTATGTGCAAACACCTTCGTCAGCTCTTAGGCCCTCGGGTCAGCTTAAGATAAAGAAAATGGGCGCAGTCGATTTCCACCTATAGCCAACTAAGTTCCATCTAATAGTACAGACCATGTTTTTTTGTGTGGAGCATGGTGGTGCTATATGAACTAGTCTCAGAGTCAGAGCTAAGCCTTGATGAAAAAAAATTCTGCTCTAGAACTATGTGGCTTTTGCTATGCGGATTAAATAAAGTTCATACTAATTCTGTTGACTTCTGACTACTAGGGGTAGTTGCAATAGAAAATAATGCATGCCCCCGTTTCATTGCATTGAAATATTTGGAATATGTTCAACTAACACAATGTATACGTACATTTGGTCCAATGGTGCAATTTGCTAACTAGCAGAAGTTTAAAGAAATCCATGGGGGTAGTAGCCAAGGTAACCGCATGGCCCGAAGGAAAAGGGCTTCGTCTTCCTTCATATCCGGCGAAACAAACAATTGCCCAATCATTATTACCAAGTAATTGAGATTTACATTCGGTCCTTTGAAGTGGACGAGAAAATAAATTTTGCGCTGACCGAAATGGCAATTTTGTCCCTTTGACCGCAGCCCTGCATGTGACGTTTTGCAGGATCTCAACCGAACAACGTTAAACAGGCAATTTGCTGGCCCTTTGAATTGTTTTATTGTTATTTTTTCGCCAATTACTAGCGTTTAGTTGAACATGATAAAACAACAGTTCATACTTTTAATTGGAAAATTAGATATTCAATACTAGCTTATACATAAAATCATAATTTGTAGCAATTTATGATCGTAATTTTTTTTAAAGTAAATTGCTTTCGATTGCTTCATTATTTATAAAATGTTGGATATGAGCATTTACCATTTAGGAGTTAAGATAGAGAACCGAGAAAATCATGGCACGTTCAAAAGAGCACTTAGTTTAATACGGTACCTAATAGAATTTTTCTTGTTACTGGCTGAAATACTGGGAAATATATTATAATAATGTGCAATAATATAAAAAAATTGTAAAATTGATAGCGCTATTATAAGGTCTCAAAAATATGTCAATTTTCTACCCATTTCCAGCTATTTTTATACAGACTTATTTTTTTGGATTGAAAGCATCTTGGAAACTGTATGAATTTTCTCAAATTTTTAAATCACAAAATCAAATAATAAATTGTAAAGTAAATAAATATAATTGTAAAACAAACGAACCGTAAAGTATTAAGTGCTAAAAAATAGAAAGAGTCAATATCACATAACGTTAATATATGACTTACTCAGTTGCTTTACTATTTTAATTCTTTTCGATTAACCGAAATCCTCCGATTTTTGTTCGCTTTAAATATTGCAAAAAATGCGTATTAGCCTTATGATATACAAAGTAGCTATTCTACCAACAGCGTTTGATAGGTGAAATATTTCATAAATATATGCTTCTTTAAGTGTAATTGTTCCACTAGGTAGGATGCACTTCATGCTTTCTGAGCTTTTCAACGTCGTTACCAAAATGTATGTCAAATTTTGCGATTCAAGTTACTTTAAGATTAGGATAAAATAGTTACCTGTTAATTTTCTTTACAAAGTGATGTATTTTCAAAGTCAGCTCTATACTTTCTCCACTTTGCTACAATTTCCCAATAGCAAAATACATTTTTATAGTCGTACTACATTGGAAACTATCATGATGTAGTTGAAAAAAACAAAGTAATTAAATTTTTTAAAAGTTTAAGACATAAAGTTCCATTTTTACGATAAACTGAAGACATCACAATTTCTGAATTCATACAAATTATAAACGCTTATTTTTGACAGGATAAGTCAATTAATACAAAGAACATGACCAATAAAAAATGCGCACCTGGTAAGATTTTATGCAAAAACCGAACAAGAATTACCACAATTAATCACAGACAATTTTACGAACAAATTTACAAGCCGATTGTAATTGAAAATATTGTCAGTGTCGTTACCATAAATACACAAAGCCGATTGAATTTTCCTTGAAACACCTTATACACTTTTTAGCCAAAGTTTCCATTACTTAAATTTACTACGATTTAGTTAAAGAACAAATGAACAATTAGCAGCTTAAATTTAAAAAACAAGTACATAACATAGTTACATAATAAACTGGAGGAGTCACTTGGTTTAACACAAGTTTTTGGCTGGATTACACTTAATGAAAATGTTTATTCATGCAGTTTCTTTATCGGTCAACCTTCGTTGACTTTAAGGCACATATTTCTGAGTTAACTTATCATTTAGCTTTATTTGATGCGAGCTTATTCTGAGAGTCTGTTAGAGAATTATTTCCTCTCACTCAGCTTCATAATTATGTTTGGCATTTTTTCACTTAAGTTTTTTTGGTGGCTGGGAGGTACTTACAGTTAATTCTATATGAATTGTTTTAACTTTCCTCACATTAAAATGTTTTCATTTAATATATTTTATTTTATATACTTTTTACGCTCAAATCGTAGTTTTAAATTTAGAAAATTAAAGCTTGTTTAAAAGGATCGCATTGCCAATGTGTGCACAATTTCACAAATATTTGCAAATAATGACGTTTTTGCAAACTTAGTGTTTTGCTTTACTTCAGGCCAATACGATTTCTCTTTTAATTTTTCATGTTTGCATTTGGAAGGCTTTTAAAGTAAGATTTCCTCTAATGGAATACACCTTACAGCTTTCAAATATTAGCTTGTTGACGAGATTTATGGTAATTCTAATTACGCATTTGATGTAGGGAAGACTCAATAGGCCAAATGGAGTCAAAGTTTGCATTAACACATGAGTAGACTCACAACTGAACACATAAGGACAAGTATGTTAATGCTGAAATAGGGTAGACTACTAGGGGAGTGTCTTAATACTAGAATAATTGTATTTACCAATGCATAACAGTTGTGGAAAATGTTTTTTCATTTATTAGTTTTAGCTGTTGCAAATAGACGTGTTTTGAATCGATTAATAAACTTTCACAATATAGAAAATAAAATGTCCATCATTTTTACTGTCTGAAATACTTTTATTTTCTTGGCTTATGATTCTCCAATTTTTTTCTTTTCTGTTCTGTTTTCTTGAAAGGAGACCTGAAAGAAATAAGACCGGACTTGCCTAACTTAGTTATCAGTGGTGAACTTAGTTACCAGTTATGGTGTCTACAGAAATACAGGTACATTTATTCTGAATCTCTGAGCGCTCAATTAAAAACTAAGTGTCCAATATTACTCAAACATATTCTTGTTCAACTTATAAAAGCCCGGTAATACTAGGGCGGAAAATTATCCAACCCATGAATATAAAATGCTCGACTTCATGCCTGTTAAAAGTTAAAATTGGAAAGTAATTGCATTAAGCTTTGAATTATCACCATCAGATTGAAAATTATAAGTTTGTCAATCGACTTCTATTTTCCCATTCAAAGTTCAGACGAGTTTCCAGACGGTCTTTAACATTTAATTTTAAAATTAATTTAACCTATATAAAATATGCTATTGGTATGAACACTAAAATAACTAATGAATTAATGTTATTTATCACAGTGTCGCAGCAATTCCGATGAGTTACCACTTATCAGAATGCTTAGATAATTCAATAATAATTTGGGTGAGTCGAGTTTTTCAACTATTCATGTTTTTTAATATTTCGACAAATTATTTAAATTATTTTTATTTTACTACAGTCCGTCAAAGTAATTTAAATATAGTGATATATTTGATAGATCACATATTATTATTACGTTTTCACAAATTTCTTGACGGTTACAATTGAAACGAAAAAATATGGAAATTTCACTGATCTTTTTTTGAGAATATAACAAAAAAAACAGATATGTTAAAAGTACCAATGTTAAAAGAAATAGAAATACTTTGAGCATATGGCAGATGCTGGCTGCTTAACAAAAAAAAACAATGTGTAAACTTAACGTGAAGCACATGTTTTTGAATAGAGAAACGACTATTTATATTCAAAACCAAAATTCCACAATTGAATGAGGGCCTATTGCAATCTCCCGCTATCTGAGTTCCCAACATTATTTTATAATATTTAAACTGGAAAACTTATTAAGGGTGCAAAACTACGTAGAAATTTTGAAATTGTTATAAATAATAAGAAATAAACGCACATGAGTGATAAATAGTTAAGTTCACCTTTCAAAATATTATATCAATTACAAACGAGTTTTCTGTTTCAGTTATTGCTTTCTCCTGATAAAAACAAACGTGTTTTAAAAAAATGCAATTGTTTTCTTATTAAATTTCTCTTTAACGAAACAAGAAAAATACATTTGAAAAGAAAACTACGTAATTAATCTATTTTTGTGTTCCCAATAGCGAACAAAAAAGTTTTTAATATTTCACTCTGCATGAATAATAAGCAAAAATAATACATATTCCATCTATTCCTTTTGCTAAATCTGTATCTTCCCAGTGTTTAGGAAATAATAATGATAAATTGAAATAACTTTATCAAATAATTAAATATGGTTTTGTAACGTTTTGCACAATTATAAATATATAACTAGAAATGTTAATATCAAATCAGTTTTGATACATAAAACTTCAAGTTTTAGTAGCTAAATACTGCTAAATATTTTCCAATGCGAAAAAAATATAAATATAAAAAAAAAGATTATTATTGCTTTATCAAATTATAAAAGAAATTGCTAAAAAATTATTGCTTTGAATTTTCTATTTTTTTACATTGGAAAACTAACTGTTTGAAGCAGAAGATAAGTCGTAATCTTTCAAATTAAGAAAATTATCTTTTTTTTTGGTCTGTTTGGCTTTGCATCCAGCCACTGCATTAAACTTCACATGCTATTTATACATTGCTTAATTTAATCATGCATTACAGAATGTTATATTATCCAATCGATCCCTAATTCTCATTCATTCTCATCTATAGTCATAAGAAATATTGGAAATTTTTAAAGAAACTGAGCAAGACAGAAAATTCTTAATTTTTGGTTTTGATGATACCTATTTGAATTGGAAACTATTGAACTAAGCTCAAAAGTTTAATTCAGTGTAAACTTTAAGTAGTTATAAGGTTCTCAAGTAAGTTTGCCTAACTATTGAACTCCTAGATTCATATTTGTGTTCACAAAATGTAAGTTTCGACAATATTTGATAGTCAATGCTATATTCAGTATTAAAAGCAGATGGATCCAAAAGATGGAAGTGTTTTTCAAAGATGGACTTTTGGACATTTTGTCTTTAATAAATTACAATATATGCAATACAAACTAAAAAATACGGCTGCAGAAACACCTTTATATAAATTTATATAACTATACAATTTTTAGATGTTTCGAATTTATTTATCCCCGCTTACTTTATTTCCGTTTCTGACACATTTGGCGGTCAATTTCTTAAAAAATTTGTAAATTAAAATATTTTTTGTGAAATATTTTAAAATTTGTGATTTTTTACATAAACAAAAAACTGAATTAAATAATTGCCGATATTACCTTAGGTTTTTACCTAAGGTAATATAAGGTAGGGGTTGTACCGTTGGACGCAAAGCCGACCAAACTAAAGCTTTGCTTCAATGATTACTTGTTTGTTTCAATAAAATGTGTCAATATATTTGAATCGAGCTCCCTTAAATGCAAGCTTTTTCCATTATTGTTATTCCCGAAGTGATATTTCTTATTTACTATTCTCTTACAGCAATGTGCTTTTAATGTACACAAAGCTAAAGTTTCAAGCTCGTTTTTCGTTTAGTTTTCTATATTCGTCATGCGACGAGCTGCCTGAGTATTTAACTTCAAGCTTAGGGAATTATTTCAGGAAGCTACAATACCGACAGTTTAAAAGTGAAAATGCCTGTTGAGAATATTGGAATTTCGATTATCTACCCATGGTGGCCGTAATCCCTGTTTTGCCTCAGGCTCGTAACCGTACCAAAGCAGTAATTTAATGACTTTTTATCGCACCCGAATATCTATAGCAGCCCCATGTACATTAAGCTTTATTAGGCAGTTAAAATTCCCAACTGAAACCCCATAAACAGTAACTCATTTTATAGTAAACAATGCTTGGTTAGAATTAATCCAATTTCAGTAGCCGAACGTGTTTTCCTCATAATAGTTTCCAGGGTCTTCAGATATTGGACAATAACACTAACACTAAACATTGATGGCCTTGTTGGCCCTTGCCTGAGATGTTTTCTTGTCGATTCATACTTGTTGCTCAGTGTAAACGCTGGGTAGTTTAGCAGAATCATATTTAGATTTAACATATATTTTGATAAATAAACATGAATCTTAAATGATAAATAAACATGAAATCTATAAATTTATATCTTGCGCTTTGACTTACGATATCGATACTAAACAAATACATAATCTTTGGACTCTCATAAATTACCTAGGCTAAGAAGTTTTGCCCATCTTTTTTATTTCAGTTTATTTCAGTTCATAAATGCATTGCATCTTTATTTTATCCTCTAAAGATCAAATGGGAAGGAATTCAAAATAATTTTTTGTCAGTGTGGATTATTACAAATGTTACACAGTTAGTCATTGAAATCCATTACTGGCTCTTAATTGTACCGTTCCAAACTCATTTAACCAGTGAAATGTAATTGGGCTAAGTTAAGGTGTTTTAGGAACACATTTTTGAAGCTCAACAGGCAGTTTTTCGTTGTTATTGTCCCGTTTCCTCCACTCCTTCTTGAGTGATTTACGCTTTCGCTATTTGTAATTCTATTCAGCAATCATTGAAATACCCTTCTGTCTGGACGGTTTCTATTTAAATATTTATTGTTATACACTGTTTGTACGAGGAACCAATTTTTCTGACGTTCATCCTATTTGATATTATGTCAAGTTTCTCCTCTAAAATATTAGGCAGAATTTCATRTTTGAATAGATTCTCTTTCTCATGAGATATAAGTAATATCCGTTTTACGAGCTGTAATTTTGCTATTAGTCATAATTCTCTTATTCTGCAATAATAAACCAAAGGCAACAACTGAAAAATGCAAAAGTTTTGTTTACAGGATTCGGGAGTTCAAATAGGGGGATCGT
Organism: Dendroctonus ponderosae; assembly: GCF_020466585.1. Lineage (NCBI taxonomy): Eukaryota > Metazoa > Arthropoda > Insecta > Coleoptera > Curculionidae > Dendroctonus > Dendroctonus ponderosae. Next base: position 20,460,440 of record NW_026017110.1, on the reverse strand, counting down.
CTACGATCCCAAAACAACAAAGAAAGGTAAGTTTTTAATATTTCCTTATCCTTTTCCCTTATCAAGCATTGAGAATCCAAATTATTTTTCTTTGCGGTTACGCCATTGGTTATTTTCTACTGTGGTTATCACCACCCTATTGTATACTTTATAACAAGCCCTTATTTACGTACACCTCAAAGCGGAATATATCTTTTTCGGCAAATAATAACGGATAATGGGGATTTGGTCATTGTGTTCGCTCTCTTTCGATATACCTCGAAAATGTATCCATATATTCGTGGTCACAAAGCGAGGAGGAGAGTATCTGTAGATCAAAGACATATACGAGATGGGTTTTATGCTTGATTTGCTAAAGATATGATATATATAATAAAAAGATCGCTGATGTCCAGTGAGGAGTAATCCTCAAAGGGGATCGCGAGCTCTCGTGGCAGCTAATTAAGGATTATATTGAGTGCTTTTGATGTTAGCATGGCTTTAATAAAGCTTTCATTTAAGACCAATACCAGTCAAGCTCAAACCAGGTAAAATTGGATAGCTTTAACTTTGACAAATTGCTTAGGGCGCCACCAACTTCCTGTGTTAACGTAATCAGCATGACCATTTTAATATACATTTTTTCAGTAATAATTAAATTGCATAGACATCTGCAGAGGTGGCTGAATACATAGTGACGTGGTGTGCATTGTAGGAAAACTATCTTGTAAACTATCAATTAGGTAATATTTAATGACGGAACAATTCGCTCTATTTGATCGATTTGATAATCTGTATTTATTACTTGAATAATTTCTTTTTCGTTTCCCAATACATTTTTGTTGCAATTTATAATTGGCATACAAATGGAAGCCAATTTTTGCCCCAAATATCAATGATGTTAAAAACTCCGTTATGCTTAAAATATTTCAGTACCTACTCACCGAAATTTGCATCTAATCCCAACTCTCCAGGTAATTTTTGGCTATTTGACTCCTAATTATTAACTCCCTCTCTCATTATTTATTCAAGAATCTCAGTTTATTTTTCCCCTCATTAAGCATCTTAGCATGTAAAACGGAATTGGGCTCTATTATTATCTGCAATGCTTAATCTCGAATTACAGCGACTTACTCTAGAAGTCATACCTAATTAATATCTCCAATTTCCGACACAAAAGATTTCGAAATTAATCTGGCATTCTGTATTCGACTTGGCCCGATTCTTTTTCTCCTGATCTATTATATTACTGGACTTATTTTCCAAAATAATATTTGATCCTGACAAATTGGAAGGGTTCATCAAAATGGCCAATTAAGAGAAGACTTGGGGCTGGCTTTTCGCCGGACAACAAAACTGACATATGTTAGGCGCACACATTTTGATATGAAAAGCAAATTAAATAAAGGTGAATTGAAAAGTTTTTAGAAAGGGTACGTTGGACGGTTTCCATGTGCTATTATATACATAATGAATCTAAAACTGAACAAAGGACTCTAACAAATGTGGAGATAAAATGGGGTTTCGATATTCGCTTAGCTAAAGGCTATTGTGCTGTGCAGGAGACTTTTGTTTATTTTGCTTTAAAATTGACTAGTTCTAATCCTCTATAACCAACTTGAATTATATACTTGTTTTTTTCTCAAATTTGTTGGTTTCACGTGCTCGTTTAAAAACTAGCTAAAAGGAAAAAGGTTGAATGGAAAATGTACAAAAATTAACATAATATTTGAGTTATTTGTTATAATTTATTGGTTTGTATTGCATACACTGCGGCAGAAATTTAAGGCTTAGCGTCAATATTTTCTAACATTTGATGGTGAATATTTTTTTAGTGGGTGGTCCTATTTGAATAATTTTTGATCGAATCAAAGCTTTATTATTGGGCAAAATATGAATTCCAAGATTCGAACATTTATTTTGTCATATTTAATCATATGTTTACCCTGAGTTCAAATTTAGTTAAACTTTTATTTATTTGCCAAGATAATTTCCGACAAAAAAGCTGTTAAACAACATTTTATTTGCAGGTGATAGCTCTGTTTACTTTGTTACTTTCTGTGCTCTGCCAAATAAGTTGTTAAAATTTACTCTACATTTGTAACAAAATTTACTTTGCACCGCCTTTTTAGGATTAAAAAAATAGTTATAGTCAAAAGCTAGGAAATATTTCAGCTTTGCGTTAAATTTGCCGCGCTGTATATTTGTATGAAAAACATTCACATTTCTGTCACTTTTCATTATTCTGTTTTACTTTACGTACTTTTTCTTACGTGTGCATTTTACAATCTTTGCAGTCAATCATGCGGAGTTGATCAACTTAGTTTTTAGTTTTTTGTTGTTTAGAGTTTAGCTGCTGTTTTCCTCCATGAAATTAAAATCACTTAACTGTTGAGCACAAGTATTAAGACTTTTATGAGTTTGTTTTATTTAATGAGCACCAAGATTATCGGAGAAGTTACTTGTCCTGCATGTAGAAGCAAATATATTTTCCTATAAATTAGTTGATAAACTGAAGCAAAAATTTTCTTTTTCTCATGAGGATATGGTTGACTCAGTATCACACGAATTTGTATTAAGCAATAAAAATGATGCAAAAATTATTTTCCTGTTAGGGTGTTTTCTTACAGCAAAAAAGTACGTAAAGTAAATCTACATTGGTATCTCAAATTCCGTTCCTAAAGTGCCAATTTTGCTATTTTCGAATACAAGCAATAATTGACAAATATGCACATTTCATACATAATGAGAGCTAATTAATTTAATACCGCTTTAACGCAAGACTATTGCCAGTAAAGGAAAATTAGCAGTCAAATTGCAAATGCCCAACATGAAACCTCCGTGAAGTTATATGGATAAAGGGCAATTTTCATCTGCATAAAACCGTTTTGCGTTTTCGATAGAGGTATCCTTTTATACGTCATGAACCCTAAAGCACATTAGTGTGGGAGTTTGCATACATACATATCTAACAGGGGTTATTTCATAATCGACTGGTCGCTAAAATTCGAATCTGGAGGCTCAGGAAGGGATTCTGGACTAAATAAAAATCAACTGATACTGATGGAAGTGGGCTGAATTTGCCTGAAACTTTTTAGTTTAAATCCGATGCAAAGCGCATATATTTGCAGTTATTCCATTCGGGCGTTTTCGGCTAGGAATGTTAACAATTATACTGGAGAACGTAATTGTTTAAAACGTTGCGATTAAAAGAATTTTCTGTCTTGTTCATCATATTAAGACAATGAGTCAAGTGGTTCCTTCCGCAGAGGACAACCAGATTTTTCAAAACTTAGCGATTTTGAAATTATAATAATTTTTTATAGATTGTTTTCAAATATGTCTTGTTACATTCTCTGCAATTATACAAGTTTTGCAGCCAAGAAACTATAAATTAAATGAATTAAACTGACATCATTTTACAGTTATTATTATCGACATAAAAGTAGATTCGTTTTTACAAGAATAATTATAATTCCAACCGGTACCTATGCATATTTGAAACGTATTTGTCTAACTGATGTGTGCTTATGGGACTCCAATCGTGTTTTTTATGTAATTCTAAACTTTCTGCAATTACTAAAGATTTGTGTGATCTGTCCTTAAAATTAGGAGTAACTGCAGCTTATAGTAAGCATATCAAAAACTGGCGAATTATTAAAGTACATAAATTAATAAAAAAACAGATATTCATTCAAAAAAAAAACCGTTGAAGTATATTAAAGACATAACAGAATAGTAACTAATAAAATTTCGATTTTGTACATATTGTCTTATGAACTCAAGCATATTCATAATCTAACATTGTTATAAATTAATCCACTTTCTTCACATGCCCTCTAAAGTCTTCCTTTCCATTGTGCGCTATTCCTTATATATTGTCATATTGAAGGATCTATAAGTACTCACATCCTTGATCAATGTATTTCCCTATGCTTTGTTGTTACTAAGGTAGGGGTCCCTATTTAAGCTCTATACACTATTAGGGAGATTTGGATTCTATTGTGAAGGACTATCCGAGTAACCTATGTAACTCTCGACAATACGAATTGATTTCGCCTGCGTATAAACTTAATTATTCCGTATTAAAATACAAACTAATTGATAAATTTAATATGTCAATATACCTGATGCTTAGATTCAACGACTGGAATGTATTGCTGAATTTTGGCTATCGTTTGATTTGACTTTCTAATTTATTGAGTAATTTTCTTTTGAGATTCTCAAAAACCCTGTTGCAAGTAAACAGAAGTTTTATCATTCAACGGTTGCAAATTAGCAGCAGTCATCATTCTTCAATTACTTCCATTCGACATTAATATCCCGGCGGTTCAGAATAACAATAGAAACTTTTAACTCGTCTGAAAAGTGTTTATGGCTTAATTTTTTAAGCCTTAGAACATTTTGCAGTGCTTTGATTGAAAAAATGTTTATTGACTAGTTGCCCGACCAGTTAGTAATATCTGAAAGATTTTTATAAATTAAGTACTTCTAAATGTGACTTTCCGGAATTGACAAAATTAATTATCGAGTTCTTCTGATAGAATTCAATTTCAAAGGAGTTTGACGATTGCGTCCGGAAGTAAAAGGATCTCTTCATTTTGAACGGCTTCTTCAGAATTGCTCGTTCTAAAAGTACTTTTACCAAAATTTGCAGGGTATTAGAACAGAATCACGTCTACCTGACTATTCTGGAGTGAGTCTTCTGCCTCTCCTGCTTTTGGAGAAGCCCATTGCTAAAGACAGTGACCAGAGCGGAAAAATCAAAAAATTGTCAAGAGTATACTTTAATAGCCCCAATAACAAAAATTCGCGCCTTTATAGAATATAATTGCTTCTATGCAACGACTCTAGAAGCAACCTTCTACATCTGCTGCTTTTTGAGAATTCCATCAAGCATAACAGGACCACAAAACCGATTAAATTAAAAACGTCAGTTTGGTGCCGAATATTTCACAAAATTTCCAGAAATATACTTTAACTGTGCTAATAATCGAATTGTGCAGGCTTATAGAACAAAATCACTTCTACCTAACGATTCTAGAATGAGTCTTCTGCCTCTCCTGCTTTTGAATAAACCTATTGCTGAAAATAGTGTCAGAAGCGGAGAAATCAAAGAAGCGTGTCTGATGCCGAATATTTCAAAAAATTAACAAAAGTCTATTTTAGTGGCACCAATAACGAAAACTCGCGCGTTTATAGAATAGAATTCCCCTTTTACAACAGGTCGAGAACCAAAGTTCAGCCTCTGCTGGTTTTGGAGAAATCAATGAAGAAACAAGGACGACAAAATCGGTGAAATTGAAAACGCCAGTTTGGTGCCGAATTTTTCAAAAAATTGTCAAAAGTCTAATTTACTTTTGCCAATAACAAAAAATCTAGCATTTATAGAACAGAGTTGTTTCTATCCAACTAGTCCAGAATCTACCTCTACTTTCTACCTCTACTTGTTTTGGAGAAACATATTGCTGAAGTCAAATTCAAGATGTTGATCATGCTCATCAAAAATGTTGCTTTGTTTTAAAGGTGCAGGTCACTTGTGTTTGCGAACCGCCAGGAAGGACAAATTTTGCTGGAGTTATCCAGTATCCGGAGTTATATAGTAATTTCATGCTGACTTAATTTCATAGCTTGAGTTTCTGTATTAGAGTTAAGCTCTGATTGACTATGCATAAGCCACTGTTCTTACAACAGCAAGATCGGAGGAAGTTATAGTTATAGGAGTATATAATTTAAATAACAAACGAATTATTTCTAGAACCTCGTTGATCAGCCCAAATTTGCTAGAAATTTTACTACTTTGGTTTTTAATTAACTTTAAACTGTTGGATGATCTTGTCGTATCTTTCACTTTCATTTAGAACTCAGGTTCGGATTAGGTCGTTCTTTTTAGAAGACCCAGACAAACGTTCGAGTGTCACCATTGCGAAATGTAGTTTTTTACTATATACTATATTACACACAGTTACTGCTACGTAGCTACTTTGAACTATTTGTTTCTAAGCATTTTACCACAGAGATTTTACCTACACTTCAATTTTTTACTCTTGAAAGAATGAAAGCCGAATAAAATGTGATCTTGTTATTTAAATCATATTTATATGTGAAAATAATTGAATTATTTTTGTAAGCCGCAATTAACGATTACTTACTTACTTCGCACTGTGCATCGGAAAACCCGATTTGATTGTTAAACGAGTTCCCCTAGTACGCACACCAGTTCTTCAAGTGTGCTCACCTCAAACACATGCATTTAAATCGCCGTACCTAAACCATTCACGCTTCAAAGAGCCCATTATGCGGATGTTTATTAATACGGGAGATTTGCATGCGGATTTTTTCGAATCGAGTTTCGAAATTCACCCTTATTGCTCGAGGATAATAACCGAAGTGGGGTAGTAGCGCCACGCGAAAACAAATTAGGCATGCATGCAAGGGGGTCATTCGAGCGAGGCTTCACTTCACCTCTTCGCCATGGTAAATGTAGCGTGATCTTTAAGGACCTTGCTCCTGCTGGTATTTTCATCCGCGACTCGAACACTCAAATAACTTCGGAAACTTTTCTAATAGAAGATTTATTTTTCTTGTTTCATAAAAATCGACGAAGTAGGCGCAATAAATGACATCAAACAATTCCAAAAAAATTAATAGAAGTTGTTTTCAAGAGCGAGCGGTTGAGTGTTTTTTATTTCTATTTGCTTTCTAGGTTCAAACTTCTAACCATTAAGTATTTACAGAATCAAAGGTCTTTATTTTTTGTCCTTTTGCCAATAAACAATCTTCAACCAGTAATTCGTACTTAATAGATATCTCAATCGGATTAATTTGCAATTCTGTTAAATTGGGGGAAAATTCATCTTTAACGATAGCTGACTCTCAATTGCACTTGCATTGCACTATTGCTTATTAATCGCGAGTAAAATCCCCATAAAACTTATCGGATGTTTAAAAAGATTGAAGGAAGGAAATTATGATATGAAGAAAGAAAGGAAGGAAATTATGACTTTTTACAGTTTGTCGTAGATTTAAACAGACACAATAAATGTTTTATGCATTTAATTCGTGCAATGTCAGAAAATTAATAAATATATGTATATCGCACTACGTTCAATCATATTTCAATCACTCTGACTTTCTAAACTGGCATCGCAAAAACTTAAAATTAAAATGGTTGTATAAAAGATTAACAATCTATGATCGAAAACAGTTTTAGTTATTAACACTGATTTGAACTTGTGCTGAACTGCAACTTCTGGGCACCTTAGTATTTCTGCTTCTTTTCTACTATGGATCAACTATTCATCACTTTAACTATGTTTTACAAAAGTTAGTGATTTTCGCGTACCAATTCTCTAAAATTAATTTAAATTTGACCGTTTATGGCTTGAACAGGGATTTTTCATCTCTGGTTGTGGGACTGATTGCGATTCGTAATATGGAACGTCGACTTTTTTGGTCTCTAACAACAATATCAACAACAAAACCTTTATTGGTGCCTTTTTCTTTAAGTGTATAATTAATGCGCTTTTGAATATATGGTTTACCAAGAAAACAAAGGTGCCCCAACATGTGTTGCATGAGCAAAGAGAAGGCGGTAGGATTTTGCTCTTGTGTGAACGGTTTTGCAATAACTTCAATTTTTTTCTTGTTACGAAAACCGGAAATGTAGATTTTAGGACACACTTTTTACTACTCAAGTCGAAACGAACATTTACCACTAGACCTAGATATCTTAATAAGAATGTGTTAATTTAAATTGAAATCATCCCCTTAATAGTGCACTTCGTCTTTGTACTCATTTGAACGGTCCTTACCTCAACTAGATAAAACCGGTTGAAGTTAGAGTAATAAAAAAGTCGCTTGAAAAATATGTACATATCAACATTACCACCGAAAAAGTCACAAATACAAATCAAAATTAATGTTTCTCAAAATCGTCTTAGAACAGTTCAGGTCAGTTATTAAAGCTAGTAGCAAGTTTAAAAAATGATAGCAAGTTTAAAAAATGAACAGAATCATGCCTATTTTAAGTATAAAATTTCGTTAAGTTAAAGTAAGTGTCGCTATTTGGCTTTTACAATCTTAAAGACATCAATAAAAACATTTCTTTTGTGTTCTCCAAGGAAGACTTCGAATCAAACACAAGTTTCCTCAGAAGAAACTATGTATAATGAGATGGTCTCGACGAATTCGAAAGGAACATTTGACTGAAAAGAATCTGAACGGTTTTATCTTGATAAAGTCATTTGTTTGTTGGAAAAAATAGTTAGATAATGTATCAGGCGTATCAACCCTGGAAAATTTGGATGTCAAAACTTTATTTTTCTAGGTGCTGTAAACATTTTTGTTAGTTAGATTAGTTATATTAAATAGACCTTAGCTTCACCTTCTTCGAACCACAGGTTGCACTTCTTACTTGTTTTATAGCCGAATAGCACCGCTTTCATTAATATTTTGCTCCAAATGTGTGTTTTCTATGGTTTGAAATATTTTTAATTTCCTCTATTTTCCAACCCTTATATAAGTCACTGTGAAAATCGTAATGGGCCTTAATTGTGCTAAATATAAAGTATGGACCAAAAGCCCAATTAGGCCACAGCAAAAGTTTTACCATATTTTCAGATTTACATCCTTATCTGCTGAATTATTTTTGTTAATCTCGTTAAAGGTAGATATTAGAAGGGCGTTTGGTTTAAAGGCAAAGGAGTTGTAAACGGGTAACTGTAGGGCGCAAACAATGAGTGTGTAATTATGAAAATTATAGATAAACGAAACTTTTGCCTGCGGGTAGCAAGGTATTATTAATTGCCAATTAATTCAATGAAACCCGCTAATATTCACTGCTCTATTACACAGTTAGCCAAAAGAAAATTTTGGAAACTATATTTTCTCGCAATGAACTCAACTCTGGCCGTGTCGACAAAACAAAACTATTATATTCTTAGAAAATGGGCATTCAAATACTTCCAAATATCAATTAATTTATCACAAATTCTCCAGTAATAAGTTTCAAAGGATTTCTACATGCCTATTGTTGAGCTATTAATTCTGCGTACGTCAGACGAGAGGGTGTAATTATTACCCCAGTGGAAGGGCAGAGAATTGAAATTTAATTTTGAGGCCTTGTTTTGCTCTAATATGTCTTCTCTACCGCACACTAAATAATGTAGGATTTCCAGGTGAGGATGAGGCTTATAGAACAACGGACAGAAATCGTCTGAGATTTATTTGAAAGGAAGGGATTTTGTTCCCCGTCGAGCTGGGTTTAGCTTTTTAAAGGAATCTAGTCATATGTAAATTAATTCGTCGCTCCATTTTCGTGTATGAACTTGGGAGTGGTAGATATGCCCCACTTATATTTATGGGGAACTAGAGCAGCAGAACAGAGCTTTGCAGACCCACTGCTAATTATCCCAAAAAATGATCACTACTTGGATTCGGAAAGAGCTACACATTTCATAACTGTTAATAATTGTTAATTAGGTTTCATTACTTTTTTAAATGTTGTCACTAAACGTAACGCGATGTTTTTCGTCTTCATTCTCACATTCTTTACTTTTATGAATATTGAGTTGTTCAAGTCCAGTTTACAATTTTTTAGTTAGTTTTGATATAGGCTCACATAATTAGGACTAATTTTGCCAAAAACTAAAACAGTTTAGGGTTTATTTAAACAATTATTTTACTGTTGCTAGTTCATTTTCCAAAAACTAAATTTCTTAAAATCCTTATAACACCCTGAAACTTGAAAGCAAAGCTCTTCTTGACTCGTTACTATGAACTTCTTAACATATTTTGTAAATCAGAAATTTCCTTAAATTTTATCGCTCCAAAGCTGAAACTATTATTGCTGTATTTAGATTTTTCATAATTGTGATTTTTGCGGACAAAATGATTCAGTTTCGTGCTATTATTTTTACACCAGTGAAGATTTTAAAGTAACATAAAGGAAACAAGTCTAGGGCTTTATAAGAAACTTTTTTAGGAAACTACAGTACGTTTTTGCAATATGAGTCTCGCAAAATATTCTGAAAATATGAAAATAGATTCTAATGAAATAAGGAAATAAATAATTTGGAGACTACTTTAAGCTCCTATACTTACATACGGTTACTTCTTAAATGTTTGCCAAATGAATCCTGTTATAGCATTTGTAGTAAATATTTTGCATAATTTCGGAACATTTCTTTAGCATTGAAAAAAAATATAGTCAAACGTTCTATATGTAGATTCATATTATTTGCTTAAAAGTTAAATATCGTTTTGAAGAACTTTCTTTCGGATGACTGAAAGTTGGTCACATTACTCAGGAGGAGCCAGCTTTGTGGAGAAGGAAACAGACGTTTAAAAATATACTTTCAAAATACTAAATTTTAATTGAGGACTAAATGTTCTCAAAATTAATAGTTTAAAAATATGTTTGTTCGTGCAATGAACAATTATTAATGCATGACTGAAACAACTCAAATTTCTCTTCTTGATAGTGAATCAGTGATACTCATTTTTTCTGTCGTATTTTCTGTCTATTACATATTTGTTTTAAACATTTAACATTTTTAAAGAAAACTATACCCCATCATTAGCATTTCGAAGACTTATAAATAATACTGAAAAACTGCAGAATTTATCTCATCAATACCTTACAGGCTTTCTTTAAATTATTTAAGTGGTAAGCGAATCGTAAGTTTGAAGTATGAAAAACCAATTTTGAAGTACCAAGAAATTGAGAATGCTTTTCATTCCGTCTTAAATACATATATTTTTCCATTTTATTACCACTTGATCGAGGCTTCTACGGCAAAACCTAAAATCATTTTCAGTGTTTTATATGCTTTTCATAGTTTTAGTTGGTGATGCGAAAGGTTGTAATTTTTCAGATTAAAACCGGAAAAATAATATCTCATTTAAATTATTAACCAACATCTAAAAACCGTTGGTAAACATTTATTTTTCAGACACTTCCGGTTTCCATCTATTTAAAACGAAGATCAAATATTTGTCATTTTGTCTGCTCACCCCTAATTATTAGGGATCACGGATAGGTACGAGAAAAACATTTTAGAAGCTAATCCAAAATTAACAGTATTTCCGCTATAGAAAATTACCTTGTTGAACCTTTTTGTTTGGCTCAGATTCCCCTCATTATTTTTGTTCGCTAGGCGATCGGGACATGCGATTTAACGACCCCTTTCCTTCCGCTATTTTATCAAAACTTACACGACCCAGTAACTCCACAAACTTTCTTAATAAATTTTTTGTAACCGCGCCCATAAAGAAAGGACGCCCCCTTCTTAAATCATGCGTTCCTGGAAATTTGGGGAAATAATAATTTAGGAGTTTGAATGCTTATTAAAAGTAGGGGTTTGCGCGCTAATTCGTTATTAAGGCCTGATTTATGTGAGATAGCAAAAGCAGTTGTTTAGATTGAAACACCGAAAGCAGCCGATCAAAAATCTAATTCCATTAGCAAAACTACATTTTTTATAGTCAGAAATTTTGGAAACTGTTTTTTTCTTTAATGTTAGTTTGTCCCCGTTTGTTTAAAGGCGCATGCTGATAAAAGAAATCACTGTCGAAATTCAGAAAACTTAGTTCGTAACAATAAAAAGTAACAACGTTTTCTACGAACATATTAAAAGAAGAAGCGGTAAAAAGTTTCAAACTCCATATGGACTTAAATCTGAATATAAACATGAAATCAGTCAGCCAAGCAACGTATTTTCGAGAACATTTTTTCAGGGGGATAGAAAATTATTTGCGATTTAAATAATCCCGGATAAAAATAGCGTGTCGTTAAATAAAAGTTCTTCATTCGTTGTGAAATAGGCGCTCATTAGGCAATAAACTGGATTTTTATCCCTCTTCGCGTGTGTGTTGATGATGCATCATTTCGCGTTTTTCCGGATCATTGAATTGCATTTTTTCAGATAATGTACACTTAGGTGTCTGAATATATTATTTCTGTCATTTGGATCATGTATTGATAAATGCATATTTGTTTTATTTGTATGTTGAAAAGTACTACTGCACGCACAAACACATTATTAGATATTTTTTAATGTGTTAATACAGAAACTACTGATTTGTATTTCTGATGTATTTTACAATTAAAAAAATTGCAACTTGAGTCATATCATATTTTCAAAACTGGGATCGCTTAGCTGAATTTATTAGCCATTTTCAGAAATTTGAGTGCAAAAGTGTCTGGTAACAATAACAATAGAGAGGCATAAATGAACAAGTTTTTTGATTAGTTTAAAGTTTATTTGTTGTTTAAAGCATATAGTAGTTGAGTTAATTGAGTAAAAGGTATAATATTCTGAACTCATTAAATTCAGCATCCATAGTAAAATACCCAATAAAATATCCAAAACCAAAACCCATTATACGGTTTCGCTTCGAAATGATACGAAAAAAAATTAAATCATTTCCAGACGAAGTAGACGTCTACAAGAACGTGCCCTTTTGAGCTATCACGAGATCTTTATAAAATATGCGGCCGTATTTAAATGTTACAAGAAAGGCAGAGTTTATAATTTACGTCGTCTAAGACTGTCTGCGATTTCATTTCTACTATTCGCAGGTCTTTTGCAGACTATTCTTTATATAGAAAATCAGTTCGAAAAAGTATGAAATAAAAATCGACTTTCTTGTTTTGCGAGCTCAATTAGCAAGCTTGACAAGCAGTCGTAGATTGGCTTGGAAAACAGCTGTAAATTGTGTAGAAATATTTTCCGATTAATATTCGCAATAAACCTATTTTGATTGAAAGGTTTGTTGTAAGATTCACTCTGTGGGGGAATGTTGCGGAGTGTTAAGCCATTCTAGTTTGAACTTGTTGTTGAATCAGATTGCAACCCACACATGAGATGACTTGAAAATTCGTTTCTATCTTTGGCAATTCCCATTCTGTTTCTATTAAAGCTACAAAAACTCGCAACTCGACCACAATAGCATTAGTTCCGAATCACCTGATATGATTGTGCAACTTTGACATATTGGATAGGGGACCTGGAAACCGGTCATTAACGCTTCCAAGAAAATGTTCCATTACTCTCTGGAGTTCTCGAGGACCGACAATCATCGTTATATCCGCATTGTTCTTGATTCGTACTGATTGAACGCAGGAGGATAAAATACAAAGGATAAGAGCGCAACATGTCATTTGGAGCATTAGTTCCAGCTGTAAATGTCAAAGTTTTATTCTCTTCTGGGGGATAATAGAAACTTTCCCACTTCACAGTTGAGAGTCACCGCAAAACGAATTCATTGTTGCATCAAAGAATTGCAAAAACCGACTTTTAGCTTGTAATTTAGATTGCGGTCTGGCATTAGCAATTTTGTTAACGTAAATTAAAGGAAGTGTTTAACAGTCGTTTTTAATGAAAATCTAGTGTCTACATTTGGATAATTATTGGATCATTAATACAATGATGCTTAATTTCGTTGAAATATTCACCAATAGGGGAAATAATCCAATAATTTTTTTGTGTTTTTATTCTTCTGTAGTTTATCACTTGTTTGGTGTAAGGTTAATCAATATATTAGAGCGTAATTGAAAAATAAGCTACATAGATATAGAGAAGAACTGATTTGTTGCCATCAACCTTTATTAGAATTATGATTTTGATATCTGGGTTTTTTCAATCGAATTTTGATAGAAGCTTTTCACTTACCTCAAACATTACCTCTGCCTTTCTTTCGCTGGGTTTGTTTTCAGGTTCTATATTTCTTTCTGATGATGCAATTATTTGTATGTATGTTTAACCAGTTTTTCTCTGATAATTTACCCTCTCGTTGTTTCTCCTTTAAGTATATCTCCTTTTCTTCGGTTGTCTGCGTCATACATAGAAAATCCTCATCGACACTTAAAAGTTTATTATATAACGTTAGCAAAATTAATTACAAAGTTTCTTAATTTACATATTCATTCAGTTTCTGTATTTCTGTTGATAGTGTAGTTATTTCTGTGATTATTAGTGCTGTATTCAAAGACGCACTTGTCTGCCCGTGGCATTTCAGCCGAAAATGTGAAGTCTATGTCCCGTTGTTTATTCATTGTTAGTGTAAGTTTTTACAGAATATTTTTTTTGGTTAGCAATTTTTTCATTATACAGGGTGATTCAAAATTGGCGTCACCTCTGGAGGTGTTATAGGAGTACAGAAAAAATTGTAAAATAAATTAATTGTTATTAAAAACTGAGAAATTTGCAAAAAACTATATCAGAAATACGGCAGCAATGTTTTTCAAGGTAATCTGCCTAATTAACATTGCGCAAATACCTGTGGCTTCGTAATTATTTAAAACTCCGGTAACCATGGAATTATACAGACTGACAATAAGATAGACAAGGATAAACGGTAAATTCAACAAGATTGGTTGACGAAATGTCAACCTGTTCTCATAACCTCGAATATGGGTGTTTATAAATAAACCCTACAACACCAAGCATTTGAATTGTTAACTCCAAACAAGCTAGTGCCTGTGTAATCTCCTTATTATCCACTCTTATCAAGCAGCTGTTCGTATTACGTCAATTAACTCTTACTCCATTTGTATTTCCTTGTGCTGTGTGTATCGTACAAACGTGGTAGGAACGTAGCCCTTCCTGGGTATTTATTTGCTGCTTGGGAAAGTGTCAGTTATTGTGCTCTGAGTGCCCCTGGAAGGCCCTGATTCCATTATGCCCAGTACTTGTTCTTCTGTGCCTGGAACCCGAACATCTATTGCCGTCCACTATCTCCCTGAAACCACTCTCCTTGCCCTTTGTTGGCGTGAGTTCTTTCAGCTTCTGCCATGTTAATGTAGCATTTCCCCTGAACTAATCGCATATCCGCAAATTCGTGAAAGGAAATTCAAAGTAAGTCACAGTTTGACAAACTATTGTTCTTATTGACAAGGGCTATCCACCTGTTACTATCTGTTAATGACAAAAATCATCATTGCCGTTGTGCCTTTTCATCAAAAAATTTGAAGCAAAGATCGTAATTTTTCTTTTTGAATGCTTAAGTATTCCAATATGCTACCAATTAAACATGGAACCATTTCAAAATAATGTTTAATAACTAAATATAACAAAATAATGTTTAAATAAGTTGAAATTCGATCTTTAACTGTTAATATCTTCAAGAAATTTTCGAAAAAAATAATTTTCAATATTTTTCTCGTACTTCCCAAGAGAGCCTCTATCACCCCTTAAAAAGAATGACGCCAATTTTGAATCACCCTGTATAGTTTTTGGTCTTTTTAGTGGTGTTAAAAATGTATACAGTTTTGAAGGTAATTTGCGCTTAACCACTGTAAACTCCAAAGTACTACCCTTAAAATATTCCTTAGCTTGGTAGTTTGTGTCTAAATCAGTCTCGTTCTTTAACTCTCGTCTCGAAACTGTCGCTTACAACTTTTTGCTCTTTGCGCGTCACTCGAAGTGTTATAGCTTCAAAATATTAAATGGCAAAATTGGTAAAGTGGTCTAAAACAAAATAGATTTTAAAATACTTAATAAACTTATTAGAACAGAATTTATTGAAGAAGTTTTTAAAAATTCAAACTAAAACTTTCAAACTTTCAAAAAATTCAAACTTAAAAATTTCAAAAAAAAGGCACCAAACATATTTATGCGAATATTTTCTCTAATAGCCTCTTGTAACTTAAAAAATATATCTTTCCTTCAGAAATCCAATGTTTTGCACATTGCACAACTTTGCATATTCTACGAAATATCTGTGAAAACAAATACATTTTCTATATAATGTACATGTTATAATGTGGACAATTATGCTTAAAATGTGATGTAAGCCTCATATGCACAATAGATGTAAAAAATGGTTACCGTTTTAAAAAATAAATTAGGTGATCGGCATTTTAGTTTAGGTCCTTTTTTTCGCAGTAACACCCATCTGAAGGCTTGTTTGTTGGAAATACATATAAGACAATAAGGCTAATTTGTATACGAAATTCTAGATATATTCGGTAACATTTTGATAAATGTATTGAAAACATTGCCCTTGATGAAATCTGTATCGAATGGGCCATTTAAGGAGCTGTTCGATTCGTTTTCCATAATCAAAAATAGGAATGATTCCAACAGGTTACTGCTAACTTATCTGTAACAGGTGCCTGAAAATTAAACAAAAATCTCTTCTTACATACGAATTTCAAGAAGCTTTTGCTCGAAAAACAATCTTGCTTAAAAAAATCTTGTTTAATTGTCTCATGGATTTTGCTGCTCTTTTTGTGTTGCTGTGTTCTATTTCTTAATGCTGTAAAATCTTATAACAATTCAAGAGTTTCCCGGCTAGAAAAATAAATTTCGTCAGAAATCGTCTTGTGGCAAATAATCTTCGATGCCTTCATCATAAGGAAACAAACCCAATATTGCCTACCAATATTTGCTAAAAATAAAATTCGCTATAAGAATACAAGTAAAATGATCGCAGTAAAAACAACTCATCAAAGCGAACATAGACAAGCAAACCAAATTTTAAGGAAACGATGTGAGAATAAACCCCCATAAAGTGAAACGTCTACGACATGGCTAATAATATTCTCGGTGCGAAATGAGTAGTTATATTTGGAGATTAAATGTCAGTTTCTCCTGAAGTTTTTATGTCGTGCTGCAGTGTTTTTGTCAGACACAGAATGACATGGAAAAGTGAAACGTATCATTATCTGAAGTACGGTGTAAATTGGAAATGGGGGTGAAACAGTGTTACTATTGACAATTTTGCGTGCCATTATAGGGGTTAGACATGCAATCGCCGCCTTAAAACGACACGGTATTATCAACTTTCTGGATATTGTCTGATAATGATATGGTTGGGATTTGCTTAATGATGGATTTTATTCTCTAGGCTTTACGAAAACCTTTGTCGATTTCTCTGAATTTTCTAAGTTACAATTTTGTTAAGGATTTTAGTTATTTTGCAGAATAAATTAACCCTAGAATTTTATTAAATTTTAGCAAATACTCTAGGATGATGCAATGTTCATTGGAAAACTGTAATAATTTAAATGACCGGCAATCATGTTTGTTGAAGATCATTGATCAGGTAGATTTTTACAGAGAAAAACAACATTTTTATGTCATTATTATATTTTAGACAATTTTCTAAATCAAATGTGTCATATCATCATATACTCGTATAACAATACATTCGAATTCGGAGAGCCTTTCAAAAACTTCCAACGTTTGGTTGAATTAAATATGTCGTTCTTTGATAAGTGGTTGTTATATTATTATTTTACATGTTTTGAGTGTTACATTGTTCATTCATTACAATCTTATTTTCCTGGCAAATACGTAGACTTTTGGGACTAAATCAGGTCATATTAGAAAATTAAAATTACTTTCCTTGTTTATCTCATTAGAAACAAGTTTTACAAAATTTAAGCGCCGGAAACAACCCGAAAATCTACAGAGTTCTAAATTTGAGACAATTGTTTAAAAGTACATTTCAAAACAGGTTCAGAAAGTCGAAAAGTAACACCAGATAATTCGATTTGACAAATGTTTAAGTTTTGGAGGTTCCATTGAGAAAAGCTTTTTTCGGTTATTTAATTATGATTGGAAGTTATTTTCAATAAACCTTTTACACAAAAGGTGGCAAGAAATTTTTCATTGTTCAGTATATTTTTGATATCTTAAGCAAATGATTTGGAATTTTGGGATGAATATAAAATGATGATTTTTCTCAGAATTTTCTTTGGAAATTAATTATTTTATTATGTTATTTATGTCGGCAAAAATATTTTGTCTACATCGTGAACGCAAACAAAACTGAGATTAACAGTGACTTTTCGAAATATTTTGAATTGTCCCCAATCCCCTATTTTTATAGTATTTTTAAATTATTTCGATCTCAGGATGCTATTTCAATTACTGAATTGCTTAATAGGTGCTTGCTAATTTATGATAATAATAGATTCTTGTTGTTAACTGCGTGCGACGACTTTTTGTAATGCGAATGATCTTCGATAATAGTATTGGATTAATTTTCGTGTTCAATAATTTATCGTTCATCTCCTGGTGATTTAAATTTCTATTAGGAAAGACGCGAATCATTTTTAAAAACCCTAGCTGTAGTTCAATGAGGTTACATAGGTAGTTTTAGATTAATTTGCGTCAAAAAACGACAAGCAGCATGAAAAGGGGGTCAGAATGCGAATGGGAAATAGATATAAGTTTTTCTAATACCGTTTTATCCATTATTTTTAATAGAAAATACTCATAGAACGCAACACGAAAAACATTTGGCCCAGTTGAAGGGATCGACACACTTTCTCATATTAAGATTAATTTATTGTAGGACGTCTGTAAATAAATTTTGAAAAAATTCCATATCTAGTTACACACGTGGTGTGGTGTCCTTGATTGAGTAGCTTTAATTAACTTACTTCTGATTTTTTCATATTTCAATCATATGTTACTTAGGAACAATTACATTTTCTAATTTCTTTGCTTTGGCTATGTTACCTTGTCATCGGAATAAATGTGTACTATTAGCAATTAATTTTTTTTCAGCGTTTACTCAAAATAATTGTCTTTCCTTCAGTTTAATTCCGTTTCCGATGTAGATAAATTTCAGATGATAAATTAAAGTTTCCGTTAGACTTTCACACCCAGACTGAGAACCGTAAAAGGATTCGATTGAGGGGCCGTCTTTTGTATTCACGCACGTTTGGTTCAAACTTCCACATCAGAATCGAATAAAAAGTTGGAAATTTTAAGTATGCAGATTGTATCCTCAATTTGGGGGATGGCCGTCACTCAACCGTTCTTGCGGATTTCGATTCATGGTTATGTGAGCGGTCAGGCGTTAATAGGTCTTTCGAATGCGGTTGAAACGGACTTGTTTGATCGCATTTATTCAATATGACCAGCACCCGAAAAGTTTCAATTAATTCGTTTTTGTTGTAAATTGGCATTCTGGTTGAAATGTTTCAATAACGATGTATTTATTTGCAAAATTTAAATAGGATTTGAGTGATTTTCCTAAATGGTGTGCTCAAAACAACTGAAACTTTATTCTAATTATTCAAAAACAAATATAGCAAAAACCGTCAAATTCCCCCGAAGCGTCAGGAGAAAAGCTGAGTAAGATCGTTAGTTCGCTAGTAGAATTCCGAAACATTTTAGCGAACAATGTTGAAAACTTCATTACAAGAGATTTATACAATGTTGCGCTAATGTAACTTTTATGTTAACTAAAGACACCTGAGGGAATAATGCAACATATAAGTATAGGTAAAGCTGAAATAAGTTCTCAGTTGAACTGAAAGATTTGATGTAATTATTAATGAGGGAGAACATCTTGCAGAAAATCCTGTCTAAAACTTGAAATTTAATTGTACGGCTTTGCAGTTACTCTAAGCAGATCTAGTCTAGTACCTTTTACACTTTTACACTTTTATAGTGAGTTTTAAATTTAATATAGCTATAAAACATAACATATAAAATATTTTATAAATATATGTGTGCCAACTATTTGTTTAACCAAAAACCAAGTCAAAAGTACAACTGTGCATCTCAACTATGGCAGAAAGAAAATTAACAAACTACTTCGTAGCGAATAAATGGTTTGTTAAGCAAAACGCCAAACTTGATTTTGTAGTACTTTTTAAATTATTATTATTAAAGCAGTATTTAAATTAAGTTTAATTCTCGCCGAAGAATAAGTTAAAATATTCCACTTTTCAAACTTTTTCCCTTATATAATAAACCGTTGGTGTGCTTTTACCAACATTTTTACATTTATGAATCATTTCCCCCATTGAGTATTACGGCTTTTAATGAGTTTAATCACGCAATTTAGCAAAATAAAGAAAACTCTGGTTAAACAAAACAGGAATACACTGAAACATCTTTTGATTGATCAATTTGAAAAGAATTTGCGACATTGCTACTCAAAGCGACATTGCTAATATAAACCAATTAATATCACAAGACTAGACAGGCAAATAGATAAATCATGACGGACGAGAAGAAATATATATTAAATGTCGTACAATAAGATGGCAAATCGTCAGTTATTTGCTGAAGGATGCCATTTCTGTTTTCTTTTACAGCACTCGTGATCTTGCTTTAATTGGCGATTTGTCTTGTCCGTCATGGGACATCCTGGTGGTTGTAAAAGTGGACAAGTCATATTGTATTTCGGTATTATTTTATTGCCGAAAGAAATATTCGCTTTTTTGTGAAGTTGCGGGCACGGCTGAAATATTTCAACCGTTTGGATTCCAGCTCATAACTAGAGGGTAAATTATTTTCCTGTGTGTACATTTTAGACGAATTGATTAAAGTGAACGTCTTTTGTTTGTGCAGAATGCGATATAATAATTTCACATTTTATACATACAATATGGCTGTATACAATAATGAAATTTTGAAAATTGAGATAAAATAAAGTGGCATTTGCTCAATGTTTTATAGTGCTCTTAGTGAATGTCTTAAAATTCCTAAAAACATGTAAACACTGACCAGAAAAAGTGTCCCATATTATAGACACACCATGCAACTGTAGAGGCTTCTATTGTCCAGAAGCCTCTACAAAACAAAACAAATATCTTATTGAAACATAAAAGCTGCCAGAATTCTAGATCTTAACAGTGAAGAATCTGCCTGATGAAGACAAAGTAAGTCTAGCACTAATACTGGAACCAGATAGTGAATTATTGAATCCCGGTGACCCATAAGATAATACTGAGAAAATAATGATTTCTGCATCAGATTTAATCGAAGATCGATGATGAAAGTGTAAAAACCCAGTCTGTTTAAGAAAAATGTATATAATTTGTGGAAACTTAGACAAGTATCCATGGTGTCGAAGTAAAGACAAAAATTATTACTAAAGATACTTAAGAGAATAATATTTATTTATATGACCATTAGTAACTGAAACAAATGCTTTTAGTGGAGGTTGCCGGTTTTCATTAGTTGTCTTATTCCTACTTTAATATGATGTTTCCCATATTCCGCAAAACAATTTTCTCTCGCAAAATCAAGGGATTTTTGGAAAGTTTAGAAGAAATTTTAGAAGTTGTGAAATATTCCTTGCCAACACCTCTTGACTATGTGGAGTACATTTAGGGTAGCATGGATACTTCATTCTTGAAAGTCTGGCTAGATAAGGGGCTAAAGGGAGAAAAGTTCCATTTTATTGGTCATTATTTACGACTCATATAATCAACGAGAGAACGTAACGGTATCGTTAAATTGTTTCTTTTATCGATCAGCTTAGGGTCATGAAATAAGGATTGTTACCGCCGTATAAATTTTATTGGATGTTTTTTACTCCGAGCGGTATAAAATAAAGTAATAAAATTGTAATTCAATCTATTTGAGAAGTGGTCTAATTATCAACTACCGACAACAGTGTGGAATTTTTGTTTGGATAATAATGGGTTTGAAGAGCAATTAAAAGTTGACAGCAAGTGGGGAGAGCAGCAAGACTTCGCGAAAGTTTCTTGAATAAATGTTCGCACCTAAATCCCCCCAGTGTCAAAAACACATACTTTATTATCGAAGTGATCTGAGTTAGTTACATTTACCACGCGTAATTTGTCCTAATTTCGACAAAATTCAGGGCCGAATTCCATATTTTTAACTCGAACAAAAAATCATATCATTTGTACATAATAAAACATATTTTCCGACAATGGGATTCACCCTATACATATTATAGAGTAGTAAAAAGTGAAAATTAGTGCTCACACGCTAACGGCCTTTGGGCAAGTGTGTATAAAACTCACTAAAACATTTTATAGGATAATAAAAAACATAAATATTACAGAAAATGCTCAAATTTATATTGCCGAAGCGGTGATACATTATTTTCTGAGGCTCTACATTCCAAATGATAGCTGGAAAACATCATGCACATTGCTGATTATCAGTCAAAGCAAAAGAAATAAGAATAAATCATCAGTCTAACAATTACCTTCAAAGTCTTTACAGAAATACATATTTCAGAATATGAAACATGATCTGTTGAGATTTTTCAATTGATTAATTTTTGAGTCAACTTACAGAAAAATCATCTAGAATAAAAATTCTGAGAAAAAAAAGATTGTATTTATTTTCAGCATTTTATGGTAGGGCATGCCGATTTAGTTACTATACTCGCTAAACTCGTTAAATGACACTCGACAATTATTTGCATAAAACCACTTCAATTTATTTTGAAAATTATCCGATGAGTAACGAGCATTTAGAACATGTTTTAAAAGTTTTGAGAGTCTTGTATGTCGATTAAAACTGTATATCCGCAATTTATTGCGAACTCTCAAAGTCGTTTCGTTTGCGCTTTTCAGTGCGTATACTTTTTGGGCATTTACGACATCAAAAGGCTTTGGTGCTCTATACTGTTTGCACAAACTTTTAGAAATATTATAAAGGTTTCTTGAATTTATTCCTTTTCTGAAATATTTAGATTGGTCTGAAGTTGCACAATTTTCGCACCAGCCTAGTTCGATCCTGTTCAGAGCCTGTAAATCCAGAAATCTTAATTATCAGCCGGTTCTCCGGTTAACAAGAAGAGATGGAACTTTCGATGAGTTTGCCGAAGTGTATGGGGACTGTTTGAAGGAAGTTCATCAGTCTTTATTAAGCGGTGATTAAAAAACGAATGAAAATCTCTTGGCCTCTTAATTGCGACTTAAAAATTATTTTATTAAACTTCCGCTGCTCCTGAATACGGGATAATAAGTTGAAACGATAATTTCTGTTTAATTATCGAACTTTGCTAATTGATTAATTGCTAAAATAAATTATTGTTCTTGATTACGCGGATGAAAAGGGAGCTTCCAATTTACTTAAAAATGTTAAGCAAGGGTTTTGTATTGTATTGGGTCGTTCGGAAAGTTATGTTGTATTTTTTATCTTGAAAATAAAACGCAATTTTACTGTAGAAAAGCAAAAATGTATATATAGTTTTGTAATATTCTTTCTCGTTCTATGTCAGGCATTCGAAGCTCTATGGATAGCAGTTTGTGCGCTCTTTCTAATAGTATGATTTCACGCCCATAAAATTTGTAGGGTTTTTGCAGGCAAAAACTTATTTAGGTGATTTTTAACATCTCATTTCAAGTAAGCGTTTTGCCGCCTAAGAAATTTTGTAATGTCATAAGCGAATACAAGCCAGAAGGCGCCAGATCCGGAAATTATGCAGGGTATAGCAGTACATATGCCACATCCAAACTGTAGAAGCGTTTGAAGAGTGAAGATTCCTCTATATTTCTAAATCTTGTTATTCTGAGAACGATTTAAATTACTTTTATTAACACTATTTTTTTAATATCAATTGACACTGTTTGAGAATTTTTTGAATTTCAGACCTTTTAGGTACATATTTTTGCTAATATTTACATCTCGATATGTAAAACATCACAGTCAACTAAAAGACGAATAATTATGCCAGTAGGTTAGGTTTCAAAGCGACTTTCTGAGACATCTAAATAACATTTTCCTTGATAAATAAATTTTTCTTTTAATATGGACACTAATCAATTACTGAATGAAAATACCGGATTCGGTTTATTTAATTTTCACATTGAAAACCAAAGGCTCTAAAGGAAAATCTTGAAGTTAATCCTAGTTTTCTTGGCTACGTCGTGGATACATGCTTAGCTCTAGGTCTATTTCATAATGGAAACCGTTTATTCGATAAAGCAATAACTCGAATAAAGTTGCGATTTTTGTGTTTTGGTTAATGCATTATTCATCAAAAAATACATCAGAAAAACAAAGTAGAAAAAGTATTTATGTGAGAAAAGTTTCAAATTTTAAAGGTTGGACATTGAAAATTGAATACACTTCACAGATGGAACTTTTGGCTCAGAAATATAAGTAGGATCGTCATTAGCTTGAAATGCTTATGTTATAACTTATTGAAACGTTTTTTAAGAGTTTAAATTTTTTACATTTGTTTTTGCTCTATAATTCCATACAAAAAATTTGTTAATTTACTTTAATAGTTTATATCTTTTGATATCAAATGAAAAGTTTTATATACAAAGTACTCCTTTTTACTATCGTGAAATTTATCGATATCTCTCGATTTTCGATGAAACTCAAATTCCTACAATTTACTTTCAACGATTTAAAGTTTTATTGTGCTTTTTATTTTCTTTTATTATTATTAGCATTAATCGAATACCTTCGAAAACTATCAACGGACAGAACTTTTAAATCAAAGACAAAAAGTCGATAACAAATAATTCGCATGGAGACTCACAATAAAAGATTAATTTTTGCACAGTTCTGGTGTGTTCTGTTTGAGTAAATCCGTCAATTTGTCCACCTGGTGATAGTAGACTTCAAAATTATTTGTTGTATTGTTCGCTAGAATATCCAAGGAACTGTTGCTTTGAAATCCTACCAATCACACAACATCATCCTATTTCCTATCGTTTTTTGTTGTTGCACAGTTGCAGTTCAAAATCAAAAATCTTCTAAACGTTAATCCGGAATGATGCGAAGTTCTTGTTCTAAGAACATTGAGTACTTTAATGTAGAGCTTTGAGATTAAGCCCAGGCGTTTTAAAAGATCATGAACTGTGGCATTGGATAAATCGATTTTACGGGTTGTAGTTCGGCGGTTTGTATCAATTAATGTCTTTATTGTGTTTTAACAGCTTTAACTGGACTTCAAGAACGTGGTTTATTTTCAACACAAAAATTCCTGGATTGAGATATTTATTTACAACCTTATATAGTGAAAAACTACGTCAAAAGTGTCGCATATCACTTTTCATCTTTGACTCAACACACTGAGGCGATAAATTAATCAACTTTTGCCTGAGCAAGTCTTGGTTGATGCACTTCGAAAATATAGATATAACGATAATGCGAATTAAATGTAAAATTGTGTTTAATAAGTGGAATCGATTCCGCTGTTGGAAAACAACGAAATTACAGTCCGGACAATTCAATAATAAGCTTTTATTCCATATATTTCATATTAATTATACATGCGCAAATCATTGTTATATATATTGACAAATAAACGTTTCCAAATATATTCATAGTCAATATCTAAACTGACCTTTTGATTAAATTACCAAATATTGGATTATTTAAATTTCATTAAGATAATTTAAGTCAAAATCCGCACGTAGTTAATAGTTATAAACTGCAGCATCCTGTATATTTCATATATAAATGGAGAAAATGAGTGTGTTCTGTTCGTGCCCAACTTGTGGAAAAACTCTGGAGGAGTCCATTTAACAACATTAGACTGAAGAGATTTAATCCTATAAACCTAACTACTAGATTTAAGTAAAACGCTTTGAAAACCCAGTAGTCAAAAACAATTAATTAATTAATTGATTTAAAATAGGGGATTTGGATGGCCAATACCCTACATGTTGAATTGTATGTCAGTTTCTTAAAATTGTATGTCAAACAAAATATTTCTGAATACCTTCGGGTAGTTTGTAATATTACTGGGAGATAATAAAAAAAATGTTCGTTCACGTGTAACATATTCATACTGAGCAGCAGGAACATTAACAAAACGTCTCCCTTGCCGAATATTAAATATATTTAAAATGAAACTGCCTATAATCCATGTTAGCAGTCGTTTTATTAACCTATTTCGGACGTTATGTACCCCGACAAACCCGTATCCAGATACAAAGTAGATCGTCCCCATTTTTATTTCATTTTACATAAACGCACGGACATTATTTTAGCAATAATCTTCGAAATAATAAAAATACTTTCCGTTTGGCGCATAAAAATTATGACATCGCATTGGGGAAATCGAGGGATATAATTTTATGTTTATGGAAAATTTATCCAGAACCTTGGCGTTTTATGGGGACGTTTTAAACTTAAAACGTCCTAAATCTGTACATAAATATCCGAGAGCTTGGTGCCATTACTTACAGAAAGTATTTAAGCTACAAATGCTCTGTTTTTTTGTCGGTTTACTGCTCCTATACGAAAATGCGCAATAAATCTACAAAAAAAATACGTGTGAGATATAGAAGGGAATGCAGACAATGTTATAGGTATATTTCGCTGTAAAATTATATATTTAACTGGGACATAAATTTTAATATCTTTAATATACTAAGAGACAGAATGCATTTGTATAATAGATCAAGGGTTTTTAAGATCCCTTGAAGGTATGCTTTGTATCCAGATGCAAACAATACGGAGGATGTATGTAGTCTGTGCGTTGATTAAACGTATTATATGTTGGTTACTCTCTCGTGAATATATAGTTTGCCTGAACAGTTACGATTTAACTGGAATAACAAATATGTAAATAACGAAGATGTAGAAAGAAAGTAGGACTTTCAAACTGTTTAAGCACTATTCAGAAGATATTTGTAGTTTGGACCATTCTGGAAGAAACACAAGGGTTCAATAATATGTTATTCCTAATTCCTTTTTTCAGCTACAATTAGTTTTAATTAATTTAGTGCTACTACTGAGTGTGGTCACCTTCAGCACTTTTTTGTGAAGCGTTTGGTGATCTTCGTGTTAAATCGGAAGGTAACAACTGTAAAACCATCCAACCGAACTTGACAAGTGCGTTCGAAGAATGGCATTAGCTATCGGTCATTTGATCGTGAACGAAGATTCCCAGCTTCAGGTATAAACCGGTTTTTTAATTACGATGAATCTGCATAATCGCTGGTTCGTCCGTGTTGTTGTTTTGGTTGTGTTTGTGTGCTCGACTTTTGGCAAAGATTTACCAGGTAATTATAATTTGTTTTAATTTCAGCTACGAAGTTGCAAGAAATTTAGTTGATTTATATCTATTTATCAAGTTTATATCACCTGATCTCTGAACGGATAGCTTAATAATTACATATTTACATGTTTTTTACATAGACTAGCCATGTCAGTATGATTATACTTTTAAATTTATGTACATACTTGCAAATTTGACTAAAGAATTAAGCCATGAACTAATGCGAATTTCAAAATGTCCGATGGAAAACATATTTGCCTAATTGTTTTTGATGACATTTATTTACAGGCTTCAACCATGGGTCAAATAAAATAACCGGACAAACTTTGATAATACTAATACGGATACTATTTGTTTTGCACAAAAATTTTATTACATCTTATGAACAAATTGTGACCAAGACATATTTTCAATCATAATTATGGAAACTAGAACCTATTAGTCGAAGCATAAAATTGATGAATATTCCTTTTTATTCTAAGAACGATCTAAATTACTTTTATTAACACTATTTTTTTAATATAATATGAATTGACACTGTTTGAGAATTTTTTGAATTTCAGACCTTTCAGGTACATATTTTTGCTAATATTTACATCTCGAGATGTAAAACATCACAGTCAACTAAAAGACGAATAATTATGCCAGTAGGTTAGGTTTCAAAGTGACTTTCTGAGACATCTAAATAACATTTTCCTTGATAAATAATTTTTTCTTTTAATATGGACACTAATCAATTACTGAATGAAAATACCGGATTCGGTTAATTTAATTTTCACATTGAAAACTAAAGGCTCTGAAGGAAAATCTTGAAGTTAATCCTAGTTTTCTTGGCTACATTGTGGATACATGCTTAGCTCTAGGTCTATTTCATAATGGAAACCGTTTATTCGATAAAGCAATAACTCGAATCAAGTTGCGATTTTTTTGTTTTGGTTAATGCATTATTCATCAAAAAATACGTCAGAAAAACAAAGTGGAAAAAGTATTAATATGCCAAAAGTTTCAAATTTTAAAGGTTGGACATTGGAAATTGAATACACTTCACAGATGGAACTTTTAGCTCAGAAATATAAGTAGGATCGTCATTAGCTTGAAATACTTATGTTATAACTTATTGAAAAGTTTTTTAAGAGTTTAAATTTTTTACATTTGTTTTTACTCTATAATTTCATATAAAAAATTTGTTAATTTACATTAATAGTTTATATCTTTTGATATCAAATGAAAAGTTTTATATACAAAGTACTCATTTTTACTATCGTGAAATTTATCGATTATACTTCGATTAAACTCAAGTTCGTACAGTTGACTTTCAACGATTTACAGTTTTATTGTGCGTTTTATTTTCTTTTATTATTATTAGTATTAATCGAATACCTTCGAAAACTAGCAACGGACAGAACTTTTAAATCAAGGATAAAAATTCGATAACAAATAATGACTCCTCATTACTCTCTATTTATTGATGATCAGTAATAAACTAATCTATTTGAATTTCCACTGCATAACTAACTATACTCGAATATTGAAAACTTGCCCTATTTTTCAAACATGTATAAAATTAAACTTGCTTAGAACAAATTTTACAAAAAATATACACACAGCTATGTATAATTTGTTTTCAATTGGTCACCCAAAATACTTTAGTGTTTTTTGAAGAAAGCAATTCAGAATGCCTTCAGAATTTATATGTAGAATAGCGTTTGGCCCAGAATACAAATATAGCAAACAAGTGGTAGTTTCTCTTTTTCCATATTTTCAATTGCAAAATATTGCAAGGATAGAAGAATAAAAAAACAATTTACGCAACCATTTCATACTTTAATAATTATTCCCAAATTATTGTCTGCGAAGAATAACAATATATATTGAATTGCTGCTTTCAACCTCATGACTACCACTTAGTACCACTAAATGATTATTTATGTGCGGATCTAAATAGTCGACGGTATGAGGGATTGTTTGAAACTACCTTTAGCTGCGTAAGCTTGAATTATAGCTAATAGGTTGAATTATATTTACCTCATATGTTGGTCGTGTCCAACATCATGCAAAAGCTAAAAGGAGGAAATTGCTCAAAGAGATATATTTCTAAGGCGAACAAATAAACGTGAGTAAAACAATCTCGTGTTTTAGGAAAATGCTTCACTCCTGACGGCAAACCAGGAGCCTGCCTGCTCTTGAAACAATGCCCTTCCGTTAATAAGCTGGCCAACGACTATGAAACTCGGATAACCCTCGACACACTCCAATTTCTTATCAATTCCCAGTGCACTATTAGAGGAGGCGTTCTGACGGTGTGCTGCAGCTTCGAAGAACTCGATGCAACTGCTGAAGCAACTGGCAACTCATTATAGAGCTGTACTTTGCCTGCATCCAAAGATGGCTAAATATTAATTATACATCATAGTAAATACAACCGATTACAAATTTTATTGTTATTTTTTGGTGATGTTACCGTAACTTATGCAGACAATTCTTGTTACTATTAAGTAGTAAACACTAGCTACGAAATATACCTACTTGAGTTTCATTGTTGTTATATTTTCAATACCTATTTGAAGGTATTTCAAAACTCATTTTCAATCTGGACAAGAGATACATTCATCTTGAGACCAAAAACTCTGAAAAGTCTGGCTTCAACATTCATCATCACTTACCGATTCCCTTTTTACTCGTGCATTTAATATTGCAAAAGCTCGGGAAAACCGACAGCACTTTGAATAATAGGGAGTTAATCCTAGCCCATCGTCCACAGTATTTTGATTTATAAGCTTTTAAAAATATACAGAAAAGGGTGGGAAATTATAAATAGCGCTTTTGTTTTTCGGCTAATGCTTTTTTGGAATATGCCAGCCAGTGCAGTAGAAGTTTAAGTTATAATCGGTTCAATAGGAAAGTGATTAAATTAAAATAACCAGTACTGAAAAGTTACTTTCAAATACATCCCGTATAAATAGAGCTATTTATAAATTTCGTCTAACTGTATTATTTAGTTTGCGGTTAATTTTGGTAGATGTTATCAAATCTCAATTTTCAAGTTTTTCAATCGAGCAAGGAGCTGCAAAATCAAAAAATAGTTGTTGCCAATAATACATATTTGATGTTATTAGTGCGCGTATATTTCGCAATTCTAATAAATACTGAACCCGTGTACGACGGCTATGTTTTGGGGGAGAGAAACACTTTTTAATAAACATAAAACATGGTCGCTTTTGAAGGATTTACGATTCAGCAAACAAAAATATTTAAAAAGCCCCATTATATCGGTCAATGGGAGACGACGGGTTTAAAGTCCAGCAGCTTTTTTTTGTAAATAATCCGTTCCAACTGTTTTTTATGTAACCGTTTATTACGTTTTAGCCAATTTTATTTTTATTTTTACACTTACCTTATATTAAATCAAATTGTAAACTATTCGAGAACATTATTTAATTTCCATTTATGCAAACTTTTAGCCTCGTCTATATTTTAAAATACTCCTATAAAGACTACTGATTTTAATAGACTTAGTTACTGAATATTTTGTAGGAGGTAGGAGGTATGTGAAACCTTTAATAATTGCTTCAAAACTTGTTCATTATATTGGAGTAATTAACGCTAAGTCCAAACATAAAGAACCCTTATATGTGCTCGACTTCATAACAGGCCGGCATATTCAACTTCAAAGGTTGCTATAGGGCTAATTAGTCAAAATATGTAGGGCCATTTCCTGATGGACAATGACTGGATGAGTGCGATAATCAAATTGGAATTTTAGCTATATATCCGGTACTGATTTTCTGACGATTTTTTATTTTCTTGGCCAGATGTTGTTTGATAATAATTTTGTTGTGGGTCACAAAATTTCTGATACGGAGGTATCAGAAAGCATTTAGACTGATATCTAGAATAGTCCTGCTGGTGCAAAATTTTCGGACTCAGATACTTTAAGCCTATAGAAAGGTTATATTTTAGCATAAAAAATGTATTACTCTTGTTCATTATTTAATAATATTTTGTTGTCTAATTATATTGTGAGTGAGTGCAAAATAATTATGTTAATGTTCATAGGGGACAACTTTATGGTGACTTATACAGGGAACACCCTGTAGAGTTCAAGTCTATGTTCGCAATGACGTTATATGAACCTCAAACTGGCAATTTTGACAACTTAATTAATACATTTGCATATATTGCTAGAAAAGCTCATTTTCTATACTAATTAACTTTGCTTATAGATTTTGCACTGCATTTGGTTAAACACACTTCCCTA
The DNA here is from genome assembly GCF_020466585.1 of Dendroctonus ponderosae. Lineage (NCBI taxonomy): Eukaryota > Metazoa > Arthropoda > Insecta > Coleoptera > Curculionidae > Dendroctonus > Dendroctonus ponderosae. The sequence continues at coordinate 20,429,497 of NW_026017110.1, read as the reverse complement.
TGAAATTTGGGAAAACTGCAGCAAATCCGACATTTGTTTTTTTCGCAAATCCTACATTTTTTTGACTCCCTGTGCGTTACCACTTTACTTAAAACCAAAAAACCTAACATGAACTATCTAACTTTCAAATTATTAAAATCTGTTAAGGATGATAAAAGTTAGACTTTCCAAAAAAATCTTGGTTGCCATTTTTTTGAAACAGAAGATCATTATTTAATTTTGAGATATTTCCATTTGTAATATTTAAGTTGTGAAGATTTATTTTCGATATCGATTTGCCAGAAATGTTATTTAGAAGGCAAATGTATTAAACCACAATAACTTGATCTTGCAAACGTAGCTTTGAAACCGTAAATGATTTACATCGCAATTCGAAATTTCCAATAACACTTCGCTTTTTGGCTAATAGTTGAGGAAATTCCTAGAGAAGTATCAAGAGTTGTATTTTGAACTACAAACATTGAAGGTTTCTATTTTTCCTACTGTTAGGCTCTTATTCCGTAAAGCATAGTAAATTTGACGATTTTTACGCACTATTCCACTAGAGTGTGACATTTTCTGGGTTGGTTACGGCACATCAAAGTTTTACTTCATAACAAGCAGCGATTTGCGAAATCAGTCAAATACTTTGTAAAATACCCCCAGATCGCTAGATCCGAAAGGGGCACAAAGTGGAGAACTTTTCGTTATCCCACATCTTGGCTGCTCTAAAAGATCTGTTTATCACGCAATATATCTTTTCGGTTTCCCTTCATTTCAAGCGACGGTTTCCTTTGAAGTCGACCTCATTTTGATGCCCTTCGAGCTTGTAGTTTTGAGGGTTTTTTAAAGATATCCACTTATAATGCGTAATGTGTTAAGTTTTAAGCCGGCAAATTCATAAGGAGTTATACCTAATTTTTTAAATCCTTTTTCAGTTTAGAGAAATGTTTAGTTTCTGTGTTATTTGCTAGCTATAAATTATTTCCAATTTCAAATAGCTCATAATTATATGCAGACAGCAAAGCAGGTTTACTATTGAATTTGAGGAAAACTAAAATAAATATTGAAATAAATTATATGAAATTGTATAAACTGTGCGGCTGCATTATTTAATATGTCGGTTCGAGTGTTTCAGGTTATTTTATGAACGGTAATAATTCTGAATCATTTTTAAGTTGGCTGCATTTTGAACAAGCGAAGTAAAATTATTAATAAGTAAAACCTACGGGTATATCGCTTGACATAAATGCCTAAGAGGCCAAAGCAGTTTCTCTTGCTAATTGTGCAAAACCAAGTTTGGATATACCGGGTGTAACATTTACAGAATATTGGCAAATTTTTACTCTTGAATTTCAATCTCTTATTTTCAGCCTTCGCCAGTTGCTCCACATAGTCAAAAACATTAACAAATCAACAGTAGCTTTTTGATCTATGAAACAAAATAATATAGATGATCGAAATGCCAACATCATAAACAGATGATCTGAATTGACTTAAAACTTCTATTTAAAATACAGGTGAACTAAGTAAATTTACTAATGAATCACCCAGTTATATTATGAACATTTGAGGCAAAGAGCGACTTTAATCACGGCTCTCAAAAGTGATCCCAATATGGAATGTTTAATAAATTGTAAAGAGCCCTTGAAAAAGGGTGCCCCTGATTGAAACTGGACCCGACCGCGGTGCTTTTCGCCATAGAAACCATCTCAGTATCTTGATGCCCTTTTGCCTAATGCTTTATATTCGAATTTCATGATAGGTCGTTTGATAATAAGAGTTTCAACTTCAAACGTGTACAAAGTATAGTGTGGTAAAGTGATTCAGTCCGTGCAAATCACAAGTTTTGCAAAAACATTACCTGACCATGGAATTAATCCCGTGTCAAGGAAATGTCTTCATGTTTTCTTCAATTCCCGATAGTTGCAGAATTCGGTGTAAAAATGATGTTCGGAGAGCAAAATCGTATTAGAAAAACGTTAAATGGAATTGGAAAATCTCAAAAAACAAATTGAACAGTGATCAAATTTCAAATTGGGAAAAGTAGTTGAAAGTAGAAAACCTATTGGTGGTTTGGAATGTTATCTAAAAATAATTAATTAGTGTCTTGTTTTTAAGTTTTTGAAACACATTATAAATCTTCTTTATGCCTAATAAATATAATGAAAGGCGTAATATTTAGTGCCTCCGTTCTTACTGTCCCAAAGAGTTCCTGTCCTCCAGATATCCGTCTATTCGTGTATTGTACAAACTCATAGAAATATTATCATTAGCATAGAAAAATTAGTACAAAAATAATGCTCATTAAAAAAATAAGATCAAACAGAGATCTGGATAAATGTAAAATATAAATATAGGATCCAATTTACAAAAAACGTTTTTTGATATAATATTACAAAAATTGTGCTACTGCTTTATGTGTATATCAACAAAAGCAACATCTGAAATTCAAATTCCATCAGCATACAAGATCTTGTGCACTTGTGCATATGGAACTGCAAATAAATTTAAAAAATTGTAAATTTTTATAAATAAAAATAAATATAAACAAAATACCTAAACATTTATAGTGAGGAAAATTTAAAGAACTTTACAAAAATGTACAAATTTTTTATAGTAGTACGTAAGTAAAAGATGTGGATTTCGTTTTTATTGTTTGGTGTTAGTGCTTGTTAGCGGCAAATTCAAAACCAACAACACACCGTTTTGATATGTTGATCAATAAATATTTGCTATTACATACAGTTGCTTTTGTAGATTTTTTATTTCAAAAAATGATAAAATCATAATTTTTTGTAATAGAAATTTGTAAAATTCAAGCAAGTTTTGCAACTTCCGATAGCTTTTCTTTCGGTATTCCGCCTCAAAATATTTGTCCTAAAAATACAGTTTGATAAAAAGTGCTCTTATTTCCAAATAAAAAACGAACTATTCATCAAATTGAAATAGCTTTAGCTAAACAAATATAAATGTGTCATAAATCACTCTGTGTTTTAGTTTTTTACAAGTAGTAGTTTTGCCTCTGAATTAAGTCTCATTGTTTGAAAAAAACTAAATAAAATTAATTTTAAATGTTGGTAACATTTTATTTAGGTGTATGTATTTTTGTTCTACTTCAGATTTTAGCACAGCTTTAATTAAAGGAATATGAAGCAACACAATTATCTTCATTTAATAGATGTTAAACGAAAGCACTCTCTTAAAGTTCACATTTTTTTGTTGCTGGTTTCTTTGTTAACATTATTGAACCATCTCATTGAAATTGGTGGCAATTATCAAATGCATGTTGGATTGGACATGGAAATATGTAATCTGTAAAATTATTTTTCATGCATGGTGCGTGTTTTTTAATTCTTTCTCTTGTATAAAATTTATCACATTGGCAAAAAATTGCCTAAATTATGTTTTCTGTTCTTTCAATTTTATCTTTAACTTAAGGTTTTGTATAAGACATTTCGCTTCAAATTGTGTTTGCGGTTTTCAAGAACTCTTTCTCTGTTTAGCGATATTGATAGTGTGCTAATTGACCATTGAACCACTTTAAAATATTATTTAGTTGCAAATTTCAAAGTGCATCTTCAAAAGCAAACATCTTCGAAGAATAAATTGGAAATTAAAAGGCATGACGTCCATTTTGAATCGCCCTAGAGTATATAATTTACTCAAGTTTGATGGAATTTCTATTAACTTGTTGTAGGAGAGCATTTTTGCCATCAATTCAAAATTGCGCATTAATTTGCGTTCGCTTGCAGGGCCGTTGATGAAACTATATGTTCATATCATCATGTCCCATTTGCTCATTAAAACACATCTGTTGCACATTTCCAAAACAAATTAAATTTATCCGTTTAATTAAAATGTCACTAAAATAATAATAATATAAAGACATATTCCTTAATGTAATTTCACTGATGATGAATATTTGGAATACTTGACATTGAGCTTTCCCGATCTGTCCACTTCCGTGTAGATGGCGTCCATTGGGGTTGGTTTAGTTAAAGTAGACCACTCTTTGATCAGATCTTTCTTAATTCCAATCGATTCGCCCGCTCCATTGCTGGATAAATCCTGAATCCCATCCAGCATATCAGAAATCACTGGACCAGGCGACGAGGTGCTGTTTATTACCTGAGCTGCGCTGCGCATTTTTTCAAATAATGCGTACTTTCTGTCGTCCTGTGGTCGCAGAACTTCGTTCTTCTTGAGAGAGAAATAGACATGTTCTAACATGCCGTGGCTCCTTAGGAGGTAATCTCGTTGGGCTAGTCTTTTCAACCTGTCCTTTTCTTCAGCTTCTATTATCTGCTGTGGTAAGAAGGAATTTTTAGTGTTTGTGACACTGATGTGGAATGTTGGCGTTGAAAGCTTTCGAGGTTTGGGAATCGATTTAGTTGTCGAAGAACTTTGAGGAGTTGGTTCGTTCTTCACCACTGGTGAGACTCTTTTTGAAGCTTCGAGCTTCTGGCGTAGAACCATCTCACCTCGAAGTGCGTTTTGAGCTGCCTCTCGGGCTCTGCTGGACACTGTGTCACTGTACAAAGTAGTTTGGCCCTGGTCGAAGAATTTTCCATAAATATGGTCAGAATTTGAAGCAGGATATACCAGCCGAAACCCCCCTTTATTAGCAACTTCATTTTTGAAGTAATCTGCAAACGATCGTATATCGATACCTTGATATTCCTTATCTTTGCTCCCATGAAGTAGGCGTTCTCTGATCCGCTTTCGGTCTTCTCGCATAACTCTTTTCTTGTCACATTTATCTAAATTCATCATTGCAAACATATCGTACAGAAGACCTTCTTTAACTTCCGAGTCTAGGGGAGTATCCGTGTGAAAACTTGGGGAGTGATTTACTTCAAGTATCAAAGGGTTCATTTTTTTATCCAGCATTATATCGATCCCAAGTAACTCACAGCAAGCTGGAATAACATCATGATTGGGAAAGCAAGCAGCATAGCTGTGCTTCAAAACAGGATAGGCGCTAATAACTGTTTTAATTATAACATCGTCAATTTTATACCAAATTGCATTGGCATCGTACTTCAGCGATTTCAGATAGTTATGAAACCAGCTAAGTTTCCTTTTGCTTCCAGTCCCGTCAATATCCTGATTATATGTTCTGCTATGCTTATTTACGGCATAGTTAGTTAAGTGCATGAACACGTTGGTAATGTTGACTCCGTTAGGCTCTTTATATTGACTAGTCGCAAATCTGACAAGGCCTTCGTTATATATGTAAATCCTTAAAGGTTCACAGCTTGTTATGAGCGTATAAACTCGCAAGTCAAATTTATAGCCGTCGATAAGAAATGGTCTGGAAATATACACTTGACAAATTCCTCTGTCACACGGTCTAATGTCTTTAAGGGATTTGGTAATTATTATTCCTCTACCTTGGCTGCCAGCGTCGGGTTTAAGAATGAACGTTTTATTTCTCCGAATCTTCGAGTAAGTGATTGCATCTCCCAAGTCGGCAGGAAAGCACCAGGTCTTCGGAAAAAAGTTATAATCTCTCGGAAACATTCGCTGCATGCGGGTCAGATTTCTGGCCAGCAAATCTTTCCTACATATTTCCAGCATTCCTGGAAAATGGTTAATTTTCTGGAACCGTTTCATTTCCTTGCACCTTTCCACAGTTATTGACAAATCTGTCCAATAGAGATTCCAGTTCTCCCCATCGCAAACTTCTTTATAAGAGAATTTTTGTGCAGTTTTCCTAATTACCTCATATCGGCAATGTGTCAGACACACGGTTATTAATTTTTTCCTTTTTTTGGGGCTTTTATTGTCAACTCGTTTCTCGCCAGAAGGTGGTAGCTTGCTGATCACTGTTTGTGGTTTGACGGTCTTGATGTTTTCCACGTCCGAGGTCCAAGTCGAGCTGTCGCTTTGTTCGTGTATCGGTATACTGGTGTTTGAATCGCAAGCCATAAGGTTGATTGTATTGCTTAGTGGGTTTGGTACATTTTATAATTTCCCTTTTTGACAGTGCCAGGTCATGACAAGAATAAATTGAGGTAAGGCAAGAACGCATGGTGGAAGAACTTTCAGACTGTAAATCGTTCAGAAATAAAGCTATAAAATTGGATGGACATGAACAGGATATGAAACTGCAGCTTTTCTTTGAACGAGAGTATTAACTAAATCAAAAGAAATATTCAATTGATTAAAATTCTTATCCGAGAACTTTAAATCGACCATTTTCAATTGTTTTCTTCTGAACTGCGAATCTCAGAAATTGGACGAAAAAAGGCCAGCTTTTGAACCGAGTTTGGTAGCTTCCATAAAATATGCGCATGACTTAAGAGAAAATCCGGAACAAGATTTATTAATATCCGATATTTCCCGATATTACAAAAAAATGTATTTGTTTTGTTTATGTAGAAAGTTAAGGGCTGTCTAAAATTGTCAGACAAGAGAACAGAAATAATTTTTTGCGCAAAAACTGTGAATGCTACAAAGCTTTAGAAAGAGTGCAAAAATGTCAAAAATGGATCGTGCATATAGTAGCAACAAATAATTAGTTCTGGTAGTTTTTGACCAAAGATATTAAAAAATTCACCACCAACTACCCCAAAAGCGGATGGACTCGGTTAGTTCATACAAATATGAATGTTATATAAGAATAAATTTACATCGAATTTCATTAGATGCTCTCGTCATTCTCCCGATACTTCTTTCTCATTCTCCCGATAATTTTTTTGAAGAACTTTGACTATCAATAGCAGGGGTTTTTGTTTGAGCGAAATAATATCGCCGTACTTACTCTTTTGATCATCTGCTTTCTGTATTCTTTGTATATTGGGAAAGTGGTGAGAAGATACTTTGACTATCAGAAAAGTAATGAAAAGAAGAAAACGGTGCAATATGTTGTGAAGCATTGATGGGAAATCAGATGACCGATTGTTACCGGCTATCGATAGTTCCATTATTACTTCTTTTTGTTAATTGTTGGAAGTATTAATTCGAGCTCGGATTGTTTTGAGAGAATATGTATAAAAGCTTAATTCAATTTATTACTCCAGCATTAAAGATTTTTGAATTACTAGAGTTGCATCACTGATTCTTAGTGTGTTTAAATGACATTGCATACATTGCAGAACTTTCAAGATTTACAGACAGTCTCAAATAAAAAATGTACATTTCTTTTAAAGTTCTTTGATGTATTATTCGAACTTTACGCTGGTATTCAATGTGTATTGTACACACCTTGTATATGCTGGAGTATTGCAAAATGCAACAGATCAATCTGGAACAAATACTTTCATCTGTTATTAATATACGGGTTTCCATAAAAGATTTACATTTTTTGCTCTGTATTACGTCTTAAATAATAGAAGAACGCTTTGTTTCTGGAAACTCGACCAATTCGACAGGAATAAATTGAGAGTTAATTGCTTCATCAATGTTATTATTTATAATTAATTCAATTAAATATCCTATAATTATTTAAGCTTTTATAATTTGGGTAAAATTTGAACAAAATGTTTGTAAAAGGTTCCTTCGAGCCGGATTTGAACCAGCGACCTATGGATTTCAACTTCCTAAACAAACTACAGTCCACCGCTCTACCAACTGAGCTATCGAAGGTTGAAATACGCTATTTCCTTGGCCGTAGGTATGAATTCTGAAGAGTCCTAGAGACTTTTGGAAGAAATATTCTTTTATGAATGAAAACTAATAATAATTTGCAGTCTACTATTGTATAACAAGAAGAACATTTTTATTACTGTTCAGTAAAGCAGACACATTTGAAAAAAAGTACACTACTAGGTATTAACTATCTTAAATAAATAAAAAAGAAGTAGGTATTCACAAAAGTTTTACAACTCGCCACAACAAATTGAAGTTGTTCAAAATTACAAATAACCACAATTAAACGAATTATGCTGCAAGGATACAAAAAGGAAATATGAATCAAAAGTTAAAATAATACGAAGATAAACAGGACATCAAACACCAAGATGAACAAAACATGAACGAAAACAAAAACGCTCGTCTAGAAAATATCTGATGCTGATGCAAATCTGGGTTCTGGTCATTAAATATGATTGAAATTTGAATATGCAAATCAAATTTCTCGGCCATTGCAAAAAATCGATTTGGTACCTACAGACGGTTTACGATGGATGATTTGTAATAACCTATCTTAACCATTACATAGCATTTTCTTTTTTGTCAGTTTTTTCTCAAACACTCACAAACGTTTCAAAAAGCTTAAGCTAAATACTAATCTTACGAAGATCCAAAGCCAAATAGTCATGGATGATAAGCTGAAGTAATTTTGAAAATCATCTCAAATTGAGTTATCATTAATGTTTGTCGTCTAATCAAATACTATCTACAATATTGCACAGTGTATTGAATCTACTATCATTTGAATTTATTTATAATTACATTCTTAACATATGCGAAGAAGCAGCATCTTATCAATTACGTCCTAATTACATTGAAACTAAATTCTTTTCTGACCAGCAAAATGCACTAACATAGATACAACAACTGCAAACAAAAAGGTACAAACATTTTACTATTTGATTTAAATGTTGCAATATTACATGCAAATAATAAGAATTAGTTGCGAAAAATATACACATCAGATTTCTTTTAGAAAAGTGTTTATTTGTCATGCGAATTTTGGCTTCAAATAGTATTTAAAGGTTACTTTTTTATACTTGGTTAGTTGACTGAATATTTATCATTGTTCTGGATCGATATTGATTGTGAACAATTGTTTTTATTTCCTTGTATTTATGACACTTTTAATACTATGTATTTGCATCCAGTGTGCAACAGTTACTTAAGTATTACGATTATCTAGTGAGAAAATAGTTGTAAAACAATGCGAATATCTCTAAAACTCAGTTGCAGATGATTTGATTGTTAAAATCAGAAACGTTAAAAATCGACCAACTGTGAACCAACTACATATTAATAATGAAAATAACGGTTATGTGAACTGGTGACCGTTATTATTATTATTATGATTATTATGAAATTATGATTTTCTCGGTTACTTTTTCATACTGACACCGATGGTTTGACATTGAAACACCCTGTATGATCCCCGCCCTTGTGCAAATTCAACCCTCGCAACTGATCAATAAACCGACTGACCTTGAACTTGAAGCTGTGAATGCAGTGGGGTGCAGAGGGGGCGCAACCAGGGGCTACGGGATTTCGCCTGCAAGTTGCATTCGAATATCGCCCTAAATAACAATACGATGGGGCTGCGTGTGCATTGAGCGAAATCCCGAAATTATTCTACAAAGGGCTTTTAATCGGATATATCAAATCAAACGAAACGCATCAAAAACTTCCTAGTAGGGAACATTTATGGAGAAGTAGATGGGGTGATAGAAAACTAAAAAAATGTATGGTAAATGTAAAAGCAAGCAACTGAGATCACATGGAATTGAATTATCACTTATTATGAGCAGTAWYAYKWGCACTTATTGGAAAAGTAGAATAACTCGTAGTCTTACTTGTTATACTAGTAGTACACTCATCTACAGGAGGATTCAAAATTGGCGTAATTCCTTTTAGAGGGAGTGATAGAGGCTCCCTTGGGGAGTACGAGAAAAATATTGAAATTTTTTTTTTCGAAAATTTCCAGAAAATATTAACTTGGATCGAATTCCAACTTTGTTAATAAGCATTATTTTGAAATTGTTCCATGTTTAATTGGTAGCATATTGGAATACTTGAGCATTCAAAAAGAAAAATTACCATGTTTGCTTCAAATTAGGAAAATTTTTGATATCAAAAAAGTTCTCTTCTACAATTTTTTGACGAAAAGGCACAACGGCAATGATGGTTTTTGTCATTAACAGATAGTTACAGGTGGATAGCCCTTGTCAATAAGAACAATAATTTATCAAACTGCGACTTACTTTGAATTTCCTTTCACGAAATTGCGGATATGCGATTAGTTCAGGGGAAATGCTACATTAACATGGCAGAAGCTGAAAGAACTCACGCCAACAAAGGGCGAGGAGAGTGGTTCCAGGAAGATAGTGGACGGCAATAGATGTTCGGGTTCCAGGCACAGAAGAACAAGTATTGGACATAATCAAATCAGGGCCTTCCAGAGGCACCCAGAGCACAATAACTGACACTTTCCCAAGCACTAAATAAATACCGAGGAAGGGCTACGTTCCTACCACGTTTGCACGATACACACAGCACAAGGAGATACAAATGAAGCAGGTGTTAATTAACTGAATACGAGAAGCTGCTTGATAAGAGTAGATAATAAGGAGATTACACAGGCACTAGCTTGTTTGGAGTTAACCATTCAAATGTTTGGTGTTGTACGGTTTATTTTTAAACACCAATATTCGAGGTTATGAGAACAGGTTGACATTTCGTCAACAAATCTGGTTGACTTTACCGTTTATCCTTGTCTATCTTATTGTCAGTCTGTATAATTCCATGGTTACCGGAGTTTTAAATAATTACGAAGCAACAGGTATTTGCGCAATCTTAATTAGGCAGATTACCTCGAAAAACCTTGCTGCCGTATTTCTGATATAATTTTTTGCAAATTTTTCCGTTTTTAATAACAATTAAATTATTTTACTAATTTGTCTGTACTCTCTGTACTTCATTATTGAGGTGAACAAAAACAGTTTTCTTTGAATGGGGTACTTAGAGAACAACTTGAAAATTTACAAGGCAATCATGCAACATAAAAAGTTTTCCAGATCCACCCAGAAAAAAGTTTTTTATCGTATCATGGTTGAACCCAAAACCAAAATACTTATAGTTTGTACTCAATATGGTTTTCCATATTATCATACTTTCTCAGCTATGCAATTATTAACGTTTGAACGCACTCTATCTACATATTTTGTGTCCTCTTTATGTAAAAAGAAAATTTTGCTCTATGCTTCTAAGATAATAACATGAATTATTTAATGCAAAAAATTATGATCAATGTTATAGAAACAATGGTCTTATGATGACACATTATTACTTAATTGATATGATTGTTGAGAGTGTTCGAGAACTGGTTATGCTGGTAACTATGCAAAAGGTCATGTTTTAATTAGGAGATAATTTATTGATTCCGATACAAGAGCAATTGAACAAGTTGGCTTAAGGCTTGAGTATTCGGTCTGGGCTGTGATGAGAAAACGTAACGTTTTTTAGCTACCAAGCTTTTGGCAATTCATTTTTTTGTCTTTATCAGCGCTAGGAAAATTGCAATAGAGTTGGCAAGCTATGGAGTAATTGGAACGTATGAAACAGACAGATAAAAAGGTGCATGCATACTGGATACTTATTGTTCAATTTCGAAAGTCTAAAAACCATCTAAAATGTTTAATTGACATAAAACTGGCTCTATATTCTATGATTAAAATTAACAATTATTCAATATATTAAATTTACTATCATAAAACGGGCTAATGCGTGGTTTCTTTTGAATATTTCCCACGTTATTTGCAATGAGATCAGTCTGGAACTACACCAATTTGAATGTTCGTAAATTTTTCTCTGCTAGTTTTTAAGTTGGTTTAAATTATTATTTTTTTAGTATGGTGGCTCTGAAAAGTTTGAAATCTTGGTAGGTAGGTAAGTAATGGAAAGCTTTGTTCTGTTAAGGCCTGTATGATAAAGAAATATTAATAGTTCAAATGATAATTTGAAAATATAGTTTCTTCATTGGAAAAATGGAAAATATTATATTTATTTGAGCTTTCTTTATTCCAGGAATGAGGCTGTTCTTTATTTCTTCACGGGTAACTTTTTGCTGGACATATTCTACGGTTGTAGTTCTGAAGTTTTGATAAAGTGACCTTCAATATTTCAATTGTGCGTGGTACAAAGCTGATTTGCGTTGAAAATTAAAATACCCGAATATTGAATTAATAAATGAAGCAATAATGCTAAGTTGGAATTATAATAGTTTGCAGTTTTAAATAAGACAATTTACGGTATAATAGTGTGATATATTCAACGTATAAAAAGTCTAGAGTTACGGCACAATTGTTCTATGAATCCAGCCTAAATAATTCGATACTTTTGTATAAACGCCGTAATAATCTCTTTGGCCGCAACCTAAACCGAAGGAGACAATTCCTTCCACTCGCCACCTTGGCCTAGAACCAGGCGATGTGGCGTCAAAACGTTTCATTAGAGGAATTCCACTGTCACCTAAAATAAAAATATGCATAAATTCTTTATGCACATGAATCGCATCATGGAGATCGGGCAAATGTTCATCGCCAAAAGTAATTTTATTCCAACAAGGTTTCAACCACATTTAGGTAAAAAGGATGACTTATCGGTCGCCTTAATCATAAAGGTTCGGTTTAAAATACTTTGGCGTAACGACTCTGGTGTGAAATAAAAATTAGGCGAGACTTTGACTTTCACTTCAAACAATTTTTCTTTTTTATATATTTTTTAAAAACATGACAATTTTTCTTTTGTAAATTTCAACAAAGCTGATATTCACCAAAATGAACGTTTCACAGCCAAATTTTCCCTAACCTTGGAAGTTGATAAATTCTGATTGCATCACGAGATTTTGTTTCGGTTTGTAGTCTTATCTAGTAGTCTTATCTCCAGTTGTTTTTGGTTCGTTAATCTTTTGGTAAAAATTAAGTACCTCAGATGCATTTTCTACAGGGCGGCAAATAAAAAAATGCAAATTTTCGCATCAAAATCAAAAGTTCAAAGATATACTAACAGCTGGAAACAGTTTGAGAATTTGTCAGCGTGATCTCAGAAAATCAACTTATTAGTCTTGTAGCGCTAACTTTTCTGCTCTTCGTACGATTTTACAATTTTAAGCCCATGTTGAAGCTAAAACTTCATAGACGTTAAGATGGAAATTCGATATACATGGTTGAATTAAAAAATACCCAAATCAGAATTACCCCGAAATCTCTGATTCTTTAAATGAAGTAAACTTTCAAATATTTCGTTTAATCATGCCTGCCGGTATATTGATTTTTTCTTAAGTCGACTGCGAAGTTTTGGTGTCAACATGAGCTTTAGATTTTGCCAATCGGTTCAAAAGAAAAATATCTTAATGTGTATATATTGTGTTGAAACAAAAAAAAACGTTGTTTTTTTTTCAACAACAAAATTTGCATTTATTTATTTGCCACGCTGTAGAAAATTTAGTCGCAACACCATTTTTTTGCGAAAACGCGTACTAACCGAAAAAGAATTATATTAAATCACGCGTCCAGCATAAACAGAATCCGTCCCAGCCATTAAAATGTATCCCGTTCCAGATTTGGTCCAAATTTGTCAGTGTAACGTTTCCAAAAGGACTCTGATATAATTTTTGCCTCGGTTTAAAGTGCATTTACCAAAAATTTATATTTTAGTCTTGGTCAGTTTTAGCTTTAAGCCCACGATAAAAATAGACTATTTCAACTTCTGCTAAAGGAAGCTAAATTTTAATGTGCAATTTTCAGAATGGTTTTGTTTTATAAGGTTCATTTTAAAGACAGTTTCTCTCAAAATAGATAAATACTGTTAATAATGTATTATAAATTCTCACTGATAAATAATTAAATATTATAATAATTTACTTGGATAAATTTGTTGGCAAGCCATTATTTTGATATAAAGTTTCTTAAATACGACGCCCGTCGCGAAGGCAACTGTTCGTCCTGTAATCATAAGCAAATTTATGATTTCGACGCCACTGCAAGCAAGCCTGCCCGTGCGGTATCATCACATTTTATTTTTTCTATTAAACATACTAACTATTAACTTTTATAAACTTGAGGCGATCTTTAGCTTTTGCTGTTAATTAATTTGATGGATGCTTTGCACATCTAGGAACACTTGAGATTAAAACAACAACTTTGCATATAAAATAAAATCCAAATCAAAAAAGTGCTAGAGCAAATCGACATTTTTTGGCTTAGTTTTGTGTGGGCATTATTAAGAAAGTGCTAATTAATTTTTTTTTAAATCTTACCAGTGCATGAATCTTTTCCTCGTTCGCCACCAGCGCAAAATTGCCCTCTGCCTAATTGATAAGTTCGGGAAACGTCTCTGAATTTGTCGAACATGACTGAGCATTTAGACAATCCAACAATGGGAATATTCAATTTTTGCTTGATAGAGCTCCTCTTGTCGAAGTGTTGTAAACCCCATCCAGAAATCGTTAATCGCTCCCCAGAAATCAAATAATCGTCCGTGTTAGGCAAACAGATCGGTTTTATATGATCTAAAAGAATATTTGGAACTGCTAGAAATGTCCGGTAGTAGGACGATCGAATGACCTACTCGTAATCTTAACATCCTCATTTAAGCGTATCAGTGCGATGTCATGATATTTCTGATCCCTTGTATGACCTGGATGTGGATGAATTGATTCTATACCAACATTGATTGCGCGGTCAAAGCAGCGCATGCCTTTACTTGTAGGGCCACAGTTCTCCTCCTGATTGGCGTAATTCCACTCACCAAGTCGAACTCCAACACTACAAAGTTTTATTTTGTCATTAAATAAGAAAAATGGTTTGCTAATTTAATGCTTAATTTTATTTTTGTTTACCTTATAATTAGCTCTATTTTTCTTGCTCTTTAGTGTATGTATTTCTTCCATCTTCTATTCACCCCTATTTACATTATATTAAGTACCCAAGGAAAAACCAATATGAATCAATATGTGTTCGTTTTTTCTGTATGATCAAGAGAAAGTCAAGAGCTCGTTTATCAAATGTCAGAAGTAATTGATTATTATTTGTTTATAAAGCTGTATATATAAAACTTCGGTTTCCGCCTCCTGACAGACATTTGTTTGTTAAGTTCAGAATTGAGGGGCACTTTAGCTTTCACTTTTGCTGATGTACTCCTTAATTCCTCTAGTCTGCTAAGTTAAAAGATGGTCATGAGCCGAATGAGAAATTAATAAATTTTTCTTTTTTATCGTTTTTACAAAAGATCTAAACGTTTCTATTTTAACTAAATGATCAACGAAGATCATTACTTACAGTTCAGTTCTTCCTGATGGAATGCAGTGAGCAGCGGTTAAAACATATCGGGAGGAAATTAAAGATCCTCCACATAAGAAAAGCTTCTCTTCGTTATTTTCAGAGTGATATTCGAGCAAGGCTAACCAAGGAAAGTCGATAATTTCGGTGTCATCTCCTCCAAAAATTCGGTTTTTCAATGTGATGTTCTAAAAAGTTTAACTTATCTAACAGATTTATTGTACTAACTTCAACTTCATCAGCAGTAATATAGGTAGGTACTTACCAAGTTTGATGATCCTATTCCGGTTTCCTGATACTCGCTCTCATTGCCAATCTGACCGAATTTACCCGACGTGTCCACTATTTCTGTCTAAAATACATGGATCGTGAGTAAATCTTATTTTTTCATTATTTTAGCCTACCTCTATTCCACATTCCCTGCTGAGGTCATCGAAATTACGGCCAAGATTTTCGGAATCTTCAGTATCACTTCGAAAATTGTCATCAGATCCGCAGCACACGAAAACGGTTGTATTCTGGTTGCCGCATATCGACTCTCTTAAGAACTTTATCTTTCTCGCGTCTTTATTACGTTGAGGAATGGACAACAATCTCGAACAGTTGAAAATGGAGACGCATAGTCCACTTCCCCCATTTGGGGTCTGGCAGTTATTTGGTTGAGGCAATTTAATAGAATCTGTTGGCAAAAGAAATTGTTTAACTCTCTTAAATATTCCAGTTTTATATCCGACGCTAGTAAAACCATTCAGGCGTAGAGTTTTTACTCTTTTCAAAAAGGTGTGTAACAAATTTCAACAATATTCGTTTTGAAAAAGTCATAACATGAGTTCGCACATTTTGTGGACGGTTAAAAATGGGTGTGGGCATGCTTTTAAAGAGCACTTCAAGAAAACATCGAGCTAGAAAGGATCTAATGGAAAAATGAAAATGAGCCTAAAAATAAAAGATGGATTTGAAAAACTGTGGCGAGCGCTTGAGGTTTGAATTTCTCCAACTGAATATTTTTCTCGTAATTACAATAAATGCTACCTAGCACAATAATAGAGATGAAACCAATCAAATTAGCATTGTTAGCATTCTAGAATGACATTGGAAAGTAAAAAAGTAAATGTTGCTTTGAATACTTAACGCCCTGACCTATAAACCATGAACTTTGTTGTGATGAACTTTGTGTGACCTAACAGAATTACATGGATTTTTATATGTATGTTTAAAGAAACGTTTTATACGCAGTAATTAGAAAATACATTTTTATCCTGCATGAATGAAACATTAATAATTATTGATGGGAACATCTATACAAAGACATGCAT
The DNA here is from genome assembly GCF_020466585.1 of Dendroctonus ponderosae. Classification (NCBI taxonomy): domain Eukaryota; kingdom Metazoa; phylum Arthropoda; class Insecta; order Coleoptera; family Curculionidae; genus Dendroctonus; species Dendroctonus ponderosae. The sequence goes on along the minus strand of NW_026017110.1, from coordinate 20,413,230 downwards.
ATGTACAGGGTGTCTTGGCTCATTATCAAAAGAGCACTGAAATATTCTTTGGCTCAATTGAAGATTATGTGCCCTAGCTTTTATTAAAGAAAAATGGCCATCTCCTATGCTGTTGATGGTCAAAGATCCTCCAAAAAAATAACTTTTTACAAATATCGGGAGAATGAAAATCAATGATTCATTAAAATCCGAATCTCACTGTGAATTGATTGCTATGTAAAACTCATGTTTTGATAGAACAACCGAGCTCATCCGCTTTGGGCAAGTGAGGAATTCTTTGTCAGAAACTATGAGCGCTACAAGATTTCATAAAGAAAACCAAAATGTCAAATGAGAATTAGTGCATAAACTCAAAAAAAAAATTGATTCCAGCAACCAAATACAAAGTTCTGATAGTTTTTGTACCAAGACACTAAAGCTTTCTCACTTGCCTAAAGCGGATGAACTCGGTTGCTTTTTTTTCGAAGAACTTTAATCTTCCATAGCAGGGGAGCCAGCAATTTTTTCTTAGTAAAACTTATTTCAGATCGTCTTCTTTTGATCCAAAGAATATAGCAATACCGTTTTGATCTTTCTTCGCCTTTATTGAAATTCAAATCAGGAGGCTCTAGGTCCTAAATATATTTAACTTTCACATATAAGCCTTCGAAAATTGTTGTGTTGCCTTTTTGATTTAATACTTGTAAACTTGAGATAGGCGCAGAATGGAGCCATGAATGTGTAAAACATCAAAAGTTTTCCAGGAATAAAATCATTATAAACTTCTTTTAACTTTTTGACTGCCAGCTAGCTTTTAAATGAAACTCACCGGCTACACTGGCACTTTCATCTCTTTGCACAAGATTTTCAGTACGAACCAGGGTCTTTTTCTGAGCCACACTCGCTGCAGACAAGAAACGGCTCGGACTTGGAGTTAACTTGGCAGCTGATAACTGTACATGAAAATCATTCTGATCACAGCAAAACAGTCTGGAATTATCCAGGTCTATACCACATATCGATTTTGTAATGAATTCGGAAGGGGTACTTTCAATCAAATTGTGAATTTTTGGACAGTTTTTTGATTGGGTACAGAAGCCTTTGGTTCCATTGGGTGTTGTACAATGCAATTGATGTGCTAAAAGAGGTAAATATTTAAACAGTTGGAAAATCAAACAGTGAACAGCTTTGCGACAGTGTCTGCAAAATTAGCTAAATAAATTGTTAAAACTAGTCAGAATTTAGTATCTACTTAACTACTACAATAAAACATACATTTTCATTAGTACCATAGATGAAGACAAGTAGTATTTTGAATAGCACTTTGGTTAAAGTCGTTATCGTGTTTTTTAAATATAGGTACTTACGTGGGCAAGCATTTATATGGTTATAAATAAACAAGCTAGCCACTAAACTCACTATAAGCCACATTACAATTTGTGTTATTTACATTTTATGTACAATGTCGCAGTACACAGGAGTATAGTAAAATTGCTTCTAGAGTGTGAATGCATGAACAGTGTCTGGACAGGCGGGATTTGAAGATAATGCCAATGTTTAATTCGAAATGTTAATGGCTACTTCAGATTATTGAGTTCAAAGAAGTAGAAGCTTTGTCACCTTGCAAGTAAATAAAACTATATTAAATTTGAACACCCCACTTCCTTTATTTTAAGTCATAACTGACCAGAAAGTTTGTAAATGTCATTAAATTTACATTTGCGCTTGTCGGCACTGTAAAATTTTGCTATTTTTAGATTTCAAAAGTTGTTTAAAAACTTTATTAAAAAAATTACGTACTTTGAAAACGTTAAAACCGTTTTCCCCTAATGTTTCTAGTTGTTAAACATTTAACTATACAGTAGTGTTCTTGACACGATTGAAAAAATTGAAGATGTTCAATATTGGTTTGTAATTCGTTTAGGCCGCAGTACGTGTCTTAATCATGTGTAATTCCAAATGAAAAACGAATGCTAGATATAGATGAAATATGGTTCAACAATGTAGCTTTTCTTATCGTTGATATTTTGAGTCAAATGCAGATGTGGGAAAATGCGCACTTTTCTAAACAAGGGCACCATCACGCCATGCATACGACAWATAACTACCATTATTTGCGGTGCCACTGTTGGAAGAAGAATTAAATTAGCTTCTTTCCTAAAATTAAAAATTCGAAACTAATTTGATACTTTTACTTGATTTAATAACGTTCAACATTTTTCCTCTCTTTAAGTCATCCAGGGTGTGTTGATGGGTTTGTTGCTTATGTATAATATAGTTAGTTATATTTGTGCAAAATGGTATATTTTGTAATCCATGAAGAATTTACCRTTCAAGAGATTGCTGAGCACACAATATTTCCGTGGAATATTAAGTGATTGTTCATAATTGTTCAAATTGTCATTTTAACCATTAGTCTGGGTATCATCAAGAAATCTTATTTTTTAATATGGCATAATGGCACTTTAATGTTAAACTAATGTGGTAAATGATAAAACCTGAAAGGATTTATTCTTAAATGAACATTGTATTCCAGCAATGCGAAATCGTTTGCTAGCTTGAAATATTCTGGTCTTTCCAAGGTTTTTATTGATAAATAACAACGCGATTTTGCTGAATTGGTTCTTAAGATGTAAATCCTTAGAGTGTTGTCAATTCAACAAAAGTATTTCACCACATTAGTTGGCCAATCAGACTGACTTCGATCTCAAAAGGGCGTACTTTTTATCAAATTTTATTTGATTGAATTTCAATTGTTAGGGCTCGAAGAGGTTTGAAATAGCAGGTCAAAGATGAGTTCACTTACCTTGATGCATACTGATTAGCAAAAATAAACATGTTTAAGCATAAAGCCTCATTTTGCCATCCCATACGAATTTCTATTTTAAACTATTCGGAAAAGTTTATAACTCGAAGATTTTCCGCGAAGAAAAGGTGGTTTTTTCAGGAGGTTTTAAAATCGATTGAAACACTATTACATTCAAAAAGGTTTTTCCATCTTTACATTTTTTTCCTTGAATATGTGTTTTCCATACACTTTTTTATGACAGTACTTATGACTAAATAGTTCCGTTAAATATGAAATACTTGTTTTATAGCCAAAATTAATTGATTGCTCATCTGTAGAATAAAAACGCTGGAGGGTACTCGAAGCATTCAACGATGCTAACTAAACTCTTGCTCGATGAAAATCAAAGTTGTTATCAGAGTATCTGATAAATTACAGATGTTAATATTTTTTTGCAATTGAAAGACATTCTTTTTAATAGCTACGGTGATCGAAGTTCCATAGAAAGATCTGTCTTGAATTCACACGCCAATAAAACCATCATAATCAAATTGCATTTGAAACCCTGCACGAAAAAGTTGATGGTAAATTTTTCAAAGTATATCAAGCAAATTTGAATGAAACATTAAAGTCCATAACTATTAATGTGGCATTTACAAATTTCATGTTTTTTTTTAATAAACACAAAATTATGTTTTAATTGTGAGACTTGGTGCTGTTTTTCACATTTAGTCACTTTTTTCACATTCAACTGGGATTTGGCATATGTTTATGTTTCCAACCTTTGAACGAAAACATACAATTGGGATTTACCAAATTACTTTATTAGTCTAAATTGTTAAAATTAACATTCAGTTCATTCCTTAAAATTGGTGGCTGTTCCGCAACAAATCATCGGAAATTCTCCATCTTTCCTCTGCTTGCATTCCGACGCTCGGAGGAACTGTTTCTGCTTATCCGACAATTTGTTGGCCCCATTTTCTAGTAACTTCTTAAATAATTCGCACTCCAAAAATGGAACGCAAGTGCCCTTTTCTCCATTTGGCGACTTACATATCGCAGGCCGGCGTTCTGAATCAATTGAAGAAATAAGTGAAAAAAATATTTTAAGTCAAAAACCGAGACAAATGTTGCAATTTTCTTCTGTGCGATCAACCAGTTCTTGTTTGGTGCACTTTTCTATTAAAATTAGTATATCAATCCACAAATCAAGTCAAAATGGATCTTTATTCACGGATGATAAATCTAATCCAGAATCCTGCATGCTTAAGAGAATTTTTCCATGTTGTTATTGTTTACATTAATAATCAATATTCATTAGACAAGCAACTTATGCATTAGCACTGATTTGCTAAAAGACGTTTAGTTTCGCTTACCATTTTCTTCGATTTGACCTAAAGTTGACGCTAAAAGGAGAATTATTCCGAAAGCAACAGAGGGAATCATCGCTTTGAATTCGCACAGCGTACTAAATCTCTTCAACTTTAAAGAAGAAACCAGAAAAGCTAGTTTACAGATTGTATTTACTGGTTGGATGTTTTCTTTGGGTATACAATTGAACGCTAACTGCTGCGAGTGGGATTTTCCCTCAATTAAATTGAAAAATCACTAGGGTTCGTTCATTCGCTAACTACGTTCGGAAATGCTTTATTATTAATAGTCACCGATTATTCAGCAATTACAACCTTTGTTCCGTGATTCCTGGAAGCGAACAGTCTTTGCTTATAAAGCAATTTAGAGCTTTACGTATTGGCGTAATTGGCATTTGAAAATGTAAAGTGCAAATCTATGCAATTAGTAATTTCAGAAGCTAGTAATTATTGGGTTCGGTCATACACATAACTCAGATTTTACTTCAATGTATTTACTAGTATTCACTCGTATTTATTTTTGCTATTGAAACTAAATTATATTATTTTTTCACATTTTAACAAATGCTCTTTCCAATATTTTTTCCTATTTGATGTAGTTTAGTTCATCACTATCGTAAGGATAAATAGTGTCGACCACATCAACTAGTCGAAAAGGTGCGTCCACAATAAAAATTACTGTTTTTCATATAAACATATTTATACATCATTGGGAATTACAGTTATCTGTATGGGGAAACTTAATCGCTGCGGTCAGGCTTTGCTGAGAATACTCATCTACTCAATTAGATGCAGTTAATTTATTTGAAAATCATTCATACATATTAATATACTTTAAAGTGACTTGCTATTTGACTAGGAAGTTGCGTAAAAAAATTCTGAATTAACGAAATATATTTTCATTCAGAAAATTTGAATAAATAAATAAATAAATTGCATGTTGGCCAGTATTGAAGACCAGTACTTTTTACAAATTTGTGTTTGCGTACTGCTTTAAGGTACGCAACTGTACAGTATGCTTGATTGACATTTACTGATTCCATCAAATTATAGTATCTATAAATAATTCCATCAAATTACGTTGCTCGCAATGGTGATATTCAAATATCTACAGTTGCTGCGCGAAGGTTGAAATCAACTGGACGAAAACTTTCGCGTTAAAACATTAGCCACTTTTAATAATTAATAGGGCAAGAAAACAGTAATTTTCCAAAACCCGGCAAATATCGCAAATTACGTGTTATATGTTTTTCTTAAGGTTGCGCTTTACAACAGATTTTTGATGGAAGATACTTGAAACGTTTGCTCTTAGAGTGAGTGGTAAATATCTAATATTTCATTCATATTATATACGCAATATTTTCTAACTAATGTATAAAACTAACTATGGCTCTAGAGACATGACGAAAAAGGCGCCTTCATGTATGAGCCGATTATCCAAGTTTGCAAAACCAGATAAAACTGAAAATCACGTTAAAATTTTATCTTTTTTGTGGAACCTGCTTATATTTCCCAACTAACATTTTCTATGTAAATGTGTAATCCTCTATCCAGTGGTATGAACATTAGCGCATAGAAGGTTGGGTCATAGTAAAAATTATGGTTGAAGCTTGGTGTGATTTCAAACTTCTCTTCTTGTATTGTTTTAAAACTGTCTCTGTTTTCTTAGTTCTTTCACTTCTTCAGCCACTGATCACAAAACGAGGTAGCTCTAATAGCTCTAATAGTTCCCCAGATGCAATGATTCAAAGTAACCCAATTTTTGAACCATTTGCCCAAGTTTTCCAAAACTGTGTGAAACTAAAACTTACGTCGACATTTCATATTTACGTAAAAATTTACCATTTTTGTTACCGAGATTTTACTCGATAAAGGTGTTCTCAATTCTCTATTCAGTGATAAGAAACGGGTGCTTTGGATCAACTTGTTCCTGAGATGTGAGGAAAAAGGTGGAGTTTTGGTTCAAACAAAATTTTCTTCTGAAAACTGACACTTTTTTTAACTACTGATTGGGCCTTTTAATTTCCTTTTTAGCTATAGAAAAAATAGTATTCTGGCTCGAGTGTTTCTTGAGTTACGACAGAAAAATTGGTACCATGCTTGATCCAATTGCCCAAATTTGACAAAACAATTTATCACTTAGTACCGAGTCTTTTAATTTGGTGTTCAGTAATAAGGAAACCAGTGCTGTAGTTCAAAACGTTCTTACCAAAAAGTCAGCGCCATGTTTGAGCTGATGACGAAAACTACGTAAAAATAAAAATAATGTTCAAAGTTAGTTTTTTTGTGAAAACTGCTCATGTTTCACACGATTTTTGACTTCGTTTCTATTCAATGGTTTACAAATGTGTTAGACTATGCGCAACTTATTTACTACATTCACTGTCCTAGTTTTTGTTTGTAGTTATTTTATGCGAGCTTTGAAAAATCGAGACTCTGATTGCGACTTAAGTCAAAATAAGTTTATTACACACCATTGCAATATCATCGGCATGGTTTTTTTAAAACTCCATCATGTAGACAAATAACTTAATGACAGAAATGTTTACTATACAATAAATATTAGTTACATAAAACATTAAAGATAATTGTGGAATCGTAATCAACAAAACTATTTCAGCTTATCAGTTTAACGAATGTACTCCTTTGTCCGAATTCCGGTTATTCTTAATCATTTCCATTCTATGTCCGTAGAATTATCCTGATGTTATACGTATACTAATAATTCATGTGAATTGTTTGCTTCGATTTCCTATTTGCTATTCACAGCAATCTTATGCGCGAACAGTTTTATGAATCCAAGCCACATAAGGAGCAACTCTTGTATATATTCCGGGTAATCCTTTAGTTCCACACTGGATGGCTCCAAACGATACAATGCCTTCAATCATCCACCTTGAATCGCCAGTTAATAATGTTCTCATCAAAGGACCTCCACTGTCACCTAAAAATCAGACGTTTTACCAGTTCTTCAGCAGTGGGGTCTGAAAAAAATTACCCGTGCAGGAATCTTTGCCCTCTTCACCTCCAGCACATATCTGGTGAATCTCGATCAGGTTGATACCTTCTTTGGAGAAAATTTGCGAGCAATTGGAAAAATCGCTTACAGGAACGGCTAGTTTCAGTTTCAAGTTGCTGTTTCTTCCGTGTTCCGTGCGGCCCCATCCGGCAACTGTTAATCGTTCACCATTTCTTGATTTTTCGTTTGGTTCAGGTAGGCAAATAGGTTGGATAAAATCTAAAAGAAAATAATTTCAAAATGAATTACATGTAAGCACAAATCAAAGTCAATTTCTTTGGCTACGCTAACTTGAAATGCAAATTAATTTATTTTAATTGCTTGTAGGTACCTGAATAAGAAATATCTTTATCCAGTCTGATCAAAGCAATGTCGTTTTCTCGGTTAGGTTTGCCTGCATAAGCCGGATGCGGAATGATTTCGTCAATTCCTACATTGACTTCTGGTTCGTTACAAATGCGAAAACCTGCATCGACAAAACAGTCCTGACCCGGACTGCTTAAGTCATATTCCCCCAGACGAATGTTAATTCTGAAAATAGCAAAAGTTAGACTCGGCGTAATAATTGTCTCACAATCTAATATACCGACTTTTTTAGTTCAGAGTATTCATATTTTTCTGTTTGTATCAGTTCTTTAGCATGAAGGACTTACGGCTGACCACCTTTCCTGGGGTTATCTTTAACTACGCAATGAGCCGCAGTTAGAATGTATCTCGAACTTATCAATGACCCCGCACAAGCAACCTTTTTATGGCCATTTGGATACAGATATTCGATCAGAGCCATCCAAGGAAATTCATCCAAGTTGGTTTTTTCTCCATTAAAAATCCTATTTTGCGACTAAAAAGAAACAGCGTCATTGTTTAAAGCCAACTTTTTGGTCACTGATATAAATTATAATGGTTAAGCTGACTGAAAACGTCTTCAAGTTGAAACTTTGCACATTTTCCATGTATGGTATCGGATTATCATTAGTGTGACCTTTTAAACATTTACAATAATAACTATAAATTAGTATGAAAACAATACATTTATATCTGTTAGTCATTAACTGTTTAATATTTGCATATAATGTTCCCTACATGAATTAATTACCTGCCATCCACATTCATTTCGACTTGGAATAGAGCGATGGGGTATGAAAGTGTTATCTTGGTGGCTTGATTGTTCAGATTTTGATCCACAGCAAACATACGGAAATCCGTCTGAACTAAAACCGCATCTGAAACATGAAGGTTTTTTCGTGGAAAGATTTTGATAAAATAATAAAACTAGAGATTTTTTTCACCAACATTTTAATGGTTTTCTATGCTCGTCAATGGCACAATGTTTCAATTAGCCTCTTGATCTTGTTGTAATTATTATCAGCTTCTGTCGTACCAAAACTCATGATCTGACGAAATTTTTACTAAATTTTATAGTTTGATGTAGGATTTACATATTACCTTGGTTTTTTTTATTAAACACTATTGGCTTGATAACGTAAGTATACCTCGTTCAGGGTGCTCAAATAAAAAAATCGAGCATCAGCAGCAAATGGAAAATGCACATTTTAAAATAATATACAGAGTGTTCCGTAATAGTGTTAAAATATTTTAATAGCGTGTTCTGCGAGTCATTTTAGAAGAGGGTCGTCCTGAGAATTTTTTTGATTTGAGGTTTTGTTGTTGAGATATTTGATTTCCAAAATGGCGGTGAATACTAGTTTTTGCTGTTTTTCTTTAAAACGGTCTAATATGGAAACTTCAATTTTGGTATGCATTATAAGCTAATTTAGTGTCATTTTATGATAGTATTTCGTGGTTCAATTTGCTTTTATACAGGGTAGAAGTGCGGAACCCTTACTT
>NW_026017110.1:20399576-20403971 GCF_020466585.1 Dendroctonus ponderosae | reverse complement strand
TAATGAAATTAAAATTTACAGACCATAAAGCTTGCACTGAAGTTCTTATTTCGATAGAAATATTAAATATTCTTTACTGAAGTTGTTCGATTGTATTCACTTCTGTTGAATACACCGTATTTTTTAAATGGCCCCAGAAGTAAAAGTCTAGCGGGTTTAGATCGGGAGATCTAGGAGGCGAGTTTATAGGAGCTTCTTGACCTCTCCCAATCCAATGGCTTGGAAAGTTTTGATCAAGCCGAAACGATTTAATTTTTTGCGGGCAAACTAGTGCCCCCTCATAATATTTTTAAAATTAGTGTGAACTTAATTTGTTAGTGAACGGATTTACAAAATAAATATTTAGTTTTAAGCAAACTAAAAAAATTAAAATTTTTTTTTGGAGGAAATAATACTGCGTCCATAAAGCCGCTTTGGTTTGTCTAAGAAGTTAACTACCGTATGTACAATAATGTAAAATTTCATAGTTTATTTTATTTAGTTTTTCATTTCACTATTTTCGATTTTCAACTTATTGTTTTTATTCCGTTTTACAATAGTATTTTCATTTAAATTCCATGTCACAATATCTAACATTAACAAATTTAGGAACACTATTCTTATGCCTGATTCATATTGTTTTTTAGTTAATGTACTCAATTAGGTTAATGCGCTAATAATACGTAATTAATATTGTTGAAATTTACGCAAACTCATTCATGTGCGAGTGTTCATCACTCATTTTTTCTTCCTTTACTTTTAGCACTAAACAAAGTTTTCTTACATTGCCACAGTTTGATTTCGTTGTTATATGGTGGGTTTAAAGCTAAAAGTGACCTAGTCCAAAATTGCCGCATTTGTGTTTGTTAACCAAATAATTTAAAAAAATTATAAATTTGTCATTAAAAACTGAAGGCTACACAAACAGGTGGGCTAAAATATGTTTTTAATGACCAAGTTTCCAAAAGAATTCTGATATAAGTTTTGCCTCCATTTAAAGTGCATTTACCAAAAATTTATATTTTAGGCTTGGTCAGTTTTAGCTTTAAGCCCCCGATATTTTCAGTGACACTATTATACTAAAGCAAAATAAGACAACTGTTGAGCTAATTTCCAAGTTTAACTTATCTCCGAGTGCTTAAAATAACACGTTTCAACATTTATGATAAAAAAAACTTCTACAGCATACAATTCTAGTGTTGTATGATAAAACAATTTTATTTATTAAGGTTCTCAGACAAGAAAGGTCATCTTCAAGTGAAACATTGCTAAATATGCACTCATAATTCCAAAATGTTTGGGCAAACGACAAAATCACTTACTTTGACGAAATGATAAATTGGATTTGCTCATTAGTTCTGCTTGGCGCTTTCAGAAGGGCTATGATAGGACTGCATTCAAAAATACTTATGCATACTCCCGACGTTCCTAAGGGCGTTTTGCATACACCACCATCAGGTTCTAATAAACACATACCAGATTTAGTGTGCAATGCGATTCATTTAAATAATAGCAAATATTTTCACACATGCTAAGTAAATGAACGGTTTAGCAAAGAACAGCAATGTAAAATTACTCCTTAAAACAGAGATTGGTACCTTCGAAGTAATATGAAGGATCCCACTTGTAAAGGGTGCGAAGATTTAGATTTTAAAATTGTCGACCATAATAATGATGGGATTTACGACAGGACTTTAATGTCCAAATTAGTCGACATGGAATGTAACTATTTTCACCTTGATTGTAAATGCCGATCCTTTAGCAAACCACTGTAAAAATTGTTTATTCAACTAGAAATTATTTTACTTTTGTTGTATTGCTAAACATTTACTTGATATTGTTTCTAGGTACTTACGTGCTTTTGCTCCATAAAATAACAAAACCAAACAAAAATACTTAAGCAGCCACATTTCATTCGACAACGACCTCTTAACTTATGAAAACGTATTAGTACTACAAATCCGTGTACTTGAAGATTTCGAAGAATGGCAACAAATACAGGTTTGAGTTTGCATCTTATAGCTGTCAGTGCTCCGTAGTTTGTTTTCGTGCTGGTAAACAAATGTTATAGTTTATAGTTACCACAGACTTTTACATTTTGTAGTTGTTCGCAAGATAATTTGCTAATAAGATGTGTTATTAAATACGTTATTCAAATACGCTATTCAATCAATTTTATTGCCTGTTTCATAAATTTTCAATTTTTACTTGACAAGCTGACTTTTTCAGCTATTCGACATTTGAATTGTTTGATATTTTCTGGAGGAATTTGCAAAAATTTGCGTCTTTAAATATCTCAAACAGAAAAATGTCTGGTGCAGTTATTGCATTTTCGCACACTCTCACCAGAACTTTTATAGAGTTTATAGCAGTGTTAGCTGCTGCTCCATTTTCCTATTTGATTTAATGATCTTCATTTTTCTATATCAGGAACGTCTCTAATATATTTGCCCAAAGTTCAGACGTTTATTCATTCTTTAAAGAAACAGGGGTCAAAATTGTCAATTTTTTTATTTTGAAAGTAGTTTATTATAATTTCTTGAGGATTTTCGTTTGACCGTTGCCTAAAGCGCTGTTTTTGGGAAACCTTCAGAAAGAATATTTTTTGTTTACCTTATGGCAATAAATGCATTAAAATATATCCCATGAATTTTATTACAATCCCTTATTTAAAGGGCTTTTGTACAGTTAAAATTCACGGTAACAGTTAATTTCGGCCTTGAAAAACTCATCGAAAATGTCTACTTGAAATGTGTTTATGACGATTATACGTAGAGTCAATGAATATCGGGTCAGTCAATAAAATTGTGGGCAGGTAATGGTTTTAATACTTTCAGAATACTGATATGAGCAGTATTGCAAGACGATTTGGTTACTACTCATTTCAGTAAGTATCGATAATTTCAGAATTCTCATATGAGTAGTATCGCAAGATGATTCGGTTACTACTCGTTTGAGTAAGTATCCATACTTTCTCAGTATCGTATCGTCCCTACTCTCAACGAGTACTCGGTATCCATCGGTATAAGGATTCGGGAAGGTACTGATTACTGGTATTATGGATTACCAGTTAGTCTGAGCGAGTACGAGTAATAGAGTATTGTTCTTTGTAGTCGAAGGTTAAGATGAGTGACTTGATTTTCCGAGAACGATTACTGATTACTTGAATACTGGTCTGGTAGCTTGGTTCGGTATTCGTTACTTCGGATACTGATGAGTAACGAGTACTCGAATACTGATTAGTTACTTTTTTCCCACCACTATTGAACATATGCAGGTGTATGAATTGTTCTTCGACTTCCAAAGTCTAAAGACAGACCATAAATATGCACAGAACCAATTTCATGGCATGGCTTCTATTGTACTGTTCGTATTGAGTTTATTCTAATGTAAGTTTCTGATTAAAAAACCGTAGTTATACTGAAAAATTAATAAGGATTAAAGGTAGACATTAAACTGAATGTTAAAACTAAGTGATATCCAAGTAACTTATTAGAAAAGTGACTGAATTAATTAATTTTAGCCCACTTTTGTGACAGGTGCCTATTTCCATGTTGATTAAAATTGCAAGATCCATAGAAGAAAATGATGTAAAGAAAAACGGACAGATTTATATGAGACATATAGAATTTGTTTCATCAAAATAGGTAGTCTTATTTTTGGGTCACTTTGTACACAAGTAAAAGTAATTTTGGAATGTGGTCCTAGTTGAACTCTATACGACATCAAAAGTTGGATCACCAACTGGTTTTCGCAAGGAATAAAATCTTGAGTAAGTGGGCTATCCTACACCTACATGCTCATTGCTAATTAACATACCATTGATTATTGCGGCAAGACATGACGATTTATTTGTCAAATCATTTAGTGATCAAAGTGGTCTTGAAGAAAAAATCGATCAGTGTTTCTTGAAATAATTTGCTTAAGTATTAGAACTTATGTTTGTCACGAATAATTACCTAACTCTACAGGATGTTTTACAATTATGGGCTGCTTTTTTGTCTAGAACGCGGCAAGCATTAAAGGTTTGAAAAAGGAACCAATTTGAAGAGCCTTCCGATATTGTGTTACGGCGTGTAACTATTACTGAAGAAGCAACAAAATATTTAACCACAGCAACAAAATATTCAAATTTGAATTGGCAGACAGAGCAAAACGTCCTAAACGTTCCAATTAAATGCTGAAAATAGTTTGCCTTAAAAACTTCTGGCTGTTTTAAGAAATGCGAACTGTGATTTCAAAATACCGACTATTTTTAATTAATTAGCCATAACTAACGAAAATTATTTAATTTATTTACGAAATACACTCTGTTGATCATCTGTGATCCTTCATTAACACACTTTTTTTATTGTAAATTTTACTTTTTGATTTCCAAAAAATCACAAACTTTTAAATTTTTGCAGACTTGGGCAA